>NW_026534368.1:0-47919 GCF_026225885.1 Hylaeus anthracinus
AGAGAAAACATAACCTATAAAAGGAATGCGCGGGAATATTCAAACTATAACATTTTAATAATTAATTTTATCGCATATAATCGATATATTGCATATTGTAATTATGCTTATAATAATTTTAAACAGATGCAGGATTGTTGATGCTATCTGTGATAAGTAAACTAATTGAGTTACATGTTTCCAGGGATGATTTATGTCGTTTATATCTATGACCGTTAACAGTAAACATTCTTTCAAACGGTTATAGTAAACAGAATAATTTCAACGATTAAAGCATTTAATTATAATTTACGTTGATTCCTTAAAAGAATTTATAATCAAAGTCTGTTGCCAATTATGAAGAAATTTTGATACCATTCAATACCATGACAAATAATGCGGTAGGAGTATGCGCGAAAGTTGATCACTCTGTGCGTACGCAAGTTAAACATGTTTGTTTATAGTTGATATTTGTCCCGATAACATTAAACATGATGGATTACGAATTTAAAATGAAAACTCAGAAAGATCGAACGAAGGTTGAAGATCTTTTCGAGTTCGAAGGGTGTAAAGTTGGAAGAGGGACCTATGGACACGTCTATAAAGCTCGTAGGAAGGAAGGGTTAGTGTTTCTAACCTACGCAGGGATCGCGTAGCATTTTCTCTTTTAATGTCTTCTTTCACCGAAGAAATGGTCGCAAACTACGTTTCATCGTTGGACAATTGTACATTCTACTGGAATTTTTGCCCAAAATGTTTTACTGAAATGTTTTTATAGTTTCAAACTCTCTTCACATTGTTGCTACTTGTGTTGTAATTGCCATTTGTCTGTAAAAAATAGTAGTAACTCATTGTATCCTATTATGGATGTAACATAGTATCAACTATTGTATTCAGTGTAGTGTATATTAAATAGTATAATTTATTGATGAATGAAGTTTTTCTATTTCACTGTTTTCAAATTTTAATAGTGTACCAGATAGTGAATTAAAATCTAGGCCAGATACTAAGGATTTTGGCCTGAAACAAATTGAAGGTACAGGTCTTTCAATGTCTGCGTGTCGTGAAATTGCAGTAAGTATATATTTATCTTCTTTAATGCAGAAATTATGCATATGTTTTGATTGATTCTGTTTTGCAGTTACTTAGGGAACTAAAACATGTTAATGTGATTACTTTAATTAGAGTTTTCTTGTCTCATAATGATCGCAAAGTATGGTTATTGTTTGATTTTGCGGAACACGACTTATGGGTATGTTTATATTGATCAGATTGATCTTCTAGGTATGTCATTTATTCTTGTAGGTTATATAGAAGAATATTAATAATTCTGTTTTTTTATATAGCACATAATAAAATTTCATAGAGCAGCAAAAGCTAATAAAAAACCTGTTATGGTGCCAAAGGGTATGGTAAAGTCCTTATTGTATCAGATTCTTGATGGTATTCATTATCTACATTCCAACTGGGTGCTTCATAGGGATTTGGTAATTATTATTTCATACAGGTATCGTACACATTAGTCATATACAATTAACAAAAATGTTTGTCATATTTTAGAAACCAGCAAACATTTTAGTAATGGGAGAAGGAAATGAGAGAGGTCGTGTAAAAATTGCAGATATGGGTTTTGCTAGATTATTTAATGCTCCTTTGAAGCCTCTTGCAGATTTAGATCCAGTTGTAGTAACCTTTTGGTATAGAGCACCGGAGTTACTTTTAGGTGCTAGACATTACACAAAAGCTATAGGTATAAAACTATAATTATAAAATACAGTTACTTTAATCTTACATTGTCTCTTTATGTTCTTTCTTTTATCCTTCAGACATCTGGGCTATCGGTTGTATATTCGCGGAACTATTAACATCTGAACCCATATTTCATTGTAGACAGGAAGATATTAAAACTAGTAATCCGTATCATCATGATCAATTGGATAGGTATTAACATTATTACCATAAGGTTTTCTATATGTAATTTAATTAGAAAATGATAAAAGATTGAAATTATTTAATGTCCAGGATATTCAATGTGATGGGATTTCCCTTAGAAAAGGATTGGGAGGATATTAAGAAAATGCCCGAACATCCCACGTTATTAAAAGATTTTAAAAGATCAAAGTAAGTATTCGTATAAAAATAAAGTTATAAAAAAATTCTAACGCAAATTTGATAACGGTGTTTGTCTTACCGCAGTTACGCAAACTGTTCTCTCACAAAATATATGGATCGGCACAAAATTAAACCCGACAGCAAGGCATTTAATTTGGTACGATTCAACGAAATACTCTATTTACTAAAATCGTTTCTTTGGACAATGACATTAATTTAGCTATTTTAGCTTCAAAAACTATTAATGATGGATCCTAATAAACGAATAACGTCGGAACATTCTATGCAAGACGCCTACTTTCAAGAGGAACCACTGCCAACTCAAGAGTATGTTTTTAGCTTGTACATTTTTTTAATATGTTCACTGTTTGTTTATTAATTTAATAAATATTATAACGTTTCAGTATATTTGCTGGATGCCCTATTCCCTACCCCAAGAGGGAATTCCTAACGGATGATGACACAGAGGAAAAGACTGAAAACAAAGCGCGACAAAATCAACAACAAACGGTAAGTATACTCGTTAACGTATTTCACTGACTTTCTCTAACCGATATCATGACATTGTAGCAGCAGAACCAACAGCAGCAAGGAAACGGTGACCATAATCACGGACAAAACCCAAAACGTGTAAGGCTCAACGGACCACACGGAGCTCCAGAATTCCATCAGCATCAGAGCCACGCGATGACCCATCAACAGCCGCCCGGAATGGTTTACTCTACTGCCCAGCCAACGCAACCGTCGAATTTTCATCAACGTTTTTAAGTGACTCTGAAAAGAAAGGACTTGTCGATCGAATAATTCAATTACTAGTTTAGTAATTTAATTAATTTCTATATCTGATTAACGAATTAACGAGGAGGTCAATGATTCCTGTATATTCCATTAAAGTATGATAGTACAACTTTATTTATATATAACATGTACATATATTTGGAAATATTCTTTAACAATGATATCAAGTTGGTAACGATAACGCGTAGTAGACTCAACGTGTCTAGAATTTAATGTACATCGTGAAATACGGGTGACTGAGAACCGATATCAACAAATTCTAATACAAATTTATCGAATGTCAAATTTATTCAACATTTCGCGCAATCATGCATAGATATTAACAATAGAATTTCAAATTTTCCTATGCGGGGGTTTGCGATTACAATCTCTATGTTCCTAAGAATTCAAGTTTGTATTTACTAAATGAAAAAAACAGAACTTCTAAATGATAAGAAACGGTAATCGCGAGATGAAACATAGAGATAGATAGATAGAGAGTGAGAAAAACAGGATGAAAATAAATATTAGATAAAAATGAAAAGAAATATGAGTACAATTTTATTTCGCCCATCACCGAATCTAATTCTAGGATAAAAGACTCCCGACGCGAGTGGCACGTCATTTCAGCGCAATGAGGTTACTCGAAATTTTTATTTAGATAAGAATTTCGCCGTCTGCGAACAAAAGAAGGAGTAGAGAAAGAGTGAAAATCGGTATAAGGAGAGAAAGACGTTCCCTTTTCGCGGGGGAATAACAAGGATCGAGAGAATTCGCGATCTAGCGGTGGGGAAGTACGCATGCGCCGTAAATCATTCCGTAGCATCGCGGCAGTCTGTCGCGCGCTCATGAAACGCAGTTTCCGCGAATCGGTGCTCGACGAAAAAAGTGTGTGCGCGCCACGACGTCGCGTGCTACTGCGATAGGGATGCCAATCAAGCTAAGGACCATCCACTCGGCGGTCAACCTGTTGATTGGATGAGAACAAAAGGTGAGGAAGCATCTCGTCGATCGAACGATATTTTTATCATTTCACCCTTACTTTACTTTTCCTGATCGTAAATCACGAACTCACCTGTTGAACACCTGTCAAACTTCGCGGCGTTTCTTTGGGAGGGACCCCGTCTTTTAAGAAAAGTGGTACGCTTCCTTTCCGTCAAATGTCACGTGCGTTATTATCTTCGTTATTCTCCTGACAACCTGACAGTCACGACAGCGATTATTTCCAGCGTTCAAATAATCGTTTCTTTGTTCACGATGCAAAGCCCTTAAGAATTAGAAAATGAAAGAACAGTAGTTAGTGTAAATAATACGTCTTATACTTTAACGAATACTTTATTAACTTAATGTTTTGCATATCTTCATTTCTATATGTTCTTGCAACGTCGGACGCTGTATCATTAATTACAAGTCTTGATTGATATTAACGACAAAGGAATAGTATTTTAAGTGCGGAGTTACATAATTAGCAGCCCACCGGTATTTTCATTTAGGAACACATTCGTTCTCCATGGTTGTAGATTTTATCTGGGCATGGGAATAAAAGAATCAACGAAATCGATGGGTAAATCGATCGGCGTAGAAAAAAAATTGTGATTTCGTGTACCACGAACGCGTATGTACGGTCGGAGACGTCGATGAGCGTCATAGATGCAGAAGTAAAAGTAAAGGGGGGACGATCCTGACCACTATACCTCGCGACCAGTCGGGGCCATGACCACGTTGCGACAAGGTAACCACAGTTGCCTCGTATCGGTGTAGAATGATTCAAAATCCCAGTTCGGATTATTTGCGACGGCAATTAAAATGGAAGTATACAGGTGTGCCTAGTGCGAGGTCGAGGGACACGCTCCTAGAACCGAGACGATCGCTGTTAATGCATTTGCCTCTCAAACGTTTAGCGAATTTCAATTACCTCGCGCGATGCAATGTGATCGCAAACTATGCTTCAGGGGAAAAAATCTTAATTTACGTGTCAAGTTTCAATAAGGGACATTGTCAATTTTTAGAAATATAGCTTAGAATTAAGTGCTTAGAATCCCTCCTCTCCCTGTCGATCAAAAAATAAACAGGAGGATAGACGTGTAAGTAAGATATTGTAGGCTCCCTTTGCTTATAGAAGCAAATTAATAATAAAGAATCCTTCCAGAATACATTCAATGTTCATCATTCGTTCTGCGTATCAACCTTGCAAAAATGGAAGAGTACTGTTTTGATACTTCTTTCCTCCGAGTTCTCTTCCATAATGAACTAAATGCATAATTCATTCTTACCGCGGACCAATGAGAGCTACAAGGGATGTTCGGTCTGAGATCTATACGTAAATATAGATCATATTTTCGCGGCGAAAAAAAAATGTATATCAAAGAGACGTTCGCAAGAATCAACGTGTTTTCGGTCCAGGCAAGGACGATCGGTATTATTCCGACTTTCACGCGAAGAGGAACGTGACGAAACTATCAATTGCCTCTGGGTAGGACGAGCATTTTTTCGATACTATTTCGATGACAGAGAAACCAAGCAGAACGATGGTTCCGCCAGATCGAGCGCAGCGGAACGGATAAAAAATCAATAGTGCGCATCGATAGATCGTACGCGACAGTCGGTACATCGGCTGCTCCCCGTTCCATGAATCGACTTCTACAATTACTTTTCTCGTTACTCCGACGCCCCAGTTTATTGCTATTCATTGTTCACGCTTCTTCGTGTTTCTAGTTTTATTTTATCATCCTTTTCCTTACTCTGTTTTATTGCTTTCTTTTCTACTGTTTGAAAAAACAGGGCTTTGTATCACTTGTACTTATTTCTTTCAATCTTTCAATCCTGGTACAGTAGATACGTATTATTATTTAGGGTAGGCTTTAAAGGACCGCAATCACCGTATTTTACTTTTACAAGGGTAGTGCACATCTTTTTCTATAATACAGCCCAGTAAACAGGAAACGAGTCGCAAATACTATCGAGCCGCGCACGTGCACTCCGATGTTCGATTACTCCAACGATTTACGATCTCTGGCTGGAGATACGAGATACGGTTCGATTTTCCCCATATCTTTCCATGGAAATAGTTGTTTTTCTCGATCCCCCTCGGTACCGTTTCGGCCACGAAATTCGAAACGTCGGTTCCATGGCTGTAATCCTCTCGTCTCTGCGAGGAACGACATTGGCGACGGCCGAAAAGTTCTTTTGTCAGTTAGTGAAAGACGTGGGAAGAGAGGAGAGCAGATAGTCGGTGAACACACACCGAGGTACGCGTTCTCGAACGAAACAGAACGAGAACAAGAACGAGAGACAGAGAAGAGAGGCGAGGTCAACAAGGTACCCGATATGGTATCCCACGTCCGCCGTGAGCGCTATTTCATACACGCGCGCGTATGCCTAAATACACACGAGACACACGCAAATTCGTGCATACGTCCACAATCGTCTCTTGCGCTTGCCTACTATTAGTAATCGTCGCGACCAAACTATTAAATGCAATCTTATGCGCGATGTTGCGCGCTAATTTATCCACCGCCTGCGGTACGCTTCTCTTTACCGCTCGAGCGCTATTACGCGCGGCGATCGGAGATGGGAAGAATTTTATTCGAATCATAGGCGAAGAATGAAAACTATTAACTCGCTATTAACCTCTTCAGGGATACTTGCGCATAGTACATAGCGTGAAAACAGTCATTCCGGGCGTAAACAGATATAATTAAATTATCCAGCGACACGATACGACATCGTCGCGATATTGGTACTGATATATTGAATTTTTCTTTATTTCTAATGGAGTAATTCATCCCACGAGAGATGTAACAGATTGTAATCTATTGAAAATAAAAGTATACGTTTCGTTCGATATTCGTTATTGGGATCTAGTTTTGCCCATTTTTGGCGCGCGTGTCTATACGCGACGAATAAATGAATAAATCACGCTGAAATTTCGGCATAGGCAACCTCCCGGCCAATCCACTTTCGAGTCGAACCACGCAATTGACTGAACGTAATCTTTTCCGCCTAGAAATCGTCCCACGCGATAATCGACTGTCGATCGTGGTCCGTTTCGTACCAACTATTTGTTGTTATTATTATAACGTCTTTATTACGCGAATAAGGAAAATCCACGTAAATACTGAATAAATGCAAGTCATATAGCGCTGGAGAAAAAAAACCACCAAGTTTATAAGCTTGTTGGTTCTCGTGAATAATTCTGATAGATTTCTATCTACTTTATTTTTAAATTAATTTATCGCTACAGTTTTTAACAAATACATAGCGAAATTAATTCAGTACATAGTATACTGTTAATCGAATAATGGAAGGGTATTTAAATAGCCAGAATTATTCAAATGTCGAACGAAGCGAGAATCGTGGACCCAAAATGTGGACCTGTATGTAGGGTTGCGAATGTCAGGGGCAGTGGCACGTTCAGGGGCAGAGAAGATTAGAACGTCAGAAGGGTCGCGTTTTTGGAAGAAAGGGAGTCGTATCGATGACAGAATAAGTAGGAAAAGGAGGTCTGGAATTTAGACATACGATGATATTCGAGTAGAAACAGATGACACTATGGATAGGTGGGACGGGCACGAGTGGAATGGTGCGAAAGGTCAGACAGGGTGAGAAGGCGAACAAGTATGAAGGGTCTTCATTGAACGTTCGGAGAAAAAGGTAAACGCGTTGCCAGTGTATTTATGGCAATCTTATGATTCAGGACAATCAGGGAACTACTTCTTCGATCCTTGTGTGGTCGAATAATTACTCGAATATTCTTCGAACACTGAATTAAATACTCAAATAGTGATACTCAAATAATTTGAATATTTAACTGTTCAAACATTTGATACACGAATATTTAACTATTGCCATCCTCGAATATACGAGTAATGATCAAACGGTGCCATTTCTGGCAGCAATTACCGCAGGGACGAACGTGAGACGATTGGGGCGTTCTCGCGTGAATTTGGAAAGGTGACAGGGCCTCGAGGAAAAAAACCAGATCGGTCTGTTTATTTTTTTCCTCGTTTCGATCACGGCCTTCCTAAGATGGCCAGTGACCGTAAATGCAGCCACGCAAGTGCGAACTTCGAGGTCGTCGGCAGGAACGATTGCAGGAAGCTCCGATGGCTTAGTACGGCCGTAGCAAGGCGTACTAGCATGAATCACTCCGACCAGCCTCTACTGGTCGTTATATTCGGAGTTGCGTGTACGTACTCGCAAATCTCCCTTACCGACCACTCGAATCGGTGTCCTTTCCGCTTGTATCGGGACACGGGGATTCATAATTAACGTCTTTATCACGGGTATAAGGTAAACGTAGCTATCGCGTATCGAATCTTGAATCTACTCTTCGTAAGATCGTGTTAACAAAATTCATTTCATATGCTTTGTTAATAGATGAATATTGGACAAATAGAAAGAAAACCGCATAAATAAATTTTAAATCGTGAATCGTCTATGGAAATGGAACGATCGAAGCAGTTCCTCGATTGATAATTGATTTTATCGTCGACATGCTGGCGCTCCCGCGGTTTTAATCGACACCCTCGGCGGGATATCGAATCTATACGATCCAAACCGTGCGATTTATCGCGAAAAATCTTCACCCGCGGGTCCTTATTATTCGGGTATCTATTTTTAAACGTGACTAGAGGTATGTGCATGCATATGGTGACGCAATCCTATGGTCTTTCCCCTCTCTCTCCCGCTCTTCCTCTACTGCCCTTTCACTCTTACTCTCTCGCACCTTTTTTCCATCTCTCGTGTATTCTCTCGTTCACGGTCTCATGGCGAGACTGGGATCATTGGAGACACTTTTCACGATGGGAGTCGTCGGTTTCCTTATTTAAATATTCGTATTTAACGCCTCTGAGGGGGCGTCGAAGCTTGAGCAAACTTGAGAAAAATGGATGTTTCCTTCAATTTCTTCATTCAAATTCACGATGATCGATTGAAAAAGCACGCCTCATAATAGCTTCGAAGAAAAAGACTTTTAATGTTAGTATGTATGACTGTCTTATATGTTAATTTTGTGTTGACCTAGTTGTAACAGTTCGCCAACTTCCGGGGGGGCGCCCAGAAATGGCGCAACCTCAAACCTCAAGACCTCTCGAATGGCACCTAACTCGTTTACTTTAAGACACGTGCTCGGGGCACACAATTTTCCTTATTCTCTTAAATATATAGATATCCCAACCTTCCTTTTCCTGTGTCTCCACCATTTCAACTCTCTCACAGTCGATGCACGTTCCATGGATTCCTAAGCTTCTTTTAAACATGAGCTCGTCGCTTCTCTTCCATCTTCCATGATACATTCTCATCCTCTTCTTGTATCTTTATGTTCATCAGAATTGTCTACTTGTTTATGGAAATTGGACCGTGTCTGCACAGAAAAAAATTAGGAATGGCAACATAACGAACGAAATATAAACAAAAAGAGGTATCAGAAGAAAAATGATACGATAACAAAGTCAAGCATGAAAGCAAATCGTGGGCAATTTTTTCGTCATTAAACGAAACGACACGCAATACCTTTTTCCTCCAACCGAGCAACATTAGTCATACTAACGTACTTATGCGTCCAAGTGCACGTGGATGAAGCACGATACGTGTTCTCAACCTAGACCTCGCTCCACTCTATTCGTTGCTACCAATTGAGAAGGTTTCGCGAAAAATTGTCGACTAAGAGAACCATTAACCTTCTTGGAACGACCAACGCGATCCACGATTCGCGATTCGAGATGCGATGCGAAGCGATACCATCGTTTAAAACGGTTGCAGAATAGTGAATGAAGTATAGGAACAGTTGAAATATAAAAAAAAAAAACAAGAAAATTACGTCAATAAAGAGTATTAACGCGTACAAATTCGTTTCGTAGAAACTTGAGATGGGTCTTGAAAGACATTCTAGGATGAAAACATCATTTTCGTGCACGCAGAACCGGATTCCCAACCTTTACCTAGCGATCGCGCGATACGTAACAAAGAGGCTGTTCCCTAGGCATCGTTCGCTATTATCTGCACCAAGAAAAGTTCAGTGTTCGTTATGAAACGTTAAATGGCGTTTGATTTTCCTCCAAGTACCCGTTTCCACGTCGACTCGTCTTAAAGGAACATTTAAATTCGCGCGCAATGCTCTGACATTTTCTCTCGAGCTTCGCAACGACGTTGTTAAACCTTTATCCATTTTATCGACGCTGCAATTGTCAATACAAAAGTATACTAATCGAGAAACCAATTTGCTTCTCTTATTTCTTAGTATTCATATTTAACCACCTGAGAAAAATACTTGGCATAAACTTGGGCGAGGAAAATGCATGTTTCCTTCGAGTTCTTCATTAGAACGAGCATTTGTTGAAGACAGTATTGTTCGTTTGTTTCAGACTCGGGAAACGGACTTCCACAAATGCAGTCAACATGGATTCCCACGTTGGTCTCGACTATATCGTCGACAATCCTGATTACTGCGTCAAGCTCGCCTCGGGTAAATTATTCAACGTCCTCGACGGTTTAAATCCCGACTGTCCTAGTCGCATCGCGCTTATCGATGCGTTCTCTCGTTCGATTTCAGCGTTAGACACCGCCTGTCCCTCGGTGAAGAAACAAGTGGTGGAATTGCTTTCCGCGCTTTGTGTTTACAGCCAGGATGGGAGGCAGAGAGCCATCGACACTCTCCACGCGTATCAGGTGATGGTCCACGAAATTTCCCGGGTTTTAAATGAAAAACAAAGATGCCTCGTTCAGCAGGAGGTCACTATCAGAGATGGGCAAAGTTAGAATTGCAACTGAATCTTTGGACCATCGGTGATGAACTCAAAAACTAAGCATCTAGTTTGAAACGAAAATTCCTCTTTAACAAGTGCAGTTCCTCTTCAATGATTATCTCACTTTAAAATACTTGTGACTGTTGTTTATCTAAAAATAAAATCACGGATAAATGTCTCGTTATCTATTGTTTTGCCCATCTCTGGTTTGCCGTAACCGTCCTGTTCGTCGAAGGTACAGAGGCGCGTGGTGGCGGTGCTAAGCTTGGATAAAAGTCACAGTTCAAGGCCTTCCCTCGACAAACAAAAGAATGATCTACACACCGTAACGTTCCTGCAGAGTTACATTCGCGGCATACTAGCTCGTGCAACGGCGTTGTGAAATATGCGTTTTATCGTGTAGCAATTTGTCGCGTTAATCGTCCGTTAAATACGAGGCTCGCCGTCTTATCGAATATTCGAGTTACCCAGAGCAAACATAATTCGCGCTGGACCAGCCGTGGAATCGGCGCGGCGCATGATCCAGCTAATGGTGCGCCGATAACGCTTAACCCTCTGTAACATACATAAGTTATATTAGCCTGCTGAACTAGATTTCATGGTTGCACCAGGAATAAATATTGACAATATCTAGATTTATAATAAAAATAGATCGTAGGCTATTCCTTTAGTAATAGAATTGAATTGGACATAAATAATATGTTGGTATCGATGACTATGTGACTTTAGAATTATGTAAGATTGCAAAGGGTTAACGAAAGTTCTCTTTTAGAGGGTTTAAATGGTTGAAACGTTACAGGAAAAGAAAGGTGAGCGATATCGACTGCGAATCGTGGTCGATGAGCTCCAGAAAGCGACCGCTGAGGACTATCAGACGGCCCTATTAGCTTTTATAAATTGTTTGGTCATCTCCACGCCGGTGCTCAAGGATCGCATACGAATTCGCAACGAGTTCATCGGTTGGTACAACTCTAAAATCTCAGAATCTAAACTTAAGGAGTTACACCATTTTGAAAAAAATAGAATAGTGATTCCTTAGGAATTAATTGCAGGAATTAAATTTAATTTACAATTTCAACGCAAGCGTTTGTGCCTGTCGATTTTTTAAAAATAGTCAAGGTGGGGTAACCCCTCGAGGAAAGTGACAATTGAAAAGTCCACTATTGTCTTCTCCTTCCAGGTTTGAAGCTCCTCCCGATCCTGAACGAGCTGCGGTGAGTACTCGACGACCCGGATTCACGACATTAACTGATTAACACCTTAACATTGTTGAATAATAAATAATAATGAACGTTACGAAAGGGCGCCTTATTGTACCCACACCTTCTCATTTGCACCTAATGTTAATGTCGCGCATGCATCGAGCGTCGTACGCATCTAGCCAGGACTATTAAGCAATTATATCAAGGATTGGTTAACCAACGGAAGAAGCACTCGGCCTATGCAACGCGTAAACAATTGCATGCACTAATCCAAAACCAGTCATCGTTCTTCAATTCCTATCTATCGAGGAAAGTTTGGGGAGAATCAGAATCGTTAAAAGAAATCAAAATTTCATTTCACCCGAACTAATTACTAATGACATTGCTATCATTAAAACGATCACGAGGGAGCGGACTTTCACAGCATGAATTGAGTCTGTATTTACATTAATAGTTTAATACCCTATAAGAATAATAATTATTCATTCATAAATTTAGAGCAAAAGGAACCACGAGAAACCCACATTTATTTCTGAAGCTTCCCAAAAAAGTTCGAAGAACACTTGCACGAGATGAATCGTGCACGTGCACTCCCATTAGCGTTATCGTCGCGATCGTTGTTGTGTAAACAATACCCGATCAACAAAAGGGAGAGAGATAACGGCGGAAATACGGATTCCACGACGAGAATTTACATTTACGAATCACTAAGCACCGTCTGAGGGTTTTAACGTTTCCTTTGGGTCTTCGCTTAAATCACTCTCTACAGGAATAGTACTATCTGTCATTCCTCCGCGGGATGACGGACGTGCAAACTATTCTTGATCGAGCAAAACTATTCGAAGAAGTCGCTTTAAATATCGCCCGGAGGAATTGTCTCTAAGAATTCACGATCAACGGAATATCACTTACCCGTCACGAGCAAATTGCAAAACTATTATCACAAACCACATTCTACTTACTCAATCCAAGTAGTATAATCTCTTCAACTCTTTGAATCACTGTGTTTGTCTTTCTGCGCTGAACTTCTAATTATCTCGTGGGCTAACAAGATAGTTATACCCCTTAAACTAGGATTGTCCTCTCCTAAAAAAATCAAATTCGTTCAGTCGTTAAAGTTTGTCAAATCGTTGATCAAGGCCTAAAGAGTCGGTCATGTGATAAAAATCGAGACCGTCGACACAAAAGTTTGGCTACGAGAGGAATGTCAAGGATACGAGGATCGTGGCACCATTCGTCCGAAAAATAGAAGCACACTTACGGAATTTTCTTTTTCCTCTTCGCCCTCTGTCTTCCCGAATTCCTGACAACGTTAATGGAGCCGAGAGTCTGACAGGGAAAGAACTCGACCTGTCTCCCTCCGATTTTCGCGTTCCTCCGCTGAATGACAGAACACGTGCGCCATTAGATACTCGATAATTCTAGAGGTATAAATAACTGAAGAATGGAGTCGTTTCTAAACGTTTCGTGTAATACAGGTAGAGACTTTAAGCATCAGGGGTTGATATCGAAGTCAGATTGGGACCCCTACTCGCGAATAAAAACGACGCAGAGAGAAAAGGTATGCAGGAGGAACCTTCGTGCAAAACGGAGGAGAGCACGGAAAGGAAAAAAGGGAAAAGCGAGGCAGGGAACTCGAAGGGAGAGAGAAAAGCCCGAATTAACTCTACGCGCGATGCACCTGCAGCTGCGACTCGCTGGAGCGATCAGTGCAGTGCTCCTCCGATCGAGAGACTGCTGCGCCAGTCACTGTCAAGATTGCCCCAAGTTCTCAAAGTCTCAACGTTTTGCAACGTTCCCAAACTCGACCTCTCGTCAGTAATTATCTCTCTGGTAATTATCGACGGCCCCAGAGGGCCAGCCTTGGCGAAGACGCGCGTGTTCAGTGAAAAGCGAAATTTGTACATTTGCCGCTCGGAATTTTTAAACGTTCCCTGGCTTTCAGAGGGCAGAGGATCGACGACACGGTCAGACAACCGCGAAGACGCCGACTATTTTTGGTTGTGCATCGTGGAGACGGAAATCGTGTTTGAAACGCGACTGGAGTTCACCGCGCATACGAACCGTGTAAACTTGTCTACAGGGTGTTCGAGAACGGTGGTGGCAAATTCTAGACCAGTGGTTCTTAAAATGTTTAGACTCGCGCGGTCTAGAAGATTCCTAACTACTCTGTGACGCGACGCGTTGTACAGCAGTTATTACCTTTGGGAAACAGTAATTTTTGTCATCAAATGTTATATTAGATTCCTCGAAATTTGTATTACCCTTTCTAAAGAATCATTATTAGAAACGTTCTTCCTCATTAGGGGACGCTCATCGCCTCGCTAACACGGCGCTATTCTTCGTGTAGCTAACAATAATTTTAACGAGTTCCCTTATGCGCGAGATGATTGCTCGAGAATATTAAGTACTATGACAAACACGTACGACACACCTACGGAATAAGAATAACCGGATGATAACGGATCGAACGCTCTAAACGGAAGCGACGCCAATTTATGGTACACCATCGACACTCCTTCCTGGTCTATCATAACAGATAGAACACGTGAGAATCCAGTTGATAGAAAAACAGTTGAGTGATAAGTCAAAGAATGTGTGTGAGTAGATGCGAGAGTTTGTGACGTTTCATTTCGAATAGAATTCTGAGAAGACTAATTTCTTGGCCATGTACCCTATGCCATTCGATGGATTTCCTTTATAATATTCTTTTTTGTATTCGTTGGAGCGATTACTATTAATTTCTTGCTACAAAAACAAAGTTCTAAAAGGAAACAGCTATGAAATGATATAACACTCGTGGCCAAGAAACTGTTCTTTACAAGAGAAAGTTCTACTCGGAATAAGATTCCACGAATATATACTAAAATTATGAAAATCGAGATAAGTACGAGCCCTGGGGTGAAGAGGAAGAATGGGAATGGCTAGAGCGGAGAAATTGAAATTCTAGAAAAGACATGTGTGTCGAGTGGGACGGAAATAGAGCGAACAACTACGTAAAGGCTTAAAATGTACCCGGATCAGGAAGGTGACGATTGTTCTTGCAGGAAGAGCCACGCTCCGGACCTTACAGTGCAGCTCGACGTCTTCGACGACCAGCGCGAGACCGACGAGGAGTTGTCAAATCACGGCCCGCCTGGAATCGATCTATCCTCCCACGTGGACGTTTTCTACGCGATTCTAGGACAAGTAAGGGAGCTCATCGACGATTAACAAACTCAGTAGACTCTTAGATCCTGCTGGTTTCTATTTTAAAAGCCATCGATAAGCCAACGCGCTCTGTCCGTACTTCAGATTGCAGACACCCCGCAAGAAATACCATTCCTGAGCATTCTTCAACATCTGCTGCGCCTGGATCCCAAAGACGCCGCCAGCGACTTAGCATGGGACACGGCTGAGACGCTGGTGCACAGAGCGACTCTTTTAGAAAATCGAGAAGACGCCACCAAGTTGCTGCGATCGCCTAGTCTTCAGGTAAGTTCCACTCTAGTCTCTTCGTTTTGTTTCCTGTAAGACAAATATTTGTATTTTGATAGTTTATATTAATGAAACAATCAAAATATTAGGAGCAAGCCTTGGTACCAACTTCCGTCGGCTGCTATCGCTCGATACTTTCCCCTATCGTGTAATCGCGACTCGTTTCGACTCGGGCCTCGTGTATCGGTTACGTCAGGTTGTTAAAATTTCACGCAAGTTTCTCGTACGATTGTTCAATGTCGTCTGCCTAACGCGAAATGACGCAACGCTTGCAACATTTCTCGCTTTTACCTTTCACGAGCGAAACGAACCGAGCGATCTTAGGCGGACCCATCAAGGAATGGCCAGCTGACCATTATGTTTACAGGGACCTTAGACAAAAGAAATAGTTCAGGAACGTAGGTTCAAAGTTGTTTAAAATGAATAGAAAGACAAGTGAAGAGAAAAGGAATGATGAAAATAGAGTACTTTTCTAATGAAACAATGAATCGATTCCTTTAATTGACTAATTCTTTTACGTTTGCTTCGCATTATTTTTGTTTCGCAGACGAATCTATGCTGTCACTGCCGAGGCACCGAGCAGACGTGCGGAACGTCTCGAAAGGCATCGTTACCGGTAAACAATTCACCTCTGCCACCTTTGCCACCTCCGCCACCGCCTCCCGGTACCCTAACACCCAACTCCTCGAGCCAAGGCCTCGTTCTGCCGCCACCACCGCCCCCGCCGCTTTTTACCGCCAACGCTACCCAAGCCGATGCATCGATGGAACCACCGCCCATCCCGCCGCCGCTCCACGTGCTACCAGTCACACGGGCGCCCACCCCCGAGCCACCCAATAATCACGCGAGGCTCCTACCGCAACAGGAAATACCCACCCCCAAGGCAAAGATGAAAACCATCAATTGGAATAAGATACCCAACCACAAAGTACGCTTGCCTACATTCTATTCGCATATCTATTTCTAAGTTAAATGGTGTGGATTTATGCCGGATGCAAATGTGAAAAACATGGACCAAACATTCTATCGCCTTTTCACGCGCAGGTAGTGGGCAAGCGAAACATCTGGGCTCTGGTAGCCAACGACCACCAAAACTCTCCCATGGCGGACATAGACTGGGCAGAGATGGAAGGTCTGTTCTGCCAGCAAGTGCCTCCAATGTTGCCCGCTGCCTCCTGTTCCTCCTCCTACGGAAACAACTCGGATGCTGAGAGACGACGACGGGAACCAACAGAGGTACCATTTTAACAAGCCTCGCAAAGAACGTTCCTCCATCTTCAGTTCCTACAAATATATTAAACATTTTAGATTGCGCTACTGGACGGTAAGAGAAGCTTGAACGTGAACATATTCCTGAAGCAGTTCCGAAGGCAAGCATCCATTATTATTAATTCGTATAACTTTTTGTTTTCAAGTAGAATAAAATTATGCAATAGATACCTTTGAATAATTATGACATCAACACCAAACGAATATTGCAGCTCGAACGAGGACATAATCCAGCTCATAAAGGACGGCGGTCATGACGACATCGGCGCAGAGAAGTTGAGAGGCCTCCTGAAGATCCTGCCCGAGGTGGACGAGCTGGAAATGCTCAAGAGCTTCGACGGGGACAAGTCGAAGCTTGGAAACGCCGAGAAGTTCTTCCTGCAGCTCGTCCAAGTACCAAAGTACGAGAATTAAATGTGATACCTCACTGTCCCTCCACCCGCGGGTCTAATTGCTTTCTTTCTTGGTTCATCGATAGTTATAAACTACGCATAGAGTGTATGTTGCTGAAGGAAGAATTTGCCGCTAACATGGGCTACCTAGAACCGAGCATCAACTCGATGATCCTCGCAGGTGAGGATCTCATGACGAACAAACCGCTTCAGGAGGTGCTTTACATGGTTCTAGTTGCTGGGAACTTTCTCAACTCGGTACGGAAGTCAAGCTTAAACCAACGTAAAACAGATTCTTGGATGGTATATTGAAATCAATGTCGCAGGGTGGATACGCTGGGAACGCTGCTGGGGTGAAGCTGTCCTCCTTGCAAAAGTTGACGGAGATTCGAGCGAACAAGCCTGGAATGAATCTTATACATTACGTGGCTCTGGTAAGGTACTTGTCATAACATTTCAAAAATCGTTTGTTTCACATTTGAACGTTTCGACTCCCAGCAAGCTGAGAGGAAACGGAAGGACTTACTCGATTTCGCGAAGAGCATGAACACGTTGGAAGCTGCTACGAAGTGAGTGCATTAAACGTAGAAACAATATTCATTTCCGAGGTATTCTATCCTCTGTCTTATTTTCTTTGGGGAACAAGGACCACGACGGAGCAGTTGAACAACGAGTTCAACGCTCTGGATACAAAGATTAAGAAGATCAAAGCGCAGATCCAGCTTCCTTCCACGGAGATCGACATACAGGAACAAATGGCTCAGTTCTTGCAGGTACACCTGAAAACATTTATGTAATATAAAAGGTACAATCGTGAAGGATAGGATAGCTAAATTAATTTTGGTTGGTTGGAAAACTTTGGGACCTCAGATGGCAGAGCAAGAGATGAGCCAGCTGAAAGGCGACATGGAGGAGCTCGAAACTGTAAGGCGATCCCTCGCTGAATTCTTCTGCGAGGACACGAACACCTTCAAGATCGAGGAGTGCTTCAAGATATTCCACCAGTTCTGTCAGAAGTTCAATCAGGCTGTCGCGGAGAACGAAAGGCGAAGAATCCAGGAAGAACAAGTCTTAGCGAGGCGCAAGCAACGAGAGGAACAGCTTTTGGCCAAGAAGCGATTCCGTGAGTCGATGCATTCCCAATTTATTCTTCCAACTCTTTCATTTTTATTTCATTGTTAATGTATAGTGGGTCTCTCGAGATATGCAATGCTGACTAATTATTCGGTATATAGTGCTGTCAACTTCTAAGTACAGAGTATTTTATAGTAACGAATCAAGCCGAGACGCCAGCCTCAGAATCCGAATGCAACCTAATCGATTACGGCCTCTTCGATCTCCATACCGGTTTACCTCAAAGAAATTATAGTCGCAACGATGCCAAGGTAAGCGCTCCCGTCTATTTCTCGCTCCGAAGAAAGTATGGCTGCGGCTGCGCTTATACTTCTGGTCGATTGAGTTACTCGTATACGCCCTTTCTTTACCAATGCAGATTAAAAGATTGCAAAACGGAGGAGTCACGTCGGACGAAGACGTCTCGATCGCTGGATCTCCGAGCATTCGACGTCGCTTGGGGTCCTGTTCGGGGGGCACGGCCGATCAACTGTCTACCAAAGAAGAAACATACTCTCCAGGTTCCGTAAAGACCATAACTCGTGCTACAACGTGGACTGAATACATTCAGAAGCCTGTCTATGCGATCCTAAACAATTCTTATACTTCATTGTAGATGTTACGCCAAACGGTACTCTTCGTCGTCGCAGAAGTCGAATACCCTGCGAGGACGACGATGGCAACCTGATGGACTTTTTGAGGACATCGGGACAAGACAATACACGCGAAAGGAAGTCTTGGGGTAGTTTAGGTACGATTCGCCAAATATTACAAAGTCTGTTGAACAAGAAAGGCTAAAAATCAGGGAAATTGATGTTCGTTTGGTTGATTTAATGAATAGATCGGTCGTGGGCTCGAAGAACTCGAGGCCAATCTCGCAGGAGCGATCTTCTGAACGCCGATTTCTCTGCTGACCGAGAGAGACCGAGCTCCCCGTCACCTTTGGTGGAGAACAAGCCTTTCCTGCAAGAAGAAGAAACAAAACCTGCTGGGTACGACCAATTAATACTCGTTGATAACAACACAATTATACTTCACCTTACATTTTCTTCATTTTGAACTAAATTCCTCGACGTATTCACCCTGCAACGAGAAAGACTATTATTATGTTTATATCTACATCGAAACAGAAAAGCATGGAGGCAGAAGATCGAGGCGTGGCTGTCGGAGAACGAGAAGGAAGATCGTGCGGGTGAAGAACTTCAAAGAAAAGCGAGACAGTTGCACCAAGCGAATCGACGGTCCTTCGAAGACTCGGGTAAGTGAGACAGGTATCGTTACCTTGAATGGCCACGGCGAAGTGTTCCCTTTTAATTTGATTCTTGGCATATCGGGTGCGTAGAAAGTGAAGGCAAGACGAACACACCGAACGAAGGTAATTCCACGCACGAAGTTTACGACTCTGAAGTATACGACTGGCGTCCGTCGGTGGAGAAGACGGACGTGATGCGTACAATGGAAGCTATAGAAGGTTACCTCCGCTATTTTACAACCTTCATTAATTATAATTACTATACCAAGAGTGTAACTTACTTTTGGTTCGTTACAGAAGCCGAAACGCACCCGTCCCAGAAGGACAAATCTCCTTGGCGGAAGTCTAGCTTGAACGTACCAAATAGTATGGAAGAGACTGACCCACGTTATTCCCGTAGGCTAAGATCGAGACTCAGCACAGAAAACATCCTCACCTCCAGTACCTTGCAGGTTGGTATTCCGCTGATAATCTAGAACAAGTTATAATCGTTTCTTGTATGCAACATTTCAAACGATCGCGTTCAATGACCGCAGTCGATCAAAGAAGAGGACAGAAAGAAGAAGATCAACGATACCGTGAACCAGGATCCTCAGGACGAACTAACGATCTATCTGCGCCAGCCCTACAGCAGCTCTCAGGTCTCTGGTTCGCGAAGGTTCTCCAAGTACAAGAGAGGCGAGGAGGAGAAAATCAGCGACAAAATCGAGATCGATTCGGATAACATTGAAACTCCTCCGGCGACCAGGAAGCTGTTCAGTCCTCCGAAGGAAGTAAAGCCAGTGGAGAAAGAGCCTTGCAAGAGGGAACGCTGCAACGGGTCCTTTCAAAGTCGAGACCTTAAAAACACGGTCGTGAAAAATGCGAATAGTAACGCAGACTTCGGTACAGGTATATTTTTATCGAGTGAAACGTACCCTGTGACATCGAACGGGAACATCATCGATGTATTCGTTTCAGGTAACTTCGACAGGTATTCGGCGACAAGGAGGACTCGAAGATACAAGAAGGTCCAGCAGGACACGCCGGAGAAGGAGCCCACCAAAGACATCGCAGTTTCGGAGCCCTTCGAGGAGAAACCAGCCCAACGACCTCTCACTTTGCCACTGTCGGAAGACAATCGGGACGAGGACAGCATGCTTCGCGTCTGGCAGGACAAATTGAAGCGTCGCGAGGCGTCCTCCTTCGACATCGACGCCGCACTGGCAGACATCACCCGTTCGGGCGAGGATCTTCAACGGCTGTCGCGACCGATAACTTTGACGCACAGAAGCTCCAGGCTCCCTGTCAGCCAACCACCGCCAGTTTTAGCAGTGACCAACACTGTCCTCAGCCCCGTAATGCAAGAATCCCGTCCACGAGAGCCATCCTTGACAGTTCTCGCTGAGAGAGCCGTGACCAGTCGGGAACGGCAGAGGAGCATGATCGATCCTAGTCAAGTGAAGGAGGCGATAAGGTTGACGAACAATCCACCTAGTCAGGTGAATCAAATTCAAAACGGTTCATCGCGAGATAGGGTGATAACTCAGGATTACAGGCCGTCTTTGAACTCTCGCCAGGACGAACGTAACGAGGATCAGACCGATCTGATCGAGGATCCAAAGAACAGGGTAGCGAACAGTGATGTTTACAAAGATCTCAGTGGCAGCCCTGAAATTAAGCGATTGGAATCGAGTCGAGACGAGATTAGAATCCAACCACCTCAATCTATGGATACCTCCGTGTTCCGCGGAAGGTTCGTTCCAGACATATGCGTCACGACTTCGGCCTCCTCCCCGTTGCCACCACCCTCAGCCAAGGGTAGAGATCAAGAAATGAACGACGAAGGCTTCGAGGAGACCCAGAGCTTAGTCTCCGAAACGTTGAGCCAGGAAACATCATCTGGCAACTACGAAACGGACACCCACGATTCGACGCGATGTTCACCAGCTGAATTACGCTACTCTGGAAACGATACCGATCGCCCACGCCCTGCGATCATCGCCTGCGAGGAGCACGTTGACGAGAACAAGTCCATCGACAAAGCGTTGACCTCCGTCAAAGGGTTCGAGAAACGAGCCAGCTCGATGAGGAAGACAGGCGAGAAGACCAGCTTCCTACCTAAACGAACCAACAGTTTGAAGAGAGACGTTGCTCCAGGAAAGGCGGATGCTATACAAAGAAACTCGAACATGACGTTTCCGTCGAGCAACCCGAGGAACGAGGTGGAGCGTTCAGGGTCAAGAAGCAGTTTGCGCAGCTCGCGAAGCTCTCTGAACAGCGCCACTTCGGTGAACACTGTGAAAAACTTGGTGCCGAATCATTCTCGCCTTCGCACTTACACCTCGGCGATCTGTGCCCTGACCAATGATTTGAGGAAGAGTCCGTCGAACACCCCACTGCCGCCGAAAACCATTGAGAAACGACGAGTGAACCCACGATCCACCGTCACCAGGATACCTGCCAGCAGGAGCAGCAGCAGCGGGAGCAGCGTTGGCCCTGCTGCGAGAACCGTTCGAAAATCTATCGGGGTGAGTCCCTATTCGACGTCGAAAACTTGGTTTGACTACCTCTATAGAGAATTTCTATATTTCTACGTACTACTGCGAATCTGTCCATCTGTTGAAAGTTGTAGTATAATTAAATGAAATCTCTAATTAAGTAAAAATGGTATATCTGTTGATGGCCTGATCATGTTTTCAGATATCGAGCGACGCGCAAAAGGGAAGCAAAGGGCGGACAATCGGCTCTCGTAGCAGCAGCAGCAGTGGCAGTAGCATGGGCCAGCAGTCTCTGTTGAATCGTTCAACGATCGAGAAAGTACCAGCTACGAAGAGCAAGCTGATCCATCCTCGAGCTGGAACCAGAAACCACGGTTTCATGAGACCAACGGCCGCGAGCGTGAACAAGGGCTCCATTCCGAATCTTCCCAGAAGTATCAAAGGTTTGGTCAAGTGATTCTCTCCCATCGCTCTAGGGAAGCTCCGTTGTGCCATCGCTCGATGCGCGTGTCGTAAAACATGCCTGCTCGAGATTGCGAAAAAGTCGACTGATCCATACACTTTGCGCTTCCGTTATTTTATACGTTATCTACGATTTAGAGCAATTTTCTTACATTCGCGCGTCTATCGTGTCGCGTAGACGCAGGTGTTCTTTCGGTTGCTACCGTTAAGGGTTGACGTTTAACCCCCCACTGCATGGGACTTTATTTCTCCTTAATTAATCAAAGAGTTAAACGATGAGTTATCGAATTTGTAGAGGATCTGTAAAATTGGCTTTGTCAACGTCCATTGTGTTCCTAATCGGGCACGTTATGCGATGGAGGGTTAAGAACGTCGACGAATTAATCGTTTTAAATTAACTTGGTTATATTAACATAAGTTACATAGTGGCATTATACCTGCAGACACGCGCAACGGAAATGTAAATTGCGCGTGGTCATGGTACACTTAGATGTCAGATACGCTTGTCTGGTCGCATCGCGAACGTCTGCGTCGCGAGAACCGGCAATCTACGATAGAACATGTATATGTCGAACGATGCGGCGCGCCATGACGGACGGTTTAATACAATTTTCGTGTCCTAACGTCGTTTTGCATCGGATCACAGTCGAAGTCTCTTATAATTTATGTCGAGTTAGCTAGTACGTTTAAGTAATAATTCCTTCCCTTAGAATACAGTTTCAGATATGTAATATATATAAGTGTACTAACTAAGCGTGTACGACATATGTAAGTTTCATCGATGATAGTACGCATATTGTAGACCATGATCATTAGTAAATTAACGAACTAAATAAACGTAATCTAATTTTGTTCAAGAGACGATTGCGCGAAATCGCCCGCCGCTCTGGAAGCGTTATCAAGAAGCGTGCGATACCGGCGCCCTTGAATGAATCGAATAAAGAAGGATGATTAAAACAATGCCAGGGTAGGCGATTACTTACCGATTCGACACATTTATCATTATATTCAACAAATGGTATGTACACGTATTGTACACGGCACAGAAACCGTTCTGCCGCGTAAGTGGTTGTTACAGCTGCACGAAACGAACACGAAACATCGGTAACCCCGAGAAAAAGGTAATTCGCCGGTAGTCAATGAACTATGATTTCAACCGATATAAACGCGATAACGCCGAGCAAACGACTCGTAGTCATCCCTTACGCGCCTGGTTGTTAACGTATTTTAGATGGTCTCACTTTTACGCAAACTTTATGCAAAGTAAGACGACCTTGGAGGCGCGCAAGCAATTAAATATAAATACTAGAATATATCTGTGATAAATATCTTGAACGGACGAACAAACCTGCTCTTCAACGAATTAAACATGATACAAACAATGCAAACGTAAAATAACAACCGGACAATCGAACAACGAAACCTCCGAGAGGGTCTCGAGGAATTAAATAAGCGTTTAATCTCCGATCGACGGAACGTATCGAGAACAATCGGTGTTATGTTTTCTGAGGACGATCACGGAATCCAAGGAGCACCGGACTCTGCGGCGCGAGGATGAATTCGAATTGCAAACCAAGGTCTTCGTCCACGATAATCTCAAATTCCCGTATGATCTGTGAGAAAAAAAAAAATAAAAAAAATATCTCGATGCATAGGATGTCCCTTCCTACTCCATAACTATCGACGACAAGATACACCGTGTTCTATCATTGCAACTACTTGGCGAACAAATACGAACCTTTGCCAGGATAAGCTGCAAAGCGAGCTCCACGAAACGCTTGCCAGGGCATATCCTTCTTCCGAACCCGAAGGGTGCAACCACCAATGGCGAATGCGGAGTGACGGGATTCAGCCACCTATCGGGCATATACTTATCGGCGTCTTTAAAATTCTCCTCGTTCAGTCCCGCTATCCAAGTATGCAAAATAACCACGGTCTGCAAATAATTAAATGATGTTCAATGATGAGACGGAGTATCGTTAAAGAGGAACGTACGTTAGAGAAATTCTCACTCACTCCCGCGGTAAGGTGATATCCGCTTAGCTCAATGGGTTCTTCCAAAATGCGTGCGACACAAGTTGTCGTGGGAATGACTCTAAACGCAAAACAGCAATGCAGCAGACGCGACGATGCGACGAAAGGAATGTTTCAATGAACGCTATACGCACCGAAACGATTCGGTGATGCAGGCACGCAGATACTTGGCTTTCCGTAGATCCTCGATCGTCAGATCACAGCCTGGCGGCGCTAACGAACACGCTTCTTCGTACAGATCGGCTTGCACCTTTGAATTGCGCCCGATCAAATCGAACAGAAACACCAAAGTGTTTCCCAGCTGCGCAAACAAACACCACGAAATGATACAAATTAGGTCGGGCACCTCGCCATGGGGCTATCATTGCAACTCTCGAGAGAACTTTTTATCCAACTTTTCTACAAGTTGACTCACCGTGTGAATGCCAGCTGCTATAAAATCAACGATAGCAGCCTTCTTGTCCCGTACATCCAGATTCTTTTGCCGCAGAATGGATTGAAAGACAGCTTCCAAGCACTCATCTTTAGCATCGTCGCGTTTTTCCTTTATCGTAGCCTCGACGATGTCCGAGATGATACTAAAAAGAGACGAGTTTTTCAGCGAATCAACCTCAATTTAACAGATTAATCGGGGACGAGAAGTGTCGAAAGAGCTCTCTATAATATCTCGGGGGAGTCCCGACACAGGACTGTACAATTCTAACTGTTAACTTCGTAATCCATTAAACAAGGGGTTTACTTATTCGCGGTATCTCTTAATTCCCTTGAAGCACATCCGCGTACCTGTAAACCGTATCCTCGCTCTCTATCAACTGTTTGTACGCAGACGTTGGCAGCAACTTCCAAAGCGGCAAGCCGTAAAAGGCATCGCGCGAGGCCCTGAAGTGGATCCGGACGGCTTCCGCTAATCTCGTCGTGACTGTGCTGGTGGAATCTGGCTTTAGGAAACCGAGGTGTCGGCCCAAGATCAGCGTGCACGTACCTAACGCGAAAGTTTATGTATACTAGCATATTGCATAGGAATGAGAAGATGAGACTCTAGGGGTACGTTACGGAGGAACCATAGACTTAAGATATACATATACATTGAATTAGGCTCTCCCTAGTGAAATGTCTACAGTGGAAGTACTTCATTCTTATAGCGAACAGCTTCTATTGCAAGATGTATAGTTCAGACAGTGGTTTGGACCTCCTCAGTTCTCATCTTCCGGTGAAATCGACGATAACCAGGAGAATCCCGAGCTTACTTTCGAGTCCCATTTTATAGGCCAACTCTTCGAAACCCGCCACCTTGTCTCCCGTCCTCCGTCGGCGAATTAAATCGATGAACGAGTCTGCGACGATGTTGAGCGCCGGGAAGAAGCCAAGGACAGTGTTGGCCCCGGTCAGCTCTGACGTAAGTGCGGTCCGAAGATCGTGCCACGCTTGCCCCTGTCTATCGAGTCGCTTGTTCGTTTAAATTTGTATTGCGTGCGGTTTCCACATGCAAAGACTATTGACAACAGACGTACGCCAATTTCGTGGCTCCGCTATATGACTAGTTTTCAACTGGTGCAGCATTCAACGTTTAATACCGTGTAGTTTCTACTTTAGATTCCGTTCTCGATACTCATGTTCGAACAAAGAAAAGTACCTAGAAGCACACCTGCTCTATATTCTAAACTGTTGCGTTTCCATACGAAAGGAAACTGGCGCCAACGTAGTGGCGCCAACGATCTCCGCATGTGAAAGCCCTGTCTTACGTCAGAGTTTTGATCGAGGTATGCGACGAGACGGGGTGGACGTAACGTCTCGACGGAACCTTAAACTCGACCTCGATACCCTGTCGACGAGATAACTACTTACTCATTGACCAAACCCAGATTCGTGTAACGATCGCGACGACTGCGCCGGTAGTGGGATATGACCTCCTGCGGAGGACGAAGCGGGTATCTCGAGCTCCGTCTGAAGACCGCCTCGATGTCGCGACGAGAGAACACGGAGATCACAGGGAAGTTCCATAATGCCTCCTCTTTGCACAGCGGCCCGTATCGTTGATTCAGATCTATTCTTGAATGAGAAACGACGCGCTATGTTAAAATATTATATACTAAATTTACCTATCAATGTTTCAAACAAACGTGTTGGATCTCTTGAGCGTGTAACATAATTATTAATAGCTGTTAACAGTCTCAGCGATCCATATTTTATCTCGACTGACAACCGGTTCTTGCCCTGCGTGTCTGTCAATTAGAGAAAGATCTTGCTCCAATTGCTTTTACATTTATAACTATCTTCACTCGTCATTGTCTTCCTTTTACGCCTGACTAATTAACAAGTTTTACCAGTTTGTCTAATCCAGCTTCTCTAATCATAGGATCTCTTTCTACGTCGCGTTTCCCTTCGATGATGACGTATAATTTCTTACAATTGTTAGCAGCTATTAGAACGTCACTACTCAGAGTAGATCAGAGATATTTGACTCTTTAAGTAGCACGGTTTATTACGAGGCAAGGCAACGATGCCAAACTTCTTACCTTTGTAAGCATCGTGAACCTTATTCAGTCGATAAGAACCGAACCAGGAGAATATCCACCTGGTTCCAAAAATCGGCAGGGGATAGGGTCCAGGCACATCAGACACCGTTAGAAATTTTCTCTGGTGTTTCTCTTCGTTTGGGACTGCTAACCATGGGAACAAAAATATAGGTGTTATAGTGTTCCACTTTCGAGGAAGAATCCGATTTCTACGCATAGTTAAAAATTATTAAAGAAGTCAGTCTAGCAGTCTACCAAGCAATTCAGACTAAACGCTGAACATTAATCGCCTTTTGAACCTTGTTGCACAGTGCCCAATTTTGCCCAGCACAGTTGGGAAACGGCTACCTTAAGGCTTCTTCTCGCCACAAGAAAGTGGTTTCTAAGGTTGAAGGACGCGATTACAGAGCGACCTTGTCGCGCGTAACCACGAGCTCTCCACGCTTAGAAAGGGGACCGTGACCGTACGCGCGACGTCGCTCGCTTCAAATTGAAGGTCGCCACGAACACCTTCTCTATAACGCACAATTTCTTCGCTTTCTTTCTTTTTGTAGCGACACGAAGACGGCACTACCGAGGGAAGAAAGAAGGGTTCAGGGGTTTGCAAACTATGGTCGCCATTTATAGGGATTCGTTGAATAATGTAAACAAAGTTAGCCTTTCCTCTGAGAGTGTGATATGCCATTTTGTTAAAGCTGAAGCATTTTGTGCCATTAGATGGTTCTTGGGCCCGAATGGATGTAGCACGTGGCTACCTCGTGCAAATTTAAATTGAAACCAATAAGTCACGATTTCTTCGAAAACTCACCGTTAATTTTGTGATATGCTCCAGTCCAGAACCACCAGGCTGGTCGATAAGCGAGGATCAAGATCGCCAAGAGCGTCGCTGCAATCACTTCGAACCAGGCGCTCGAAAGTAACATCTCGAAATTTTGCGCCGGAACTCCTGCGAAAACGCAGACAAAAATCATTACGATCTACCGAGAGTTGCAAAAAATATTTACAGATTATAGCGCTTGTTATAATGGCGAACACTTTGAACGAACTGAAATGGTATTAAAGCAAGTGACTCAGCTTATCAAAATTAGAAATTGCTTGTTAACGGTGATAACGCTGGTCTTTCCACTTACGTTGACTAAGCATTTCTTGCTCGATGGAACGAGCAACAACGTTAGAGTCCGTAAATACTTTCGCTACTATCATAATTCATAATCGTCGAACAGGTCGAATTATGCTTGACAGCCTGCACGCAAAACCGCTTAATCAATTTGTTTACATTGATCGTAAAAAACGAGAATTCTTATCGTCGCCAGACTGTCGCTTCTCGCTCGACAAACAGACTTTTATTATTTTCACAGACGTTCGTTATCACGGCGATATCGCACGTCGCTTACTATCCAGGAGCACGAGAAGGTACTTTCGCCGTCTTCAGGTCTCTCTTTTTAAGAGAAGGAACAAGCTATGTTTTTGTAAACGAATCACTGTCTGAAGCAAACAGCGTTGAGTCCACAGTTTCGGTGATTTAATGGTTTGATTGGCAACGGGAAATATAGTAGGAAGAGTTGGAGGTCCTTTCCAGGTACTTTCCAACAATAGTTGCATAATAATTGTTGATATAACCAGAGTGAATATGCGATTAAATCAAAATTTGTTCCTTTCGTTACTTAACTAATCTAGCCGTTCGGCGTTACCGTTTTGGTAAAAATGCAAGTACACGAAGGATCGACGTAAAAGTCATAAATCATAGATAGGTGGTTTCATCCAGAGCGCGGAGGAACACGTACAAAGCAGGAAATTGATAGAGGGCCGCTTCTTGTAGTTCGATTTGCGAGCGGAACGCGTGGTACGAGATGCAGAAGAAGCCAAGCGTGAGCGATAAATCGAACTACCGGTCGGGGGATGGGCAAAATTCTTATCTAGATAAAAGTGACGTATGACGAATAAAAGATAAACGGCCGTTCATCCGGTACCCGTTGAATTAAGAGTGGAATTCGCCTTGTGGAATTCAATATTTCCGAGGTCAAATTTAAACTATGTTTTCCTAATAACAAAATATTTTTGTAATAGGAGTAGTTAAAATTTTAGTGGACCTTTCAGGGATACTAGTCATCAGCCCTCTTCAGGATACAAAGAAATTCAGCCAGTAAAATGATCAATTTCTTACCTCGGTATTGGTCGGTAATACAATTATTTCGAATTGTTAATTTTTAATTTTAGCGTAGAATGTTATTCATAGAATATCATTGTATCCCGAGAAGGGCCGATAACTGGCTCTCACCACCAAAGGCAGATTCCTTTTTTTTTTTTTTTTAAGAGACCACGAGGGGATCAAGGCGATTATTAATCATTGATTGAAAACCGTTGAGCAAACGTCAAGAACGAGTCGTTGCACGTTGGTTTTATTCGTTATCTGTTATCCCAGTAAAGTTCGCCTCTGCCACAGATACAGGTACGCGTACGCGTACACAAAGGAACCGACAGAGAGAGCAGAGCCGCGGATAATGCGCGAAAAAATGACGGTGAGGTTGTTGCGTGCGTCCTCTGCATCTACTCGAGGTTGACTGACTGCCCCAGTGTTATTCATGGACCATGATTTCTTTTATTTGCAAAACGTCGATAACGCGTGTAGTCGCGATGACACCGCCTGCTCTCGCCGCGACTCGGTAATCGCGAGGCTGTTACACGCGCCGTGGAGAAATGCTCGGGTGCCTATTACATACTGCGATAGATCTAATTAGGGGCACCGCGTACCAAAGCGGTGGAAACGCGCGTGAAATTGCGAATCTCGGAAATCGAGACGCGATTTCAACTTTTTTTCAACAGAAGATTACAACTCAATTCGCGTTTAACATCTGTAACCGGTAGAACGATAGCCTGCTATTAAACCCAAATGAAATTTACCCGATAATAGTCGGCTATTACCTGAATTAAATTTACTTGGAACGTAAATCGATTTAAACGGCACACCCCGTATAGATGCGTACCGAGAAAAGACGGTAGAGATAACTACACGTATGCGGATAATTGTGTGCCAAGATAATGAAACGGCAGAGTGTCGCCGCCGTCTAGTCTAATAGCAAACAGAGATTAACCTCGGAAGCAAAACAAGGGAGACATTCGAAGTGTAGTGGTTACAGAGGTGAAACTGATTATGCCGTTACCGGTAGGATCTGGTACCTCTACTTTATCTCGGTATTTTACGGATGCCCTACCAGATAACATTATTCTCTTCGTGTACAGCGAGTGACGGAAGCCTTCCTACATCGGGTTAATTACTGCCGACGAACATCGGTATAAATATGAAAATACTTCGTTTACTTTTGATATTAAGTAAGACCATACGCAAATTTGTATTCCCCTCTAAAGAGGAACTTGAGTTGACAAAGTTGAATGCGTGTTATCTTAACAGCGATAAATTTTACGGTCAATTGAATGTTTACATTTAATGACACACAGTTTAATTCCGTTCTAAAATTAAGTATACGTAATCGTTATTTTTCTCGACGATATCGTTAGCTTCCAGATTTGTCTTCTTTTCTGTTCAATTCAGTCGAGAAAAATTCTATTCTCCGATTATAATGAACTTGATCTTTTATTTTATGTTTCCACTTTATCTCGGGCCACATTCAGGAATAAGTTAAAAACATAATTCTCGCGTTATCGAGATTGATTGTAGATGTAGTTATTATAGATTCTATTATAGATTAGATGTTAATTATCGTTAGCCGATACGCGGGTTGAATGATAAGCATTATATTCATGAATAGAAATTTTTGCCGACTAAATTGAATCTTCCGTAACCAAGAAAATGAAAAACCTTAACTGCGTGCCATTACAGCCGTTCGATACGCGCAGTTATTTCTCCCAGGCTAATCCATCGACTTGTTATTCGTTTTCCGCGATTCCCATGAACACCGATTTGCACGCCGTTTTCCTATCTGGGTATTTTATTATTAGCCACATTAATCTTGCCCTGTCCAGCGTGAGATCGCACGCATAATACAACTCGATAAAAGTAATAATTAAAAATACACCAGTGTATTTTCCTTTAGAAATGATGCCCGGTCTGCGTATATTGTTTGTTTCATGTCGACTATAAAATAACTTTAAATAACTGTACGGAATTTACGTGAACCTATTTGATCCCAGAAGGTGTTAAAACTGGTTACCGTTAACTACCATTAACATTTTGCTATATATATATATTTTTTTTTTTATTTAAGAGCAACGAGAGATGAGAAGAACTCCGACGATTAAATCTCTCACCAGGAACTAACTTCCCTTCCGCATTACATCCCACTCCTGCGAGCGTACTTTCATGCTTTGCTATGGTTTAAATTTTCTTTCGCCTTGCTACCAATACACACGCATAAACAAATGGCTTACGCTGCTAGCGTGGCTGTTAGACGAAAGTAACGGCACTTCGAAAATGCTGTAAATTTCACCGACGAAGAAACGAACAACGATCTACCAAAGATTCTTTACCCTCTACTGTACGAATTCTATTTTATCCACCAAAGTTACTCTTCGATTATCTATACGTTTATCGATTGATCGGTACTCACTCCAAATAACACGTATCTGCAAGGCTATCCGATATCCCCATAAGATACTAACGAATCCTAAAAAATTTCCACGGCGATATTTATAGGAATCGTTTTCATCGGGCACATTACGCAACAGAGGGTTAACTGTCCGTTCCCACGGTTCGGGGTGAACGGTTTGCCACTAGATACACGTGCTCGCGCGACGCGACACACGACTCGCGTTAAACGTTACAGACGTCCGTGTTACGTTCCGTTTATTTATTTCTCGGTAACGCGACGTCGCAGAAGATAGGCGTTGGAAGAAACGGATCGAACCCGGAAATACGAAAGATCGCGTCGATCTCGCGCGCTCGTGTCACTCAGGTGGCCAGGCGAACTCGACCGGTAAACAAAAACGAAGAAACGTTCTTGTACTTACGGAGGGTGAACGTAGTCTGAGGGACAGTTAAAAAGAGACACCGTGGCCGTCGTTGTCGCCGATGGTGATGGTGGCAATGGTAAATAACTGCGATGGTGTGGTGTGGTGGTGGTGGTGGTGGTGGTGGTGGTGGTGGCGATAGTGATGGTGATGGTGGTAGTGGTGGTGGTGGTGGTGGTTGATGATGACGGTAGAGGTGGTAGCACCGGCGGGTAAAGTCAACCGTGACCGATAAGAAAGAAAGGAAATTCGAGCGTGATATTCGAAATTCCAATCGGTTATTATGGTACGAGGTATTTTTAGAAATGCCCGTTTCTGTATTACTGTTACGGATGAACGAAGCGCGACTGTTGTTCACCGCGCTGGTGAAGAAGACAGCGTCGCAAACGAAAAGGAGAGACCGAGAGCCGAGGAGGAAAAGGAAAAACGCGAGAAGAGAGAGAGGATCAACCTCGAAGAGTCGTGTACTCGCCAATTTGCGAGCGAGCAGGTAAAGCCTATGCACGCCGTGACGGATGAGACGGAGCCAGACGAGGCGAAATGAGACGAAACGAAACGAGCATTAAATGCCATTAATCTATCTATTGTACAGCCGTTGGTAGATCTCTCGATTCGATTAATCGGGGTTGTCGCGAACAGGGCTCCGTGTGCTCCGTTTCTTTCGACTTTCGAGAGACGACAGGAAGGAGCGACAGGTCTGGAGCGAATGCCGCGAGAGCCGGGTCCGTCTCCGTTTCGTCGACCGCGATGCACGGAGACAAACTCTCTTATCTCCTCGTCCTCTGTTTACATGTCCCGTCTTTCCTCTGTGCCACGTTCTGTGGCCCAAGCAAGCAGTCCAATCGTGCGCGACGGAGGGGGCAGCTCTGGTGGGGACTTCCCAGCCCGGAACCAGAAGACACGCTCAACAGATGGCGCGATATAGCATTGCGGTTATGGTTGCGGTTCACCTGGCGAACAAACATCGATTTTAGTTGATGTGAAATTGAAATAACATTTCTCTAAAGAAATACGGAAGTTCATATTATCATAATGTTATTTGTATACGTACGCAACATCACGCTGTACCATGTATACACCGATAGAAATGTATTCATGCCCCACGGTTTTCGTTATTTAGATCGAAATAGACTGAAATACCGAAGTCGGATAAAATAGTCTGCACTTGTTCAGCTATTGAATATGAAATGCTAATATATTCAAGTAGCCGCACAACGTGCGAATATTTTTAAGCATTCGACTAGAATATAGAATAGCAATATATTCATCGTATCTAACATGGTTTGCAAGGGTCACGATCTTAGTCTTCGACTCTGTAATACATTCCATTCTAAGAGAAAAGTTGAAGGTCATAGAAATTCAAGGTAATCTACCGTCCTGAATTTCTGGCATCCTAACGAATAGAAACGATTGCAAAATAATTCATTACCGATCGAACTATGATGTATGCGCATTCAGACGTTTGGTACATGTGTTTCTGACACTCATACACGGCGAGACGAGACGGCAATGAACTGCAGCAAGCATCGCATAGAACAGGCTAGATCTAACCGAGAGAAATAATCTAGCTGCATCTATGACGCGGTATCAAGCGCCGGTTCAAACTTGTTTTCGATGGAATCGGAAGAATCCCCGGATACGAGATCTTACCGAGAGTCGAGTCAGAAGAGATGAAGATAAACGATAATTCGGAGGAATAAGTCGGAAGATAATTCGTTAGAAATCAAATCGTTACTCGTGATCTTGACGTTTAGAAGCGTGACTTCAAATTCCAATCCTTTAAGGCTACCAACGTTTAGGATTTTGAAAGTTGCATGGACAGTAGGATTTTGCGAGTCCAGTAAAATACGGGGAACCTAGGAAGAAATAACACTTTCAATATACTGATAAATGTGTTATCAAAAACCATGCTTTTTCTTTAATGGTAAATAATAATTAAAAGAGTAATGACTGTGGGAGCTCTTTAAATTATAAATATGCCCCGTACGAGACACTGTATATTTTATTTTTATGATCTATTTCCGTACAGAGTCGGGATTTTAATATAAAGTGGTCCTACAGCTATTCCTTGTTAATTTTGAATAATTAATATATTGTACGCACGGAATAAGCGTGTCCTCCGATGAAACTGTTCTCGCGAAAGTTTCCGATCCGGCAAAAGTTTGACCTCTCTGTCGGTGAACACACACACGCACACCGGTACTACACAAACACGGTCCCGCGGGTCCGTATGCTACACTCACGCGCATACACGCTTGCGCCTGGCGTATCGCTACACCGAAGATGATCGACCAAAGTTGACCAACCAGGAAGCGATCATGGACAACTGGTCACTCGCCGGAATTCTGTCCTTTGCGATTACACGTTTCTGTGGTCTGCTTTAAAATCGGAATCGTCCTCGGAACTCGTTTAATGCGATGCCGTTAAAGCAGGAATTTTCTCACCGTGGTTCTTTATTCGGTATCGAGCCGATCGAACGTGTACGATGAAACAACTTGTCGTTAGAAGCAGAGAATTAATTTAAATTCTTATTATTATCAAGGACATGTATGTTTTAGTAGGAATTCATTTCGAGCACACGTTTAGACAATTCCCCGACTTAATCGTCGAACCACGTGCTAGTAAAGACGAACGGCAAAACTTCTGTGAAGATGTCGATATTCGGATCAAGACTACGTCCGAGTCCTTCGATCACGACCATGCTAAGGATCACGCTGCTGAAGGATCCGTCTTGCTTGACTCGATGCTGAACCATCGCGGAAAACAACTCTGTCACGACCGTGCTTACGCTCACCTGTAAAAGTTTCAAGACTCGTCGAGGCTTCGAGGCGCTTCTAACAGTTGGATAATTACAGTGATGTTATCTTTAAGATGAGAATTAACGATCTCCCGCATCGCATTTTTAAAACCGTCCGGGTCGGGAGATGCTTGCGAGCTATGTTCCAAGATGTACTCCGCCGCCAGTTCGCCCTGAAAATAAAAGAAAGGAAGTAAGAATCGATAGTAATTAAAAAGGAAATAAAGATCATCGTTTCCGTACATACGTTACCCATTAATACAGAGCGGAAAACGTCCCTAAGATTTCGTTGACAGCGAGCGTTCAGTGATACTACCAAACCGCAATCGAGTATGACTAATCGCGGATAGCTTGGCAAGTAATCACGATCGATAAACCTCCCAAGCCATGCCCAAATTCTTCCAGTTGGCTCACAGTTTGTGTCAACTAGGATGTTACCAGGGTGTAAGTCGCAATGAATGAAATTATCTTTAAATACCTGTAATTCACGATCGATCGTTCCCGATCACTCTTAACATTTACGGTCTCTTTTATTAATCTTAATACTACGCTTAATGAAAAAATCGATCGAATGATCGCCTACCATTTTCAAGATCGTCCTGATTCCTATCTTAGCTAGTTTCTCTTGGAGCTTGGTATCGTCATACTCGAGATAATCGGAAATCGGTGTACCTTCGTGAAAGCTTTCCACGAGTATTTCACGTTGCGTGAAATTCGTGTAAGGATGTGGAAAAATGACGTCCTCCTTTCCGGCGAAATTTTTGGAAAATTTTAATAAGTTAGCCTCTTCAAGATTCATATCGACCTTTACGAAAGTACAAAAATGAATGGTTGAGAATCGATGATTAGGAAGTTAATTTAGAAAGTTACTTGATTTTCCATTATCTGCGAGAACTCGTCGATGCAGTCGGGAAGACTGAGCCAATGTAATTGCGGAACGATGTACGTTGCGCACTTACAAATCCCCTTCATGATGGACAGATCTCGCCTAAAATAAGCGAAACGAAAACGGTTAATAAAATATTCAAGGAAAAGAATGGAATCGCGACGTGACGTTATACTTTAGCTGGCCTTTAATTCCAGGATGTAGAATTTTAATCGCCACAGGTTGCAATTTCCTTTTGTACGCGTTGTCCTGTTGCATTTCACCGTCATCGTTCAACATTCTATCTGAAATTAATTTGCATTAATCTCAGCTTGGTCTAATCCTTTCGAACGAAGCGGCGACATTCGCGTTATTTACCGACGAAAGTGTTTATCCATCCGAGGTTGAAGTACTCGATAACTGTAAAAAGGTTTCAATTATTTTGTGTTACTTTTATACGGTTCAAAAATGTTTAGCTTTTATTATAGATTACGTAATTTCCGGTTGACTATTCTCCATTCTCCTCGTTCTTTGTCATGCTGTACCATGAACCGCTTTTTATGTTTACTGTTAAACCGTGCCTAGTATTCATGGAACATGAAAAAGGTGATATGCATCCTCTATATGTGTGACAAGGTTGCTGAATTAATTATTAGTTTCTCTTAGTATATGAAAAAGAGGAATTTAAAAATAGAGGATATCACGTATACACTATATATTGAGATTATTTTTTCCATATTCCATAAATATTATGAAATTGTTAATATACTACTACGTATCGTGCACGGTAGGTGTCTAAAATACTTCATAAAAAAAATGACTATTTTCATCGATCAGAAACTTCCGTCCATCCATCAGTCCGTCCGTCCGTCCGTCCGTCCATCTTACGACAGAAATAGGAGTGTATAGAGTTACACAAAAAGACTTTCTAATTTACTTTGCACGAACGTAGGTATTCGAGGCGTTCGCGTTACTTCGACTCGAGCATTCAGATCCACCCATGCCTTGTACACCTGCCGATCGGACACGAATCGATTGAAGAAAAACAACAAATGAAAAACAACGTGTCGGATCAAACAGATTCGCCCATGGTGCATCCTTATACCTGAGCGCAGCATCCCGATCCGATCGGTACTTTGTCCTCGAATTTCACGAATATATTCTTCCAATTTGAACCATACGTAGATTTCAGCAAATGCTTCGTATAACTCCACGAATGCGGTGAAACCGTACGCTGCAATCGCGAAAGCGTACGGCAAATATCCTCAGGAAACAGATCGTTTCGCGTGGCCGCCCACTGGCCGAATTTGACGAATATCGGGCCCAAATGTTCGATACCTAAAATTAGCGGTATCAAAACTAAAGTTTAAATAAAATTTCTAGAACTAACCAACAAATTAATAATGGTGCGAATCTGAAATTCAACACCATCTATATTTCTACGTTCAATATAAATTCTACGTAAATAATTACTTTTCCGTAAAATTTCCGGAAACACGTGTCCATGGGTGAAACGCGTGACGAAATATGCGATTGCCAATCCGGTTACAATGGATCCTATCACGAAAATTCGTGTCAGAATTAAAATAGCATTCTGGACTGCAGCGAAGAAACCTTCTTGCTGTGTGCTTTTTATCAAAGATTTGGTTGGATGCATATATGGTCGAAGATTAGGCTCGTAAGAGAGAATAAGGACAGCCTGAACGGCTCGTTTGGAACCCTCGAAATTGATGTGCCTCATTAACGTCCTGCAAAATCGAATCGGTGCCGCGTTCTTATGATTTCTCGTTTGCCAATTGTCCCGTCTATTTTGGCGAAATTTGCTTGACCGGAACACTCTCAAGAGGTTCGAATAAAATGCCATTGTTCATCGTACGCTGTTGCGATTTTGCCATACACGAGAAAGAATATGTCCTTCGTTACAACTCCATTAGGACAATGCACTTATTGCATGATCAAAATCGATTGGGAATCCAGTAACATCGTACGTGTTTAAAACTATTTTTTCGACCGTGCAGGTTCATTGTGAATAATTAGAATACAATTTACAATCATGTAATAAAATTACGCGAGTCTTTTACCTTATTATTAGGCCGTCATGCGATTACGATACGTTTTCAAATAAACTCCTGTACGTTTCCGCTTTCCCCATTTGGTAACACTGGGTAACACAGTTGGGTCGATCCTGTTCGTTCATGAGAATAGATAACTAGCAAATCGATATAGAAATTATTATAAGATCTCATGCGATTGGGGCATTCATGTTGCATTGAGAATAGAAAACGAAAGAACGGCATTTCGAGGAAACAAGCAGAAAAGAGAACTACATTCACTCGATATAGTAGATATAGATTTGTTCATGTTTACGTCTTTCTAACCAAAACTGTTGGTTAATTGTTCGTAATATTGTCGGTACACGATTAAAAAACGGATTTTACTGACGATTCGTCGTAATAATTTAAATACATCGTTACATGTCAGAAGTTATACGTATGCATGTATGTATTTATGTCATATTTCGAAATAAAATTAAAAAAATACTCTCTTATCGCGGACTTAAATCTTGACGATGAAGACTATGTTGTTATATTGCAGGAACTTCAGTTGAATATTTTATGATTAAAATTGGATTGTGGTAAGGCATTTCGTTCAACTATATTAGAAGGGATAAATAATGAATATCCGCAGCAGAAGAAAGAATACTCTCGTTAAAGAAACCAAGACTGAATAATCTGACATTACATGAAGCCTGAGATATGCATGGCTCTTGTATGACAATAGAAGTTTGATAGGATGCCCACCATAGCCAGTTCCTCTTTAACATATGAAATTCTCATGTACTTTAATTCCTTTTATTTTGGTATGTTTGCTGTTTGCGAATTGGTCATGGGATTCTTCAAGGCTGCAAATTTGCCTTCACCTGGCACGAGCAAAACATTGTTAGAGTTTGCAATTTTGTTCTTCCTTATAACCACGGAAGGTGCCAGAATTTATCTTGGAAGGAAAGGAAATTTGACAGAACACGGACTACCAATTCTTATCGGATTTATTTTAACTATACCTAGCTCGCTGGCAACATTGTACTTTTTAATTTGGCAAAATTATGTGCTGCGATTGGAAGTAATTCTTTGCAGCATACAACTAGTCCTCCTGGCATCTGAATTAGTTATTTCCGTCTTGTGCCTTATAGCTATTTATCGTCCTCCATCTCCCGAAGAGTGAGTAATGCTTTGAGTGCCTTCTATCATCTTTCCAAATATGTACAATTTTAATGTATACAATATATAAATGAAGAAAATAGAAGTAAAATAAAACTTGTTTTTCATTTTCATACCCTTTAAAGTATTCCTAGATACTAAATTAATGTTTATTTATTTTGGAAATTGATATGATCTGTAGCTATACTACTTAATTTAAGACCTGTTTCTTTTCTTATTAATGTCTTTTTTTTTAAAGTATGCAATTGTACATTGTATTTACAACTAGTATTTATAATAAAATAAATATTTCTTAAATAAATAATACATATTTCTAATTTGATCATGTTTAGTAGATATTATAAGTAAACATTTACGAATAAATGGTTGGATTATCGAGACTGTAAAGTACACGTAAAAACAAATGTTAAAACAACATTCTTAATACTTTATAGAAAATATTAATGGTTTAAAATCAAAAATACTTAATAAAATATGTATGCATTCAAAAAAGAAAACATACGAATTCTCGCAAAATTTGCAACTATACGTTCTAATTTTTTTATAATTAATCTTTTATACTATTTGCCGCTGCTCTGCGTCTTCTAATAGCACGTAATCGATTATTACAGTATATTCGTAAAAACACCGAACCAAATACTAATAATATGCCTATTACGCCGATAGCTGTTACACGATGATGATATATCAAACAGGATAACAGTATAGCCAAACCCTAAAAAAACAAATGACATTTTTTGAAACATACATTCTAATAGCACAGTCGTCTAAAAAACAAATCGTTACCTGCCGAAGAGTCATCATGATCACAAATGTCACTGGCCCAAATTTAGAAATTGTATAAAAAATATATAGCTGGCCGCTAGCTGAACAAATTGATATGAGTAAACAGTCCATGATGAATGCAGGGTACTATACAAAAATATTATAAGTGCACCATAAATGATTATTTTTGTAATTATTTCTATTCTATTAGACACAGCTTGACTCACCTTTGTCATAAAAGAAAGTATGAGAGGAAAACTCGACTGCTGTAATAAGGACATCGCGGTTAATAAACAGGAAAACATATTAACTACACACATCATTTGTACGCTCGTTGCGCCATATTCCACGAATAATGCATTCTGCCAGGTACTCGTAAAGCTATCTAATAGTAAGTACCCTCCTAGAAGAATAGTACCAGAGACAGTAGTAGCTCCATCTAAAAGTATTAAAGTAAAATCAACAACAAAAATAACAACGTTAACAAATCTAAATTTACGAAATAAGAAATTTTACCGTTTCTATACTCGGAATTATCTAACATAAACAATGTCATTCCAATGCAAATAAGTACAGCTGTAACATACTCATAGTACTCATATGTAGTATGCGAAATTATTTTTCCCATTATCATCACTGGAATTATTTTAGAAGCTTTTGCCAATACCTGTGTTGGAAAGCTAACAAATTTTAAAGCTTCATATTGACACCAACTGCTCATGATATTTGATAAAGAGCAAAATGCATATTTGTAAAGTGGTGCTTTATGTTGAGGCTGTCTTTGAACAATTAAATACAATCCTGACATCAGAAATGCAAGAATTCGATTTACAAACACTAAAAATTGAGAATCTTGGAAACGATCCTTGTTACCAGCAGCATTTACATATTCCTGAGGAAAAGTTTTGTGATATCTTAAAAACATTTAGTTACTAAAACAGTATTCAATCTAGCTGAATTATACCTGGGTCATTATTTTCTCTTGCAAATAACCCCATGTTAAAAAGCTAATTAGTAATCCAAAAAAACAATACAGAAGTAATAGAGCTTCTTGGAAAAAAGTACGCTGATTATGATTAGATGGTGTACTTGTATAAGAAGAGTCCAAAAGTCCTGTCTCGCAATGACCCACAAAGCATGAATGTACCAGCCTAGGAATGCATCCTTTACCTGCACAAAAACGATACACATAATTTCAGAAAAAAACTTGTAAATCTATTTAATCTTATTCATTTTTTTTATTTACCTCCCCTTTGAATATATTTGGTACGACGTACGTATTTATAGATAAGGCAACCTGGCAATAATACAGTAGCATAACTTAATAAATTTAAACATAATCTGATAATCCAATCATAAGAGGAAGACTTAAAAAATTGTTCTCCAGTGTTCACAAAAGATTTGATAACTTCGCTAACTCCAAATACCAGGCTCACTGAAAGTAGTAGCAATAAGCTACAAAAAATATTAATTTAGTGCATTGTATTAAAACCTAAAACCTATTAATGTACGCGTATAAAATGTCAAACAAGTTAGAATTAATTATACCATTTTTTGAAAGAAAATATAAATACTTAACGCTATTATTATTCGAACTTATAACTGAAACTCACCAAATTACAATATCGCTCACAAAATTTCGCATTGTCCTTATTGTAATTGAATGATCGTAAAATAAACAGTTATTAAATAATAAATCGTTTCATAACCTTGCCCTAACCACGTTAATACTTTGCGATTACATCCAGGAGTGCAAAAGTATAAAAATTGTATATCAACAATTTACAATTAACATTGTACTACATATCGTTGGTATATATTATAATAGACGATATTTAAAAAATCATAATTTCAATGATTTATAATATTTTGTTCGAAAACAAGACGTAATATTCATGCACGATCATCAATGAGAAGTACGATTTACGATGTTCTAATTGATCATTTATGAGCATCCAAAAAATGATTCATCAAATCATTTTTTGAAATCAATCCTGTCTTCCTACCGACTAATGTCAGATCCATATCTATTTACAGACATAACACGTGAGGTTCTGATACTGATTCTGTTCATTCAATTTTATGTATAATATTTCTTTTCTTTGTATTTTGTTCAATTCGTAAATTCAAAACTGTAAGTGTTATCACAGTTTTCAGATAAGTCGAATTGTTCTATTGTGTATAGTTACGAAAATATAACGAAATATATAAAACGTGTTGAATAATACAATTCAAATATTTAGCTTAACATTTAATTTAAATGAAAAGCAATGATGGTGATGCATTGTCATACTTTTATGTTTTGAGTTTCAAATACAATGCAATCAGACATTTAATTTATACCACGTAAATATGGTTATTTGCATTCTCGTACGCATAGACCTCTCGTACGTTGGTATTTCAAGATACATTAGAACTTTATCATGTAGCAAGTCTATGATAGACGTACTCTGTGATTCTATACCTGTACATGTGTGTGGAAACAAGGAAAGTGTATCAAAATTGGCTACATTTTGTAATTTACACGTTGTTTAACATTCAAAGTTGGGCTATCATGGCTTTAATAAGTAAGTCTGAATTTGTTATATAATAAGTGATAATAATCAGAAATAATTAAAGCGTATCTAAGAAACACCGGTAATTTGTCTCATTGTGTATTGCGTTACTTATTTGTCGGACAGGATTTATGTTACCCCTTCCCCAAAAGATAACAGAAAATGCGCGGGAATGCCAAAGGTTTAGGCGGGAAATGTAGCAAGTGCGGTCAAGTGCGATTAAGTGTGATGATTCGGTGTGATATTCGATTGAATGGCTACACAAACAGTAGAATAACGTGACTGTTTAAATATAATTGTTCTTCGATGTGTTCTTCTAATTTCGTATTCGTATTATAATATATCTAAATTTATTTACGCGTTATCCTTAGTTTTTGGTTAACTAGAACTCGTTAACACACTTCTCTCCAAGTGTCTATTAAAATTTTAGCTTGTCCTCGACCTAATATTTCGATTATTTTATTAAAAGAGACTGATAGTTCTATTTTGTTTATCGTGGTAAGTAACGCAATACGATTTTTAGGATATTTAAAATTATCAATGTTAAATTTTTAAAGGTAAACATTTGGTCGTACTAATAAAAAAAATGACTAATTCGCCTGTGAAGTTATACAAACGGCCATTTACAGTATGTATAGAGGGAAATATAGGAAGTGGAAAAACGACGTTCTTAAGTCATTTTAAGCAATTTAACAATACAACAGTTCTACAGGAACCAGTAGATCTTTGGCGAGACGTAGCTGGAACTAATTTACTAGTAAGAATTTATGAATTTAAATTTATACTAATGTGAGATAAAATATAGGTAATAAATATGTTTTAATATTATTTAGGAATTGATGTACTCAGATCCAAAACGTTATGCTTTCTTATTCCAATCCTATGTGCAATTAACAATGCTTCAACTTCACACATATAAAACTCCCTTGCCATACAAAATCATGGAAAGATCTGTGTATAGTGCAAGGTGTTTTATTGAAAATATGAAGCGCACAAACATGTTAACCAATGTAGAAATTTTAGTATTGGAAGATTGGTATGATTGGTGTATAAAAAGTGCTAATATAGAAACAGATTTAATAGGTAACACATATATTTATGCTTCTATAGCACAAGTACAAAGCAGTACTTGTTGGTATTAATCTCTGTCTTTATTTTAAAATAGTGTATATTAGAACATCTCCAGAAGTTGTATATCAGAGGATGAAAGCAAGAGCAAGAAAGGAAGAAAATTGTGTATCTTTAGAATATTTAAAGCAAATTCATGGCATCCACGACGATTGGCTTTATCATCAAACATTATTCAATATACCAGCGCCAATTTTAATTCTAGATGGGAACAAGAATCTTGAAGAAATGGTAAATGAATTTGAAAATTGTAAAAATCGGATTTTCGGCAAGAAAGATGTCGAAAAAAAAGAAGCAGAAAGTATAGTTACTCCGTTATCATCAAGACATTCTCTGACAGAGATTAAAACAGGTCCATCTCATTGACATATACAAAACATCTAATGTACCGGTAATTTTTTAATTTTTTTACATTAAATCATTGTACATATGTAATAAAGAGTATTGCATAATATTAATTGAAAGCAAACTTTAATTGTATATCTATATAAATGTACTTACATGTAGACATTAGCTGTAAGACTGATTGGAATTGGACTGTTAAGAAACGAAATTGTATATATTAGAATAAAACTATGTAGTAAATAAATTTTGAATGTAACACGAATTATAAATATAAAAAGATAAAAATGTATTTACATAATTATTGCATTAGTTTTTTAAGTTATGTATTACTGGAACATGCCATTATATTATGTATAATAGTTCTATATTAGTAAAACAAACGTAGACACGTTTTTCGAATACAATATCGTCGAGTAACATATGATTTCCATATGGTTTTGTAACATATATGTATATATAGATAAAAGATTCAAGCTGAACCCATATGAGCAGAGGCTAACCGTTCTGCACAGTCGTATTCTTGGCAAGTCCACAATTCGTTGATCAGACTTCCGAGTTTTGCATCCGTCGTGTTAGCTTGTTTCCAATCAAGAAATATTTGATAAACTACCTAAAAGGAAACAGTTAGACACGTGAAATTTATGAATACGCAAAGCATTCTATAATCACTGAATCGTAATTGAATTTACTTCACTTATTCCTCTGAATCTATAATTTTCTTCGAATTGTTCGATTTGACCATCCGAATATAATAGCCTCCTGGCAACGTCTCTCCAACCGCGTCCGATATGAGTTTTAATAATAAATATATCATCCAATGTAATTTCCTTAGTACAAGCACTTAATCGTTCCACCTCCACAGACATCTCTCGTATCTTCGATTTCGACCATGATTTTGTTGATTCGGTTGGAAATTGATTAACGTTGCAAATGTAACTAGTTCTCGCGCCAATTTTCACTCCATTCGAATTAATTATATTGTAATTCACAACGTTTGCCCCTTGTGCTGTAAAAAACAAATTAACGATTAAATATTAATCGCCCTAACACAATCGAAGGTCGAACGAATCAGCAACAATTGCAACGCACTTACGATACTTCGATTGTTTTGATTTCGTTTTTGTTTTCACGTTTGGCTTCTTATGCTGTTTCTCGTCGGTTGAGGAGGATTTTGTGTCGTTGAAGTCTTGTTCTGTTTTAGAGGAACAAGTATTTGTTGGTATCGCGTTATTCGACAAAGATTTGCTTTCCTCCGTCGACGTCACATCATTTTGTTCAAATTGAGGCGTTGGGTTTGATTTGGTCTTAGTTTTTGTGTTGCGATCATCCGGTTCTAAATTATGTGTGTAGCTTGTGGGTTCTTTTCGCGGAGGATCAGGTATCACATCAGTCGTTAGCATATGAAACCGACGCGATATTTCCGAAAATATTGGCATTTTTGTCCAAAATCCTTGTCGCTATAAAAAAAAATCCCTCCACATTACCTTCGTTCTTTTTCTCGTAAAAAAATTAAAAATTAATCATTTCAATTTTCAAGTTTCGCGAATGTAAAGATCAGGTTCCGATCCGTCTCTATAAATAACGTTATATTATTAATTTATTTATTCGATAGGTTTGGGATTTTTGACATCTTACAATCGTACGTAGTTTAATTCCTTGTATCGTGCCAATGCAAAGAGGAACAGAGCAATCGATGAAGATGTCCACCGTATCTTCACTCTATCATCCAGTATTCGTTTATACGCATGTTATGCACTGTATCAGACACTGCATTCTTTTTTTGTCAACCTGCGTACATATCAGAATTTTTCTTCACGATATGTGCCAGTGTTGCGATAAGAGGTTTTTCTCGAGATTTTTATTATACATTTAAGTAAACAAACGTTTCCTAATAACGAATACACTATGTATCTCACTGGCAACGCCTGAAGTATAAAAATTTATGCAAATCACGTATTAATCACGTGTTTCGTTGTCTATGAGGGGAAAAACAAAAAATTAATCGCAGATGAAACAAATTGTAATGCAGTTAATAAACTTTTTGTTTGCGCCACGATACTCATCGACCTCGCGAAATGATCCATCTGGGTTTTTCAGAAGTGAAACCGGTTCTACATTTGCGAGGACGAAACCACAAGTGTTATTTAATAAACATGTCGCATTCAAAACGGATCATCTTCAAGGCGAAAAATGCTTTGTTTCGTTTATCGTTATATCTTTTGCTCGAAAGTATTCGTGCCTACAAGACTTGATTACAACTAAACGCTTTCTATTTTCTACTGAAATATTCGAAGGAATCGTTATAGATTAATGGGATACATTCCATTATTTTCTTTTGTTTATCTACGAAAAGTACGAATGCAACAGGTTGCATGAATTAACTCGACTATGAGTCCTTTGTATTTGAAAATATACGATACAAAACTCTAATTATCATGCATTCAAACAGTCTAATTAGAATATTCATGCATACGTTACATCGGAGTATGTACTTGAAGAGAGAACGTATCCTAATAAGTAAATTTCCTGATTTTAAACGTGCGAATTCATTTCATGTCTAGACAGTGTAATAGAACTAGTCTTCGATTTCTATTTTTTTTGTTCTTATACAATACACCCACCGTATTTTTAGAACAAAATTTCACTCGTTCGTCGATTGACAATTATTTCATTTGTATTGCTCACAAGTAAAGTCATCCGACGATCAATGTGTTTATGTACATACTTTGATGTTAACCTCTCGACTATCACTGACATGCATCGTCTGCGATGGCTGTGATACTGATAATTGAATAGTCAGAACGTGACGTACAACGTATTTTCCGTAGTACAACCTACTGAAAAATTAAACGTCTCGATTGTCTTGATAATCAGTTTACATATTGTTGTACCCTCATTTTCCATTCCTGAATATTGTACATATATTACGAATATTACATTATTATCACACTTTTTTTTCTAAATTCGATGATTTTTAAGATAAAAAGGGGAAATTCGTAGAGTTTTGTAGAAATACATGATTAAAATCAATTAAAATATGAATCGCGGACAAGTTTTAAGAGACTATGAATTATCACAGGATACTGTAGAGAAATTAAAAGTAATTAAGGAAAAACTAAAAGAAAATATAATGCAGGCCGATCCAATATGGAATATTATAGTACAAAAGGTTGGTATTATCGGTAAAGATTCGATATCAGGTAAATAATATATAATGCATCATTTAGGAGGAACAAGAAGTATTCCTAAGCGAAGAAGATATCACAGATGAGAGTGACAAAGATGACAACATGTCACCCATGATATCAGATGATGCTAAGCTTCAATCTACTCAATTTTATTTTACACAAGTTGACATTAAGTTAGACAAAGATGTTAAGGAGGCATCAATACAAAAGTTTGATATCATAGAATATCTATATGAAGGATTAGAGCGATCAAATGGAAAATTAGATTTAAATCAGTTAGAAAACTTAGCAGATGAAGAACTTGTGGAAGTAGTTTGTAACTTAGAGAAAAAATTAAGCATATTGGGTACCTATAATCTTTGTTGTTCTATGAATAATATGACTTTGGAACAACGAATGAAATATATAGAAATTTGTCTTACTCACTTGTTATTACCAAAGGTGATGCTACTGAATAATTGTATTAAAATATTTGCACTGCAAGTGCAATTAATATCATTTAAGCACTGTTGTAGATAATTACCCTGGAAGAACCATCAAGGCTACTATTATCTGCTATCACAGAGTGTGTTCAGAAATTTCCAGATGATATTCAAAAATTCATTTTTATCCCTTTATTAAATATTGATTTAAAAGATGTAACAAGTGTCACTGCTATAGCAAATGCATTTGAATCTGAAAGAAACATTGTCCTTATTACGTGCGTGCTCAAAATATTGCTTATCAACATTGTAATGTGTCCCATTATATTACTAATTACTTTTTATCATTATTCATAGGGAATATTTATCATATGCACAGGAACTCAAGTCCTGGCATCTTCCCATTCTACACAATTTGACATCTGTTAAAACAGATATTGTTACAAATGATAAACTTATACAACTTTTGTCAATGAAAGCACTTGACTTTGCCAAGGACAAAAATTTCGGAAAACTTATACTATCGTTAATTAAAGTAAATACAAATTTTACAGACCAACAAAAGGATCTATTATGGGAAATAGCCAATATAAATCAAACATTATTCAAGAGACCCATACAAAATATTTTGAAAACTTTGTAATTTGTGCATGTGTGTATATTTTCAATAAAGTTTGTATTTTGATAATCGTGGAATACTTTTTTTCTTTTTTTAACACCTGAATCACATACAGTATATTATTTATATGCGAAAGAATTAATTATTATAATGTTATAGTTTGAATATTCCCGCGCATTCCTTTTGTATGTTTCATTTCTCTTTCATGTTATTAGCCACCTGGCGGTGAATTACCTGAACTA
>NW_026534369.1:0-10450 GCF_026225885.1 Hylaeus anthracinus
CGCCAAGCTCGAGAAAGTATTCAGTGTTTTTGCACTGGCACAAGTGCTGGTCTTCAGTTCGTTGATCTGCCTCGATGGATATCAAGTACTTATGGTCAGTACATAGCGTTTATGGCATATATTAGTTTTAGATGTTCACATACACAGTACAGAGTACAGTAGTACACCATTTCTCTGAACCCCAGCTATCGAAACGAAATTTTCGTAAATGTCTTATTTAGTGAACTTCTGCTGAACTCTTATCAGAGGACGTTAGGGACGTTTTTTGAAGATTTTCTCCACGAGAAAGAATAACATTCAGCATTTCTATCAAATAAATTTTCTGTTCGGAACTTGACTTTTAATTGCAATGCATTATGTTCTATAGGCAGATGTACCGATGTCAACTCGCATGATATTCATATTTCACACACTGGGATGCACAGCACAGCTGTTCATGTTTACTTACAGCTGTGATTGTATAATGAAAGACAGTGGGAATGTTGCTACAGCAATGTACGCGACTACATGGTCCTACCTGCCGATGGACAATAACGGAAGAGCGTTACGAAAAGACTTGATACTTGCGATTTTGTATTCCGGAGTACCTTGCTGCCTGACAGCCCATAAATTCTTCCCTGTATCTCTAGAAACGTACACTGGGGTAATTTATATCATCTTCTTGCTGTTTCTTATATTGTTGCACCCAACTGTGATTTCCCTGTTCAACATTGGTATCGTTTAACCGTTCGTTTTACTTCTTACAGGTAATGAGTACCGCAGTGTCATACTTCACACTATTGAAGCAGCGAACCTCAGAAACGACCTAAGTGTGTCCACGTGTTATCCAATCCGTACATGCATAGATTTCTGATTAAAATAATGTGAATTATTTACATTTGTTACATACATGAATAAAAGAATATTCAAAGGAACATATATTTGGTGCTATAGAATGTACGCTTGTTTTTTGGTACGTAATGTCAGATTTTCACTTTTGCGTATAGATAGTCTTTTATATACGTAGCGGACCTACCTGACCGCAAGGCGGTCACGATGGTGGTCACTTATGGAAGCAGGAGAATGTTATTTCTATTTAGAGTTTAATCTTTTGAATATACTATGTACATATACAGAGTGCCACATCTAAAATAGCCTACCTGAGTATCTCTTTCAAATATGGTAGTACAACAAATATTTTTATAGCTTATATAATTCAAATTATATTTATTATACTTGCTGTATAAGATGATACACAGGAAATCTCCTTGATATTGAGCCTTGCAGCTCGGTTGAAATCCTGGAACTGCAACTGGAAATGTCTATATATTTCAAGTACTCTTAAGGACCTCCCTGCAACTAAATTATTGTAATTGAAATATCTTCTGCTTATAATAATTATATCTGCCGAATTAACTACATATATAAACACCGGTTTATTATGATCAATTAAACTTCATATCTTCAGGATCTTCACTCTCACTTCTTTATTTGATAAACGTCTAGCTATGCATTCTTCTATCAACGATCTACCACCAACAATCGCAAAATATCCTGCAGATAGTAAAGGTAGCCCTTTACTAACGTTAAACTGCTTATTTCGCAAATCCATGTACGATAGTGAGTCATTAGTGGGCCTCACAGGAAACTAAAATGTTCCCTTATTCATGCATAACTCATCGACTCTATGCATTTTCCCTAGGTTTGAAAGTAGCAATTTCGGTAGCAGTATTTAATAACAGAGCATAAGTAGCTAAAAGAAAAAGTATACAATCTACGAACGATGTTACAAGATCAAAGGCCAGATGGTATTGATTTCTTCGAGTAAACTTCTACAATTCATGCGTATGATCTGTATAGAAGTTTCAAGTGGGAACTTTTATTTCGATTTTGTGCACAGTAAAGATGTTTCCATTGCTGCATTGTGCTACTATTCGAACATAACACTGTATCGAGTCGTGTCGAGCAAACTTTGAAATATCACGTTAATTTTTTCTATGTTCACTCGCATTTCTGGGTTGATTCAAACACAAAATAAATGTTTCTCCTGACCACATGGCATCAACGTGAGTGTGTGAAGATTTTACCTGTAAGGGCTTTTGGAATGCGATTGATTCTTCGACTCTATAATCCTATTCGTAGTCACTTAAAATGTACATAGTACAAATTAGTCCTTAAGGGCGTTAGATCGATACGTTGTTCGAAGTGAAGATCAATTATTTATTATACATACAATGCAACACACCTGTTAGTCGGGAGCAAGGTTAACATCAGAACAAATGCGAACAAAATGATGACAGTACACCGAAGCCACATGGGTTCCCATTGATTATTTTCCACAAGTTACGAGTAACAGGACATCGAGTTAGTTGTAACTGAAAATGATCTGGGGCCACTGCGACGATGTTTCTACCGCTATTGCGTCCACATTCATGAAGATCTCTGGACTCTGGACGTCAGCTAACCGCGTGGAGCTGTTCTACAGACACTTCACCTTGGTTTACAGTGTCATCGGAATACTCTTTATTTCTGTCATTGAGATTATAGAGTTTTACTATACCATGGATGATAATTTGAGCGTAAGTATGCGGACCATTAACGCAGTACACGATTTTTCGTTAGGAAATGAATCTGGGAGATTTACCAATTCTTTACGATTACCATCGTACTATATAGTAACATAAAAGAATCCCAAAAACACAAAAATGAAATGAAATGAAGACATAATAATGAATTTCAAGCTTGTGTATAAACATTCATTTATTAATTCGTCTGCATTTATTATTACATAAAATTTTGTAAGAATATACAAGCATGACGTAGCGATATCATCTGTCTGAAACCATGTATTATATTTTTATGTTTGTAGGAATGCCTGTATAATGCGGCCAACATTTTAACCGTGGGCATGTCTTTATTCAAGTTACTTGTCTTGTTTCCACACAGAAAGGATTTTCTGAACTTAATTCGGTACTTGGAAAGGAAATTTTTACACGCGGATTACGACTTTTACGAGAAAATGGTCTTGGATACGTGCAAACGTACCAGTACATTCTTCATTTGTACCTTTACTTATTCTTGCCACGGTGCACTGATAAGTTACGTCCTGCATCCTATCATAGGTGAGGCCTGTATACATCTAAAGTAGAACCTCAATTATTGCTAGGTAACGAGCTGAAAAATCCCGCTATAAACGAAGAAAGCATTCCCAACGAGTCTTATGACGGGCCTCGCGTGGGCGGCCGGGAAAGCCGCTATTCAACACGATCAGTCGCACAATTTCCACGGACGAATTTGTTTATAAAAATTTGGACTCTCTCTAGCGGAGAGTGAAACTCAAGGGAGGTCGAAAGGGGAAATAAACTTTGATCCGCGTACGTTTAATCGAATTTCTTTATTCGCGCGAAATTTACGCGGGGAATTCCGCAGTACAATCACCGTAAAGAAAAAGATGTGGCGACCACGCGCCGCAAGGGGAACGCGACGCGGAATTCCCGATACAAAAAGAAAGTATCCAAAAGAAAGAAAAAGAACACCTAACAGGCGCGACTTAATTCTATGTGGACCTTGCAAACAAGAATCCACTCTACAACAAAATAGAGTCGGAAAAAAGATTACGCCGGGAATTAACGGCTGCGCGTATCGAAGGGGCTCTTTCCTTCGAAACGTGACTCGTTCTCTAACCGCGCAAGGCCACAAATGCCCTCCGGAAGTAACCGGAGGGAACTCCGAAAGGTTCTCGCCTCCGGAGGTGGTCCCGTCGTATATAAGTGCACCGGAGCACGTCCGCGGACGCACACACACACGATCCCTTCGCTCACTCACGCGTGCACACAAACGAAAACCCCAACGAGTGGGCCCTACCTGGGTATTTCTGGCCCTTGGGTGTTGGATCGTCCTTAATGGGATTACAGCAGCCACTCGCGGATGCAACTATCGCGAAAGAGAAGATAAGGCACTCCAAAAAAATATACTGCGAGATCAAGGAAACGTTAGACAGTCGTGTCACTCGTGGCTCGATTAGCCGTTAATTGTTTCTTTATTCGCCAGTTTTGGCCAAAATTTCGGTGTCGGGTGTTTTCGGCGCTCTTTGCGTCGCCGGCTCGTGGCTCCCCCCACCCAGGATCCCGAGGGGCTCCTACCGGCGTCCACCACCAACACTCAGGGTGGATCAGGTCCTGGGGGTCCCCTTGGCAGTTCCGGTGGTCCATCCTTGGAGGTTGGCTAGTCCTCCCTTGGTGGCGGCTGCATCTGCGTTCTCCTCGGGTGGAGGGCACCGCTACCGGCGACTTGCCGCGCTATTACGAATTCGCGGCGGCAGGGGATAGGTGACAAGGGCGCTAGGAGAAAAGGGTCTCTATGTACCGTGGGCACGCATTCCTCCACGCTCGACCACCTCCGCGGGCGTATGTAGCGGGGAGGGAGCGAGTCTGCCCCGTCACAGTCTATACATTACATCTACTATCATCTGCAACCCTACTACTCGTCCACATCGTGCAACAAGCCAGGCTCTAACGCAATCATCGAGATTCTACTGTACATATTAATCAACTATATTCAGAGCAGAACTACCACGCGAGGAAGTACATGAATTGCATTTTGTCCTAGTTAACATTGGAAGAAACACATCAGACAGAGTATTGCCAGTGAATATGAGAGCAGATATGTTATCCATGACACCGTACTTCGAGATACTATTTCTGTTCCAGGTACAGCAATTCTTTATATATTTTTCAAGAATGTCGTTGGAATACATATTAGAATAATCTTGAACGTGTTTTACGTAACCATAGCAGTAAACGCAGTCAGCTGACTTTCGAGTCTTTTTCTTTCATAATATAGCTTATTTTGTAGAATAAATTTGGACACTTTACTATAGATATATAATAGTTGTTGACACATCTAAAGTATGTCAAAAATTGACTCTTGATGAGCTAAATCTACTTTAGAGCAACGATTTTCTTACAGAAGCTATTAAAAATGTTTTATCGTGCTCAGTCTACAAATCTCAATAATTATAAGAATAATTGGGACCTGATATTTCTATTATCGCAGGTTTTGGCCATATATCAAGTCGGAGTGGTCTACTTCTGTTCTGATAATTACCTATGTATCATGAATCTGCATGTAGCTGGACAGTTTCGTATGCTACAGTACAGACTGAAAAATATGAAAAGCGCGATTAAGACGTCAAAAAATAAAAAGAATGGCGAAGATAAATATTACGATACATTTAAAACCTTTGTTCAACAACATCAGGCATTAATTGCGTACTGTGACAAATTGCAAGAAGTATTCGGTTTCTATTCACTGGGACAAGTATTCCTGTTTAGCTTGTTAATCTGCTTTGGCGGGTACATGTTACTTTTGGTTAGTATATATGATAATTTCAAGCACTTGAGAAAAACCACTTAAAACTAAAACTAGACTCTTTTTTTGCTGATTTGCAGACTACATTCCCATTCATTAAATGTTTTTTTCCGTGTTAACAGTGCTTTGCTTCGTTACACTAACACCGTTTCTTAGTAATGTTGAAGACTGATTAGTTTTTGTTAATGTTTACCATATACAGGGTGTCCCAAAACTCGGGGAGGAGCCGAAAATGGGGGGTAGCTGAGACGATTCTGAACAACGATTTCCTTTGCAAAAATGTCGAATGGGGCTTCGTTAAGGAGATATTACGCGAAAACCCCGACCAATCAGAGCGCGCGTAGACCGTTCGAGGGGCCGCGGTAGCGTAGGCTACGCGCTGGTGGCCGCGCTTGTACGCGAACAAGTGACTCGACGTGCATCGAAGCATCGACCTAGCGCGTAGCCTTCGCTACCGCGGCCGCTCCAACGGTCTACGCGCGCTCTGATTGGTCGGGGTTTTTGCTTAATATCTCCTTAACGAAGCCTCATCCGACATTTTTGCAAAGGAAATTGTTGTTCAGAATCGTCTCAGCTACCCCCCATTTCCGGCTCCTCCCCGAGTTTTGGGACACCCTGTATACTCAGTGACACTATCTGTTAATAGTAGGTATATAATAAATGTTTTATCATAAAAATGTGGAATAATTGATTACTTTCATCGGCAACTTCGATATTTTAAGGAAGAAGAAAATATAACTGTGTTAATTTGTGTTATTGTATATGTCAAAAATTATATAAAAAATTCAGATATACAATTGCAACTTTTTGAATTTCTATATCAAATGTCCAAGGATGCAAAGTACCATTCTAAATATTCATGAAAAAATCTTCGTATTAATATACACCTAACTTTCACTTACGATACTTGTATCCTATAGGCAGATGCACACCCTGCAAGACGCCTTATTTTCGTGTTCCATATATTCAACAGCATATCGCAGCTATTCATGTTTACCTACAGTTGCGATCGTATAATACACGACAGTACGAATGTCGCCACGGCCATATACTCAGCCCCATGGCCTCGTACGCCAATGAACGCAGATGGACGAACTTTGCGAAGAGATCTAAAACTTATGATGATAAGGTCTAACGTGCCTTGCTGCTTAACTGGTTATGGATTTTTCACAGTATCTCTGGAAACATACACTAAGGTAATCAGCAGTAGCTATTTATTGCTTGTATCTTACTGATAAATGGACTATACCGCGTTATTGTCAGATAATGTTTCAGCAATTGCTTAAGAACTATGTACATAGTTTGCGCTACACAGGGTGGGCTAATAACTATTACCAGCTCAGATATCTTCGAAACTATAAAAGAAATATTTGCTGAATTCGAAAAAGTGGAGTTGCTGTGCAATTTTATTTCAGCAAATATTTCTGTGAAACTTATATTATCTAAGCTTATACAATAATATTTAGATACAAAACAAACTGAGATGTGAGCACAGCATAGTACAGTTGTCACGTTTTTCTATTCAAAGTAAGCATTACAATATTAAGCGAATACAGTTTGTTTTTACAGGTTCTAAGTACAGCACTTTCATACTTTACACTATTGAGGGGAAGCTCTACAGACACGCCATGAAATTGTTGAAACTATGTTGCTAAATACGCTTTTTCCTGAATAGTATACAATCTGTACACGTAATATACCCGAATGAAAATAGTACAAAAGAAAATAGTTTCGCAGTTCCGAAAAAGTTGTATTTATTTCTTGGTAGGTGTAGAAAACAATTTTTAAATGAAAATATATCGAATAGAAGTAAGTGAATGTTATTCCATCTAACAATATTTGTGTAGCTATTCGTAAATATTTTATAAAACCTGTACACGAAACACGAAAACCTGTGTTTGTAAATTAGTATCTGAATAATTCCTTTTAGAGGCTGGAAAACGAGGAAAATATTTATAATAAGTTCATTTTCTGACAATTACGTACAGTGAAAATTAAACCGGTCGTATTGCACAGATTGCTGACTCGGTACACTGAAAGGATAAGTGCGAAGTTATTTAAAAATATGTCACGAATGTATAGATTAGTACTTAGTTATCATTAATACTCAGAAAAATTAAGCATTATTCTTTATTAGTAAAAGAAAATATATATTTAACGTTACCATCGATGGTCACACACTCGCTGGCAGGTAATTACCAACGAAGGTGCGAAACCACCCCATTTTCTTACTATTTTCGACATACTCAGTCTTTTTGTAAAATCAGTCAGAATACACCCGAACTTCTTTCTCAAAAAACACACGACACCACATCCACCAGTCGCAACAAAACAAAAGGCAATAGTTCACCCAATACAACAGTCTTCTTTTTTCTACCATTAGCTATATATCGCGTAACGGTTCGGCAAGTGAGCATTGCGCGACCCTTCAGAAACTTTTGCTCGACAGCTGACTGCATCCGTCTTGAGAATGTGGTTCCGCAGTAGTATGCATAAATCATCGATGATACGTCACTTAAACCAGAATACACAGTTGCGTGAAGAAAAATCCGAAGACTGCGAACTGTGATTAGAGGGTTACTAAATGAAAGACCATACTGAATTGATTTTATACACTATACGCTAGTCTTCGACACAAAGAGACTGTGTAAAAAGTCCAGATTGAAGTATGTTCATCTTTAAAACCAAATAAGAAAAAGTAAAGACAATGCAATGAGTACGAGGTACAGGTGAAGTGCATCAGACTACTACATGCAAGTGTTTGTGTTGAGTGTTGCTCTGTGTCTCGTGTTAATGTGTGCTTTTGTGCTATGTTCATGTTTTTTTTTTTATTATAATTCATTTGAAAAGTAGTAAAACTGAAATTTCTTTTATTTCTATAAAATATTCGACACTGGCATCCTCGATATGCTATCCTGTGTAATTCTCTTTTTTTCAGAATACTGTATTTCTATTAAATGTTTCGAACAAATGATTGAATAATCCTGTATACTATAATAATTCAAACTAGCTTCTCCACTTGTACCACCTCATCACTATTACAATACACACAAAGCCATATTAGCAAAAATGTGTCTCCAAGGCAACAACCTCTACCAATTCATAGACATCCATCCACTTTCGAAACACTTCTTCTAAAACATGCAACACTCACGCAGTTTTCTACACCAGAAAAAATGACACAGACATTCGCAATTATAAATGCTGTATTTGGTAGCGTACAGCCTTCATTTGCAACACGTCTGTCAGTTACAATTCAAGTTCCCAGAGGGTACTTTTCCAAGGATCATGCATAACTTATGATTTCTACCCGCTACCCCTAGAATAAAGTGCAACATTTACATCGACAACTATACTCCAAAAGCAATAAGAATAAATATAATGTATACGATCTGCGAACAAAAGGATGTCAGTAGATCAATGTCATATGGCGTTCGTTCGAACACCCTCGACACCTTGTAAACAACGATACGAACTTTTTAGTCCGTACTCAATATCGAAATCAAACCATTAGATTAATTAAAATTTAATACAATGAACGGGCACAGTAACGACATTTCTATGGCAATAACAACTCGCCTTATGAAGTTTTCCGGCGTTTGGATGGCAGCTAATAATCATGAGCAACGACGCAGGAACATCGTTCTGGTTTACACATCTATTGGGATGCTACTCATCGGTTTGGAAATATTCTCAGACCTTTACTACTCCTGTAGCGATTTTACTGTAAGTGTGCATTAATTAGGAAAATATCATACCGGATAAGACGCGCCACTTTATTCCCACGCGGATCATGTTCACTTTTTGCACGTATAGTCCTATGAAACATATTTATAATTTGGTCATCATGTGCCCTAATTATGTCCATAACATATATTTTATTCAAAAAATTTTATATATATTATTTATATTATTTTTTATTACATTTTCTAAGTTTTTCCTAAGAAAAGTATCGTTCCTGAACTTAATGCATATTTTTTATTGTATTATCCACAGGAATGTCTTTACGTCTCGGTCAACTTTTTAAGCTTGATGCTGCCTACCATCAAGCTACTTATTGTGCTTGCACATAAAAAGGATTTCTTCGAATTAATTCGATACATGCAAGAGAAATTCTTCCATGGGACTTACGACATTCAGGAGAAGACACTTATGAACTCATGCAAAAGCGTCTGTGCATTCTATATTTGCACCTTCACTTGGTGTGCGCATTCGACGGTATTTAGCTACGTTGTAAGTCCCATCATAGGTAAGTTGATTAATTAATACCTGAAAAATTAGAAGTGATTAGTCAATAACAATCATAGCATTATCTATAATATCTATTATAGCGACTCGAAATCGCATTTAAATCGTAATGATTTATATCATATAAAATGTACTATTATTTATTCAAACGTGAATCAACAATTCTCTCGTGTAGTAAGTATTGCTGAGAATTCAGAAAATTTTTAATCATTGTACAAAAAAAGAGTACCTAACAAAAGAAGGAAACTGAGAAAACTACAAAAATGAACAACATGAATTTTAATTGCAGCTAATATTGAAAGAAACGGAACAGACAGATTACTTCCGTTTAGGATGTGGATGGATATATTCTACGTCACACCTTACTTTGAGATAACGTTTGTAGTGCAGGTATTGACAACCTTTGCCTGCTACAGAAAATGTTTTAACGAAAACTAAATTCTTTCTGATAGTATCCTATAAGGGGTTAACACTATAAGAAGACGAAGCAATCGATCGTTCTTTTTTTTAATTTTTTGTTAAAGCGATAATTAAGATAATTAAATTTTCAACACTATTTCCCCGCAGTCTTTGAGCTTGTATCAAGTCGGCGTGTGCTATATGTGCTTCGACAACCTGTTATGCATCATGAATCTGCACACAGCTTGTCAATTTCGTATATTACAATACAGACTAAAAAATATACCGAATATTGTCATAGAAAAATACGTTGAAAATTCGAAATCGCTCACACCAGATTCTGCAGACAAACATTATGCGACGTTTAGAAACTATGTTCAACAGCATCAATTACTTATTGCATATTGCGCCAAGCTCGAGAAAGTATTCAGTGTTTTTGCACTGGCACAAGTGC
>NW_026534370.1:0-1935 GCF_026225885.1 Hylaeus anthracinus
TTGCAATTATTATTCGCGACTGCGCGGTTCTTTCGCTCGTGGGGGGGTGCTTCTTCCCTCGACATCGAAATTCTTCTAAGCAGCTAATCACGGATGCCAAAAATACGCGTACGGGGCGAATGGCCGGCTCCATCGTCATGTTTAGGCATATTCGAGGTCTTTGCCCGTGTACGAGGCTCGCCCTTTTTGCAGAGCATAATTTTGGCACGCGCGGGTCTCGTCGTTTATGCTTTATCCTCGTTGTTCGAGCCGAGCGCCGCCGAACAGAGACGGTGTTGCCCGCCATAAACGTCGCTTGCACTTATTAGGGATCGGCCGTCGCTCGTACGTCTAAAGTTAGCGTCGCGGCGCACCGAAATAGTGCCACGACGCCGGGGCCGCTTGCCTATCGTTTTATAGGCAACTGGGTCAATTCTGGCGAGCTTTCCGCGAAAACTTCATCGAGCTCCCCCACGCTTTTACACTTTCACGTTTCCTTCCCTCTATCTCTTTTAATCCCGCAATAAACAATTCTCGCTTCGATAATATTTACTAGCAAAGAAAAGGATTGCTTGTCGTTCGTTGAGAAATTTTCAGCCACTTTTCGATACGATTGTTTATTTATTTTGGATGATTTATTTAGGATGAACGTTTCTTGGAATATATGACGATTATATGATATGTTGATAAAACTGTAGCGATTTGTTTTAGTTCAAACATTTTAATACAATTCAATTTGAATTCAATTACTACTCAATTAGTACACGATGAGTATTCAGTTAGAATTTTAGTACAATTTAATAAATTAAATTTGATCAAGATATTTATCCACGTATTCTCATATGTCGTATGCTTCTTATTATATTTAACAATAAAGTTTATGGCGATAAAAGGAAAGACAAATTTGGCAATTATAATCAACCAGCTGCTAAACTTCTATTATGTGAATTATTTTAAAAAAATGAAATTATTTCTTGATTATTTGAACATCCTCGAATAAAATAATACTTCAATGTATCGATAAACACAGCATTCGTACCTTCCATGTCTATTGAAGAAAGCCTAAATTAAATGAGAGAATTGATGCATTCAAATGAATTTTTCGTTAGAAATACATGCACGTATTAAAGTTTATTCGTGTACATATTTACGATGAAACATTATTTGGAAACATCAATCCTATCATTTTATTTAGACAGTGTATATAGATGTTCCTACTTTAAAATCCGTATTTATTAAAATTTATTTATCGAGCGATATCCCACTATCCGCATCTACCAATGGCCTTATTGCATAATTGCCCTAAAAAGAACATCGTGATTCGAGTTATAGAGAGTTAAATTGAAACAAGCCCCTATACCACTACTATGCATCACGAATCCTCGTCACAGACTTAGTTCTGAAGAACCACACTTCAACTTCGCTTCAAACAGCTACACTTCTGAAAAACCAAAATATTCCAGTATACCTAACCATCAGTCTCTAACCATTGCACGAAACGAACCTGAACAAGGCACCAAGAAAACTCGGGATTTCTGTTACAGAGCAATAAAAACGAAGAAGAAACAAAATGTGTGACGACGAAGTAGCAGCCCTTGTTGTCGACAATGGATCCGGTATGTGCAAGGCCGGTTTCGCCGGAGACGACGCACCCCGCGCCGTCTTCCCCTCGATCGTCGGTCGCCCCCGTCACCAGGGTGTGATGGTCGGTATGGGTCAGAAGGACAGTTACGTAGGCGACGAGGCCCAGAGCAAGAGAGGTATCCTCACCCTGAAATATCCGATCGAGCACGGTATCATCACCAACTGGGATGATATGGAGAAGATCTGGCACCACACCTTCTACAACGAATTGCGTGTCGCACCCGAGGAACACCCCGTCCTCCTCACCGAGGCCCCCTTGAACCCGAAAGCTAACCGTGAGAAGATGACCCAAATCATGTTCGAAACCTTCAA
>NW_026534371.1:0-3276 GCF_026225885.1 Hylaeus anthracinus
TTTCTCAGCTTATACGGTCATCCATCTTTCCAAGTCGTGGGCTTCTCGACTCAAGCCTTTTCTACCGATCATCAAGGAGATATCAAACCAAGATATCTAATCAAGAAATGTTAAGACTCTATAAAAATCAAATAAATTGTTAAAATCGTTGATCGACAAAGCTCCGATCATTTCTTTTTATATTCTCTCAGCTTATACGGTCATCCATCTTTCCAAGTCGTGGGCTTCTCAAGCCCTTTCTACCGATCACCAAAGGAGATATCGGTACCTGTTACACATTCCTATTACACACTCAACCATAAATTGATCGTGAAATAACGGTTCGAGCCTCGTTTGTTTCCCGTTGGTCGTTGCAAAAATTGCTCATCCGTACGAGAATATTGGCAATATCTGATTAGCGCCCGAGGAACGACGGCCCTGACGCATGACGAGTCCTTATTTGGATTGGGGGGCCGTCGGCCGCCGCCTCGTCGCGACGCACGGCGTCTCTCCCTCTCGGCGTTGCTGTTAGGGCGGCTAAGGACTAGGCGGCGGCGGCGGGTTGGGACGAGTGTTAATGCACGATAGATTTCCATCTAAGGGGCGGATCGCTATTTTCGGCTGCGAACCGATATGGATAAAGGGACCCCACAGAGCCGGCACTGTGCCACTCGCCGCTCTCGGTCTCTTGCACGACGTACGCCCTAAGCGACCATTGCCGATCTCTCGACTCATTAGTGAACGGTAAATCGAACGTGTGTCTTTCAATCAGCATCCTAATCAGAGCCTTCAACCCTTTGCACTCCGAGAATCTTCTCGAAAGCAACGACTAACTCGAGGTGATTTCGCGGGACCATTTACGAAAAGCAAAGTGTTCGAATCGCCACCGAACTCGATCCGAACGCTTGGAATTTCAGTTTCATCCGTTTGTTTCGTTAATATCGGGCTGTGTTGCCATAAATATGGTGGATACCGTGGTGCATATTAACACTTTATCTACCGTGAGCCTATTTATCGATTTCAGTGATCACCTTGTGGAATATATTAACTGTGTTATCGGTCGCCTAATTGCGATGCTTGATTTTTAAGAACATGTAATATAGCTGGTAACGGTACGCACAAGTTAATAGCCAGCCTAGATTTATATCTAATAACGTAGAAGGTTTAGAAGGATCTTTCTAAATAGGCCTTTCTAAATAGGTGGTTAAAGTGTTAAGTATGTGGAGTGCAGAGGGTTAACCAGTGTGGTATCGGCGAGCTTCGCAATTGAAACAGAACTTTGAGGCTGCTTCGGTCTTCGTGAATCTTGGACTCGGATTGCAACGATCGCGGTACCAGTGGATCTCGATGGATTTTGTCGTTGTGCATTTATTGTATCATAATTCAGTGATTTCACGACAAAAATCGATTGATCGACCTTGTCCAGCACGAGGACCGAGCGCATCTGGTCTATCGCGGATACCGTTTCATCTTGCATGTCCCTGGACGATTGTGAAGTGACGTTTCCGCGAATGTGACTCTAATACTTGTGCCTCTGTAGTTACTGACAATCACTTAGAATACACATTTTACCATACAAGAATATTAAAAAATAATTGGTTACAAAGTTTTGCCTTGTATCGCAGGAGTAACTAATCGGAATACCACGAAATTTGTTGTTGTAATTTCCATATATTCTTGTACACTATTTCTAGTCAACTTTTTGTTTTCAATTTCTAAATTCGGTAAGATTAAAAGTTTTTTTCTATTAAAGAGAAAATAATTTTATACACACATTTGATATTCAATTATTTATAAGTCTAATTCAAATAAAAATATTTACCCTGCATTTCGTTACGTACAATAAAAGCACGCAGATCGTTTTAACATTTAGTTTGAAAATTTAGTTCGTTAGAATGCGTGACTGAGGGAAGATCAAACCTCAGAGAAGCACAGATTGTTGATCTACAAGAACAATAAAAGCATGTTGCCGAGTATGTACAGACTGTTTGTCAGACACCCGTCCGCATAGGCTAAAATATCTAAGAAGAAATTTACACGGTCTAATGTATTCGATCAATGTTTGCAGTAAGGTAACGCTAAAAACGAATCAAGATGTGTGATGATGATGTTGCGGCACTAGTCGTGGACAATGGGTCCGGTATGTGCAAGGCGGGATTCGCTGGAGATGACGCACCGCGTGCTGTCTTCCCCAGCATCGTCGGCCGCCCTCGTCATCAGGTTCGTCAATCTCCAAAGTTTATCCTTTGTCTCATCTGAAACTTCATTCCACTGACACAACAACTTCCATTTAAAAATGGAATCACGTCGTTACTCTTATTATCTTATTATAAACACTCGTTGTCGCAATCTATCCGAGGGATTGTGAATCATAGTAGTGTAAAACAAAAAATAGAATAAGTTGGACTATACAGTTGCTTAGTCTCAATTTTCTTTACTTTATTTACGCCACTACGATTCTCAGCTTCTTTTTTTAAATATTCTCTGAAAAATAATCAAAATCCTATGACTGGAATATCAGGATTAATTGTTATTTTATAATGAAAGCTAATCTTGTTCTCAGACTGCGGATTTTATGCTACAAGTTAATATAATAAATACATGCTAAACATAATCAAAATTTATGTGTATTTATACGAAACGAAATAATAGTAATATCATATTAGTTGTAGAACATATTGAACATACATCATATGTACTTTTTGTATGTATGTTCTCCACATTACTGTACGTTATTAATGTACAAACAAATATAATAAGTATATGCTAAACATGAACAAAAGGCATGTGCACTTATGCAAAATGAAATAAAAATATTATTGTATCAATTTGTTGAATACGTTCACCATTAATTGTACATATTTTACGAAGGTTTTCTATAGTACTGGACGCCATAAATGCATTATATCCGCAATTCGTCTTATCTACTTATTCCAAAGTTAAATATCATGAGACTTGAAATCACAATATTTCGTCAGATCTACTTATAACAAATACCAATTCACGCGCCTCTAACGTTTCTTTAATATCTCCTCAGGGTGTGATGGTCGGTATGGGTCAAAAGGACAGCTACGTGGGGGACGAGGCGCAGAGTAAAAGAGGTATACTGACGTTAAAGTATCCTATAGAACACGGCATCATCACCAATTGGGACGATATGGAGAAGATCTGGCACCACACCTTCTACAACGAATTGCGTGTCGCACCCGAGGAACACCCCGTCCTCCTCACCGAGGCCCCCTTGAACCCAAAAGCTAACCGTGAGAAGATGACCCAAATCATGTTCGAAACCTTCAA
>NW_026534372.1:0-5270 GCF_026225885.1 Hylaeus anthracinus
ATCCTGGCCTCTCTGTCCACCTTCCAACAGATGTGGATCTCCAAGCAGGAGTACGACGAGTCCGGCCCTGGCATCGTTCACCGCAAGTGCTTCTAAGCAGTTATGCTCGATTCAAATTATTATTACTATCGATATTGTTATTGCTACACCTTTCCCAAAAATGTACCGTTCACTGCCGTACCGCTTCGTCTAGTTGCGACTCCGTTAGTTCAATCCTATCGGTACTGTTTCTACGTGGCGGTGAGATTTCTTCCGACAAACATCGTCCGAGCATACACGTCATCTTTTGTATATAAGTTTACATCTACGGAATAAATCAGTCTTATATTCTTACAACGAATCTAAACGTAACTCTTCATTTAACGATCCCCTGAACGAACGGCGATGTTTTGAAAATCGTACAATTTTCGGTAGCATCGTCATCCATGGAAACACTACCTGTCGGTCGTGTTAAAGCTCTTTGGTTTGCTTTAATTGGCTTGTCTAATCGAAACGGTACTCAGCACTCTGTCACGATTGAAGTATATTATCGTAACGCACGGGTTGGGTAATTTGTTGTTGATACCGTGCATTTGCAGTTCGACGAAGCACGTATCGCACTTCTGCTTTTAGGAACGACACAATTAAAGATTCTTCAGTTTGTAAACTAATATTTGATTGACCGACCAAAATGATTGATGATATATATATATATATACACACACCTATATATTGATTTATGATTAAATCAAGTTTTCACTTCGAGTATATTTTTTAGTAAAATCTTTCAATTTGTCTGACGACAGACAGTATTATTAGGATTTGTTTCTCTCGATACAATCTCAAATCAAAAATCGGAGAATTTTTAGTTGTGTCACTTTTGAAGCGAGAATTCGATATCATTGGCAGGTCTGTTGAATGCCTCTGAGGAACGCACAAGATACAAATGATTCTGTCCTCGTAGAAGTGGACAAAACTTTATTCGAGTTATCGACGAAAAAAAGTCGTTTAGTCGACCGCACAGTTAAATCTTAATTTGCTTTTAGGTCTTTCTTTTTTGTTGGTTCTACGAGCAAATTCAATTTAGGCAACAAATTGTCTGAATATAGCGTGTACCATTCATTCTATTTATTCTTCTATAAATTAAACACAAAAGTCGTGTTTGATCTATTGATAACAAATGAAAACGAAGCGAACAGGAATAGTTCGTATAGTAAAAATGGAGAATAATATAAATTATTTTCATTTCTTTCGTAATTCATTATATTCAGAAAAGAAATTATAGCAAACTACGATACATTAAATTTTTCTCTACAACCAAGATAAACCTAAAAGCAAACAAAATTTATTTTCTATATTCAATTGTATTCGTTCGTTATACAATATTTGGTTCTGTGACTTAAATTCAATATTTTATTCAACGCTAAACGGATGGACAATTGTATATCTTTTATCCGTTAATCGAAATTTATATCTGGACGAGAATTTCACCCATCTCTGTCGTAGTATGGACAGAATCATTCGAATCGAGTGTACCCCACGGAGCCATTTTTCTCGGTCGTCAATGATGGTAAGGGTGCATTCGATCGGTACAAAAACGTACCCCATATAGATACACAAGGTAAAATATAAAAACAAATCAACGGACGTAATAGGACGAAAAAGGGATCGGGGGTTTAGATGTTGATAAAGTTTCTACGAAAAATTCGTTTATTAAATTCTCGTATAAAAATCTAGCGGCACTCGTGTTTATCTAGATAACAAATGTTTTGGAAGGGGGTAGTAGTATGCATCATCTACCATGCATAGGCTGAATCATACGAAGGAAGAACTCATTGGTTCTATCGAATTTACCGGCAAATATCCAGATGGACTTCTCTACGTTTTCATGGACTTTGTTGCCAATTAATCGGAGACAAATGCACGCTCATCCAGGAACACATTTATGCGAATCACTGGCTTCCCCCTTTAACGTGGCTCGTCTCTTGAATGCTTGCGTTTTGGCACCTACGAATTTTTTATATATATATATTTTTTTTTTTAGTTTGTTCCGCGTGAGGAATATTTGATGTTTGAACCTTATAAAATGTCTTTGATTCTGTGCTTCTAGATATAAATCAGAGGCATCTAAAGTATAATATACTCTACTACCTAATAGCAAATTGAAAGCATTCCAACTCTAATACATGTATACAGTCAGTCCTTTAAGTATTCGTAACCTCTACGTTTATTGTTTAAATTACATGGTATGCTTGATGTTTCCACGTAAATGTTTCGTTATAAATATATACGCGTGTAAAGTTTATTTAGGTACATATTTATAATGAAACATTTATTTGGAAACACCAAGCCTACCGTTAAATTTCTTCAGCGGACATAGAGGGATAAGATTGCTGATATTTATGCAAATTCATATTTTTATATGTACAGATGGAGGACAGAAATTTTAATTAATAAAAGAAAGACGAAGCGAAAAACAGAATCGTATATAATTATTATGTCCTTTTCAAGTAAAATATACATTTTACAAATGCAGAAAGAATGTAGAACTCAATTAAAGTACGTTTCGTCTTCCAAATGTCTACTTATAGGACTGACTGTGTATATCATCGAAATGGAAATTCAAATGCTGACATTTTCCCGTGCACTTCAATTTTTCTCGTGACGACGGTTCCAAATAAACTTCAACTAAATCTATGTATCACAAAATACTCGGATCTCTCACGGGTTTGGACAAAACGAAGCGTATCACCTTGGATCGTTCTGTTCATTGTCATCCTCGTGCACCAAACTTTGCGAACTTCTTACTCGATCGGTCGAATCCACCACCGCGTACACGTACAAGAGATTCCTTCTGAGCAGAGATGGGCAAAATTCTCGTTTAGATTCGAATCTCTGGAAGTTATTTTTACAATTTTCGAATGCTTCTGAACGTTACTTATCCATCAGATCTGAATCGCACAATCTGCGTTAGTGAAGGTAAAGCGATATCGTAATTAAAGGAATAATCCTCTTTCGAAACCGTTCCAATGGATCACTATACGTTATTTCTGTTTTCTGGTTTGTTATTCGAATTTCGCCCGTCTCTGAGAAAGTCCCCTGCGACAAAGACGCGCCGTTTCGGGGTTGAAACTCGGCAATGCGAATCTGCGAAACGGTCCGAGAGGTTCCGCGGACGGTCTTGTAAAAAGGTGGAGGGGATCGGTGGTGACTCGAGCCACGTCGTCGCCCCGTGCACTCCCAATTATAGAAGGCAGCCTAATCGTCCAATAATTCCTCTCTATACCCTTCATCGAGTGATCGAACACTTCCAATGACGTTACGCGCAACCGCGATCCGGGATCGTTTATCATTGAAAACACCGTCGCGTTTCCGAGGATAATCCGAATTATTATTATTGGCACGGAACGGCGTATAAAGGCTCGTACGTTTATCATCGTGTACGACGAGTCGATAATAGCCTCTGTTTCACGACACGGGGATTCTAATTGATTTAATGCAGCGCGTCTGATGTTTCAGCGTAGCGATTTGCAGGAAATTTGCTGAATTATGGTAGACGATGCGTAAAAGTAGCGTCGCTTATAACGCGTTCACCGCCATGTCAACACTTGCTTTACTTGGATTTCTTATTAGATTTCTATTAACGAAATAATACTTTAACCAGTGAAATCGATTTATTAAAATTAATTAGGAGGCTCGAACGAAAATGAATTTGGATATATTCTTGTCCTTTTAGGACAAGGTGAGATTTAGAATGGGTCAAAATGATCGTACTAAATAGGCCTGGTGTTGACTATATATGTCAGGGTTTCTTATTAAGGGATTAAATGAATTAATTGCGATAGGCGGGGTATTAATGAAAACAAATCTGGATGGGATTCGTAAATTGTGATGAGCAGACTGCGGATTTTATGCATTTATGTTGTACACTTATATAGACACAAAAAAAAGTATACATAATGCTTATAGAATATATATTCTATGAATTAATATATGATATTATTAATATTTTGTTTTGCATAAGTGCATTTATCGTATATAGTATAAGTGTATTTGTCATGCATCAAATGTGCAGTTTAGCGATGATACTGCAAATATAAGTACCATCACAAATGTTGGATTAGACAGTTTTCAATTCCAGGGAAACAAAATGTTACCCATGTAGAAATTTTCACCTGGCAGTCACCATGTTAATAGTGCACACCAGGTATACTTGAATCGAACTTCTGCTAATTTACTGTGAATGTTCATGGATTTCGTTTTTATGAGAACAATTTGAATTTCGTAACATTTACAGAAGTATATCAAAGGAAACCTGCAGTGACAGATATTCACGTGATGCTTTAATTTTATTAATTACGCACGTGTTTTACTATTTCCAGTTTCGTAGATGCATTTAAATATTTCATCTTAAATCGAATATAAATAGCAGTCGTATATTTTTTTCCAACTGCAGACTCGTCGACTATGGCCTTGGCCATAAGGAGAGTCTTGCTTCGTGCGTGTGTAAAATTTTACAAACATCGATTTATTATCGTTGAAGATTTTAAGGATCTCCAACTCGATAAAATTGAATTCGAGAAGCACAGGATTAATTGAACGCTATCTGCTCGATTTGTTGAAACGATGCAATCTGGAATAATATGCTTGTGTATCGTTGCACACAATGGGAGATAAAACTTATCGGAGTAATGTCTCCGATCGATGATAAATTAATTACGGTGATTAAATCGATTCACTAAAGCCATGGGTCGATAGAATATTCGTAGAATAATAGATGAATAACAAATAGAAACAATTAAATGAATACGTACAAAACATATTTTTTGGGGTAATTTATAATATACTCAAGTCTATCTGTTCAACGTGAGACATATAATTTGATTGCGTAACTCAAACTGCAATCATTACTAAACAGATAACGAATCGAAGGTTGTCTATCCTTTATTCGTCGTTTGAAATTATTTAACCAAATTGAGAATTTAACTTATCTCTGTCATCGAATTGAAATGTGACATTTATTGGTTTCACACTTGGGGCTCTTTATAACAATAAAAGTCACGTTCCCATTCATTTTATTCAAAGGTTTTCTTAGTGTTTCATAGGGCTTAATAAAAATTACAATGTTCTCAAAGGGTAAGAAACAAGTAGGTAGGTATTTCAAGAAATGTTAAGACTCTATAAAAATCAAATAAGTTTGTTAAAATCGTTGATCCACAAATCTCCGGTCATTTCTTTTTATATTTTCTCAGCTTATACGGTCATCCATCTTTCCAAGTCGTGGGCTTCTC
>NW_026534373.1:0-5220 GCF_026225885.1 Hylaeus anthracinus
GTACGACGAGTCCGGCCCTGGCATCGTTCACCGCAAGTGCTTCTAAGCAGTTATGCTCGATTCAAATTATTATTACTATCGATATTGTTATTGCTACACCTTTCCCAAAAATGTACCGTTCACTGCCGTACCGCTTCGTCTAGTTGCGACTCCGTTAGTTCAATCCTATCGGTACTGTTTCTACGTGGCGGTGAGATTTCTTCCGACAAACATCGTCCGAGCATACACGTCATCTTTTGTATATAAGTTTACATCTACGGAATAAATCAGTCTTATATTCTTACAACGAATCTAAACGTAACTCTTCATTTAACGATCCCCTGAACGAACGGCGATGTTTTGAAAATCGTACAATTTTCGGTAGCATCGTCATCCATGGAAACACTACCTGTCGGTCGTGTTAAAGCTCTTTGGTTTGCTTTAATTGGCTTGTCTAATCGAAACGGTACTCAGCACTCTGTCACGATTGAAGTATATTATCGTAACGCACGGGTTGGGTAATTTGTTGTTGATACCGTGCATTTGCAGTTCGACGAAGCACGTATCGCACTTCTGCTTTTAGGAACGACACAATTAAAGATTCTTCAGTTTGTAAACTAATATTTGATTGACCGACCAAAATGATTGATGATATATATATATATATACACACACCTATATATTGATTTATGATTAAATCAAGTTTTCACTTCGAGTATATTTTTTAGTAAAATCTTTCAATTTGTCTGACGACAGACAGTATTATTAGGATTTGTTTCTCTCGATACAATCTCAAATCAAAAATCGGAGAATTTTTAGTTGTGTCACTTTTGAAGCGAGAATTCGATATCATTGGCAGGTCTGTTGAATGCCTCTGAGGAACGCACAAGATACAAATGATTCTGTCCTCGTAGAAGTGGACAAAACTTTATTCGAGTTATCGACGAAAAAAAGTCGTTTAGTCGACCGCACAGTTAAATCTTAATTTGCTTTTAGGTCTTTCTTTTTTGTTGGTTCTACGAGCAAATTCAATTTAGGCAACAAATTGTCTGAATATAGCGTGTACCATTCATTCTATTTATTCTTCTATAAATTAAACACAAAAGTCGTGTTTGATCTATTGATAACAAATGAAAACGAAGCGAACAGGAATAGTTCGTATAGTAAAAATGGAGAATAATATAAATTATTTTCATTTCTTTCGTAATTCATTATATTCAGAAAAGAAATTATAGCAAACTACGATACATTAAATTTTTCTCTACAACCAAGATAAACCTAAAAGCAAACAAAATTTATTTTCTATATTCAATTGTATTCGTTCGTTATACAATATTTGGTTCTGTGACTTAAATTCAATATTTTATTCAACGCTAAACGGATGGACAATTGTATATCTTTTATCCGTTAATCGAAATTTATATCTGGACGAGAATTTCACCCATCTCTGTCGTAGTATGGACAGAATCATTCGAATCGAGTGTACCCCACGGAGCCATTTTTCTCGGTCGTCAATGATGGTAAGGGTGCATTCGATCGGTACAAAAACGTACCCCATATAGATACACAAGGTAAAATATAAAAACAAATCAACGGACGTAATAGGACGAAAAAGGGATCGGGGGTTTAGATGTTGATAAAGTTTCTACGAAAAATTCGTTTATTAAATTCTCGTATAAAAATCTAGCGGCACTCGTGTTTATCTAGATAACAAATGTTTTGGAAGGGGGTAGTAGTATGCATCATCTACCATGCATAGGCTGAATCATACGAAGGAAGAACTCATTGGTTCTATCGAATTTACCGGCAAATATCCAGATGGACTTCTCTACGTTTTCATGGACTTTGTTGCCAATTAATCGGAGACAAATGCACGCTCATCCAGGAACACATTTATGCGAATCACTGGCTTCCCCCTTTAACGTGGCTCGTCTCTTGAATGCTTGCGTTTTGGCACCTACGAATTTTTTATATATATATATTTTTTTTTTTAGTTTGTTCCGCGTGAGGAATATTTGATGTTTGAACCTTATAAAATGTCTTTGATTCTGTGCTTCTAGATATAAATCAGAGGCATCTAAAGTATAATATACTCTACTACCTAATAGCAAATTGAAAGCATTCCAACTCTAATACATGTATACAGTCAGTCCTTTAAGTATTCGTAACCTCTACGTTTATTGTTTAAATTACATGGTATGCTTGATGTTTCCACGTAAATGTTTCGTTATAAATATATACGCGTGTAAAGTTTATTTAGGTACATATTTATAATGAAACATTTATTTGGAAACACCAAGCCTACCGTTAAATTTCTTCAGCGGACATAGAGGGATAAGATTGCTGATATTTATGCAAATTCATATTTTTATATGTACAGATGGAGGACAGAAATTTTAATTAATAAAAGAAAGACGAAGCGAAAAACAGAATCGTATATAATTATTATGTCCTTTTCAAGTAAAATATACATTTTACAAATGCAGAAAGAATGTAGAACTCAATTAAAGTACGTTTCGTCTTCCAAATGTCTACTTATAGGACTGACTGTGTATATCATCGAAATGGAAATTCAAATGCTGACATTTTCCCGTGCACTTCAATTTTTCTCGTGACGACGGTTCCAAATAAACTTCAACTAAATCTATGTATCACAAAATACTCGGATCTCTCACGGGTTTGGACAAAACGAAGCGTATCACCTTGGATCGTTCTGTTCATTGTCATCCTCGTGCACCAAACTTTGCGAACTTCTTACTCGATCGGTCGAATCCACCACCGCGTACACGTACAAGAGATTCCTTCTGAGCAGAGATGGGCAAAATTCTCGTTTAGATTCGAATCTCTGGAAGTTATTTTTACAATTTTCGAATGCTTCTGAACGTTACTTATCCATCAGATCTGAATCGCACAATCTGCGTTAGTGAAGGTAAAGCGATATCGTAATTAAAGGAATAATCCTCTTTCGAAACCGTTCCAATGGATCACTATACGTTATTTCTGTTTTCTGGTTTGTTATTCGAATTTCGCCCGTCTCTGAGAAAGTCCCCTGCGACAAAGACGCGCCGTTTCGGGGTTGAAACTCGGCAATGCGAATCTGCGAAACGGTCCGAGAGGTTCCGCGGACGGTCTTGTAAAAAGGTGGAGGGGATCGGTGGTGACTCGAGCCACGTCGTCGCCCCGTGCACTCCCAATTATAGAAGGCAGCCTAATCGTCCAATAATTCCTCTCTATACCCTTCATCGAGTGATCGAACACTTCCAATGACGTTACGCGCAACCGCGATCCGGGATCGTTTATCATTGAAAACACCGTCGCGTTTCCGAGGATAATCCGAATTATTATTATTGGCACGGAACGGCGTATAAAGGCTCGTACGTTTATCATCGTGTACGACGAGTCGATAATAGCCTCTGTTTCACGACACGGGGATTCTAATTGATTTAATGCAGCGCGTCTGATGTTTCAGCGTAGCGATTTGCAGGAAATTTGCTGAATTATGGTAGACGATGCGTAAAAGTAGCGTCGCTTATAACGCGTTCACCGCCATGTCAACACTTGCTTTACTTGGATTTCTTATTAGATTTCTATTAACGAAATAATACTTTAACCAGTGAAATCGATTTATTAAAATTAATTAGGAGGCTCGAACGAAAATGAATTTGGATATATTCTTGTCCTTTTAGGACAAGGTGAGATTTAGAATGGGTCAAAATGATCGTACTAAATAGGCCTGGTGTTGACTATATATGTCAGGGTTTCTTATTAAGGGATTAAATGAATTAATTGCGATAGGCGGGGTATTAATGAAAACAAATCTGGATGGGATTCGTAAATTGTGATGAGCAGACTGCGGATTTTATGCATTTATGTTGTACACTTATATAGACACAAAAAAAAGTATACATAATGCTTATAGAATATATATTCTATGAATTAATATATGATATTATTAATATTTTGTTTTGCATAAGTGCATTTATCGTATATAGTATAAGTGTATTTGTCATGCATCAAATGTGCAGTTTAGCGATGATACTGCAAATATAAGTACCATCACAAATGTTGGATTAGACAGTTTTCAATTCCAGGGAAACAAAATGTTACCCATGTAGAAATTTTCACCTGGCAGTCACCATGTTAATAGTGCACACCAGGTATACTTGAATCGAACTTCTGCTAATTTACTGTGAATGTTCATGGATTTCGTTTTTATGAGAACAATTTGAATTTCGTAACATTTACAGAAGTATATCAAAGGAAACCTGCAGTGACAGATATTCACGTGATGCTTTAATTTTATTAATTACGCACGTGTTTTACTATTTCCAGTTTCGTAGATGCATTTAAATATTTCATCTTAAATCGAATATAAATAGCAGTCGTATATTTTTTTCCAACTGCAGACTCGTCGACTATGGCCTTGGCCATAAGGAGAGTCTTGCTTCGTGCGTGTGTAAAATTTTACAAACATCGATTTATTATCGTTGAAGATTTTAAGGATCTCCAACTCGATAAAATTGAATTCGAGAAGCACAGGATTAATTGAACGCTATCTGCTCGATTTGTTGAAACGATGCAATCTGGAATAATATGCTTGTGTATCGTTGCACACAATGGGAGATAAAACTTATCGGAGTAATGTCTCCGATCGATGATAAATTAATTACGGTGATTAAATCGATTCACTAAAGCCATGGGTCGATAGAATATTCGTAGAATAATAGATGAATAACAAATAGAAACAATTAAATGAATACGTACAAAACATATTTTTTGGGGTAATTTATAATATACTCAAGTCTATCTGTTCAACGTGAGACATATAATTTGATTGCGTAACTCAAACTGCAATCATTACTAAACAGATAACGAATCGAAGGTTGTCTATCCTTTATTCGTCGTTTGAAATTATTTAACCAAATTGAGAATTTAACTTATCTCTGTCATCGAATTGAAATGTGACATTTATTGGTTTCACACTTGGGGCTCTTTATAACAATAAAAGTCACGTTCCCATTCATTTTATTCAAAGGTTTTCTTAGTGTTTCATAGGGCTTAATAAAAATTACAATGTTCTCAAAGGGTAAGAAACAAGTAGGTAGGTATTTCAAGAAATGTTAAGACTCTATAAAAATCAAATAAGTTTGTTAAAATCGTTGATCCACAAATCTCCGGTCATTTCTTTTTATATTTTCTCAGCTTATACGGTCATCCATCTTTCCAAGTCGTGGGCTTCTC
>NW_026534374.1:0-5869 GCF_026225885.1 Hylaeus anthracinus
ATCCTGGCCTCTCTGTCCACCTTCCAACAGATGTGGATCTCCAAGCAAGAGTACGACGAATCAGGCCCTGGCATTGTCCACCGCAAGTGCTTCTAAGCACATCGTCGAGGGATCATCGACGTCGCACGAACAAACATCACTCGATCTCAAGGGAACCGAGCGTACCATCAGTTGGTTTCCCTTGCGCGAAACGTCATGCTGCAATAAAGGAGCGTTGTTGGAATATCACCGAATCCGGATCATCATCAGATCTCATCGAATATTCATCGTCGTGGTCATGCCCGTCGTTGCGCAAGAAGCGACGGTGTGGCTGATCGCATATCGTTGATCCGAATAGCCCTTTGACGGGTAATGAGGATCACTTTCATCTGTCACTTCATCACGATCGAGGAAGTCGGCGAAGGTGTTGGTTCTCGTTACAGAGCTCGCTCGTGGATGGCCATGTCTTGTTGTGTATCGTTAGCGGGCCTCGTTATCGATACGGCTACCAAATGCACCTTTCGACCGTGAAAGGGACATTCTGGACCGACGCGGAGGGAAACAGGATCTTCGACGGGATTGGACCAACTTCGAGGAAAGCTGCGCTTATTTCACTGTCACGCGAGACACCCGCACCTCCGATAAATTTCTTAAACTTTCTATACCTAGCCTGCTAATCGAAGCAATGTTACCATCGATACACTTCTATTTTAATTTATTTTGTAAATATTATACACTATATTGCTATATTGTTATACGATATCAAACTGAAATTAAATATACATTGTCTCATACCATTATTTACACCCTTTAGCTCCAATGTCTCAAGTCACTCGTCGATACACCTCGCACGCCTTTCTTCGAGATCTTCGGAATTGTTCCCTCGATTACGTCGCGTACCAAGCTCGTCCAACCCCAGATCCTCGTTAAGCACGTCGACGAAACATCTGTAATACATATTGTTGCGTTAAACATGTATGCTTGAAAATTTGCATATTACTTTGGACTAACGTTCGTGTGGACTTTCGTTTTCGATATTCTTTGGCGATCCACTAAGCGGGCTATTGGATGTCGATATTATAGATACGATAGTGAAAGGAAACGCATGCGTTATTTGTAACCAAGTATGGCACGATAAACATTATGCTGAAATACACGACATATATAAACACAACGAACACCACCTGCGCTTCATTGCAATTCGTTGCCAATTACGTCTACATCCCCTGGTCGCTATAGTACATAGTATACATAATATATATCGTAGTAACAACACTTCAAGCAAAATATGTATGTGTGTGTACATGTACATGACTTTATATTTTTAAAAGAACGAGAAGAATTCTCCAACAGCTATATTGGTCCGAGCACGTGCCTTAAAATGGAAAAGTCTTGGATCGAGCTTATGCCTTTTCGAAGTGTCTATGTGTCCCCCTCCCTCTACTTTCAGGAGATGCTAATCATTCTCTGATTACAGCTCACGTATGTTTTGAAGAAGTTTATTGCAACAAAAACCTGTAAGAAAATTTACGTTAGAAAAAGAACCCATAAAATTATTTTTCAAATCTAATAAAATATAATAGATACAAGATTTTTCAGTAATTAATTGAATAACAAACGTTGGTTCCCAGTGTTTAGAGCGAATTACGAATTCATGTAAGAAGGAACTGTCGTTTTCTTCGCGATACTTCAGCCCGTGCTTGTCTCATTAAGAAAGCTGCTGCTGTTCAAGTTGTTTTAAAATAACTATCATTGTGACGTCGTGCTCGCGGGTGACCTTGGCCTATTATGAGTAATTCGCCCCGAACGATTCCTTTACCGTACATTTTTCTGGCCCACCCCAGGATGTACGGCCTAAAAAAAGCTGAACTTCATTTCTCAGACGTTCGATTTATATCGTCGTCATTGTAAAGGATTTCACAATTTTTGTCGACGGAAAATACTTCCCAGCATTCCGTGAAAGTCTTTTCCGTCGATAAGGCGCGTCGACGAGTTAGGGTTGGCCGATAAAAGAGCCGCGGATCCTGAGATTTATTTTCGTCCCGGTGCGTAATCTCGAAATATTCCTCCTACTCTGATATCTGGTAGAAAGAGGCGAGCGCGTATCACGCAGAGGTCAATCTATATCCCTCGCCAGCCACCAAACTAAATCCGATCGAGTTATTGAAGAAACTCGTACGCCCCCAGCTATCGTTACTGTCATCCCTATCTAGTAATCCTAGCTAACTTTTAATCATTTTCCTGGTCTTTGTATTAATCGTAGTAATACTCATAACATCGTTCAGAATCTTAAATGTTTTAGACTCTTGGGTAGGAATGAAACAAGATCGATTATATGAACTGAAAGATTATGATAAATAATTATTTTTATGTTAATATATCTGAAGTTGCTTCTCAGTTCACACGGTTGACTTAATTCATAACTGACAAGTCGGAAACATTTAGAAATATGGACGATGCTATAGTTATGTTCTGCAGCCTGATTTGTGTCGATTATAATATAAGTTGCTAAAGTAAGTGTTCTTCTATGATTTATTCTTACTTTAGCAACTCTTACATAATAATTTGTATTACAGCGTGTAGCGACTTTCAGCGTGAGTATTTAAAAGATCGAGGAGAGCCTTGATTGTTGCAACAAGCAACCTTAGACAAAAGAGCTAATATAGAATACAGATGTTGACGAATATGAAAATACTTTTGCATAGTTGAACGCAACTATCGCAAGTCGAGATATTTTTAAATTGATCGTTTTCAGGTGCTTGTACGGTTTCTTGGAGACTGATAAAAGTATTAACGAGATATGTTATAAATAAGTTAGAGTCAGCTGGGAAGTTTCAGCCGAACCTGGATCGAAGAACTCTACATTCTTGTTTCGATAATAATCACCTATTGCGTGAATTTTATTTTGTCTTTCGACAAATTAGTTATTTCTGAATTATTTATATGTTCGTTAATTAATTTATAAAGAATTCCTAAAAATATCTAAAGAGGTTCCTGATCATGTAAACATGAAGAAGAGCACTCGATCTTCGGTCCACGTAATTTTACATGGGAAGTAAAGTGCAAGTACCTCTTGCACTCCCTGGCAACTCGTTCTCAAATAAGACAACGACATGAAAATCCACTTCCGTAATAAAACAAGAAACCGACGTCTACATCGAATATCTGAGACTTCGCGAGCTGGCTGCACTCTTGTCTTAGCCCTAGGAAGACCTCTGGATTCTAATTACTTTCACAGGTTTCGAAGTTATTCGAACCTGATTTTGCTCTCTGTGATCGTTAGTGTTTGCTTGAATCAATTATGAATATTTTCTAAATAAGAACTCTTTGATTATGGTACGTTAAAATTTACGAAAAGAAGAATGTAAATATCAAAGTAGAGAAATATCTATATGTATGTTATATATTGTCGATATGTAAATATTGAAATGTTCTATACTATGGTAGATTTCCCTTTCCGAATATGGATACAAAAATCTTATACACAGAATTCAATGAACTAACGGAGGGAATCTTGTCATTTGGTGTTAAGCAAGTTAAGATTTCAGAGCTTCTCGACCTCCTGGCCATTCTACCCCGAAAGTAAAACTCTGCAGAAATCTTCCTAGGCTCGATTAGCGAATTCTAATCGAAACAAAGCGTTTTAAAATCGGTGGGAAAAACGAGCCACGAACTCGAATCGTACAACAAGTTGGCTCAAGCATGGCGGCGTTCGCGCGAATCGACGTCGATGCTCCGCCATCCCTTCCCAAAACAGGCGAAGGAACGTGGTAGAGAGACAAACTTCAGAATTAACTATCCTAAACGAATGTTTCTTTCGAGGGAATGTAGGAACGACAAAAAATATACATAGAATCGAGGAGAAGTCGTCCAACTATAAGGAGAAACATCGCGGTGCGTTTTTCCAGGAGCGACGCGTTTTCCTCGGTCCGCTTAGGGCCTGGGGCCGCCTAGTTGGGCGAGCGTCGCGACGCCACGCCGAGGCAAGCCTTTTTCGTGCCTGTCGGGCAAGCACCATCCCACGAGAATGCGGGGGCGTCCTGACGAGAGCATATATTCGACGTCGCGACGCTCCCGAGGCACAGACGCCACTCCAACTCTGTCCCGTGCACGGTACGTAGAAAACTGCTCTCTGGAACGGTATTATTACGTCTCTCTGGATACTATCGGCTGCCTCCAGAACCCTCGACAGTGTCGACGATACCGGTTAAGGAATTCCTGCGTTCGATCCATCGGGATCATTGAAACGAACCCTTCAGGAGGCACAGTGGCGCGCTTCGTAGTTGGTTACGAGTTCTTTTCCATGGGAGCGTTCGTCTCCTTCCGGTATCTCGCACCTGAAATAGTAACGAGGGGTTAATTATATTTGTGTTTGACAATACGAAGTGACTCTCTAGCTTAGTAAGTGGGAATGTATAAGGAGCAGTTGTATTGTTTATCGGTTGAAGGATAGTATGTCCTTGTGTGTAGATCTTGGATCTTGTTTCGACCATTTGGATTTTATTTTCGTGTTGATTATCATGCTTGACACGATTATTGCAATTGTACATATAAATAAATTTAACACGTGTCAATCATGACTGTCAATACTGAAATAAAATCCGAATAGTCGAAACGATATCCAAGATCTACGCATAAAGACATAGTTTCTTCCAAGCGATAATTTATTCGGTGAAATTGCAAATATAAATTTCGGATCGAGTCGATCGGGAATTTCCTTTCGAATTGAATTAAAGGGATCCATTACAGCGTTTATCGGAATTGTGGATAATTGAATTTTGATTGATAGACGTAATAGGAATAATTTCAACGCCGTCGAGACGATGTATTTATAGTCCACTGTTCTAAGTATCGTTCAAACACTGATATAATTTTTAAATATGTTTCTCTAAAGCTTCCTAGTATGTTCGATTCATGTACCACGCATAATTTATGCTTCTATCCGAAAGTATCCAACTTGAAATTTATGATATAATCTCTTCTAATGTTTTTAATTTAAGTATCAAGAAGGAACTAAGATAAGATTTTTCTATCCATATTCAGGAACGGAAAATAGTTTTGAGTGATATTTAAAAAAGTATTTCATGACTTGAAATTGTAAATGCTAGATTTCGAGAAGAGATTATGTTAGTATTTCATGCTTTGAGTAAATCGAATAAGTGGTGGGGGAAGTCCTCTAGTAATACTTTTACATGCTACAAATTTCAATTTCAAACTTCTCATTGCTCATTTGTAAGTTATTGATATCATCTAATGCAACATTTAACTTACATTGGAACTATTGTACCTAGTTCTCGTGGGTTAAAAAATCTGAATATATAAGTTTGTGAAACTACCTTGAAAGTACGTATATTCAGTGCACTTGATGCACGTATTTCTGGGAGAGACAATTAAGCAGTCTTCTACAAGCATTTCGTTGCATTTGAATTTATGAAAATGTTATCAACAGAACCTGAATAATTTAGATTTTGTTCATTCTTAAATCCTAACTACCTTGCAATTCTTTCCTCATTTTACATAGTCTTTTTTTAAAGTTTAATTACAATTGATCCAACAGAAACGGTGCTTTTAACTGCACAACACCTAACCAGCTAACCTCTTGCCTGCAATTGTTAATTTTCTGATCATTGAAATTAATCTCCATCAAACTCAAGATCCTAAAAATCCAAGTTCGTGTCATCTTTCAATTTATACTAAAGTTCGTGCTACCAAATATCAAGAATGATCAATTATTAATTCTCTCATAATTGAAATGGATCTCTACCAAACACAAAACCCTAACCAATCAAGTTCCTGCCGTTCCCCAGCCTATTATTAACATTCACGCGCCATTTTCTCCGACGTTGCAATTATTATTCGCGACTGCGCGGTTCTTTCGCTCGTGGGGGGG
>NW_026534375.1:0-21114 GCF_026225885.1 Hylaeus anthracinus
GAGAGAGAGAGAGAGAGAGAGAGAGAGAGAGAGAGAGAGAGAGAGAGGCCGCGGGAGGGGTACTAATACATAAAGTAGCTTAAAGTAGAAAATTGTGGAAGCGTCGTGATGCCTGGTGATTGCGTTACCTCCGGGGCTTTGATTTAAAATGCAACGAGGGGCCAACCAGGCGCCGTGGGTGGGGGGTGTCGGAGAAAACGGGACGAGCGGGGGGCTGAGAGCGGGGGCTGGAAGGATGGTTCCTGCCTGGGAGCCATGTTCCTCCTGCGGGAACGTCAGCCAGCCTCTGGTATGGATAGAGCAAAGGGGATGGCGGGGTGGAGAAAGAGAGCGAAGAAGGGCAGAAGGTGGGTGGCGGTGGCGGTGGCGGCGGTAGTGGTGGTGGCGGCGGCGACGGTGGTGGTGGTTCATGGTTGTGCTTGCAGCGTCGAGGGGCGGGGGTGTGCTTGGAAGCTTCCACGTCGAAGGGCGACTTGGAATTCTTTCCCTGAAACGCGCCGGATCGGCTTCCAGCTTCGACTGCTTTGTTGCTCCTTCCTTTTATTTCCATCCCCTCGCTCGTCCCGTCAACTTCGACGCGGGGGCAATAATGCCTTATGTTGGGTCAACCTTCTTACCATCCGCTTGTAAGCTCAACTTCTTTGTCACGTCTGTCGTTTACTCGCGACGGCGAAATCGTCGCAATTTCTATCTTCGTTTCCTATTTATTCACGTTTCGTCCCTGCTAGGGAATCATCTTCTTCGGAATATTTTTTTGTTACCGGGGCATAGATTCCGAGCTTCATCGGACCCGTTTCGTTTTAAATTGCGTGTATGAAATTTGTCTCGACATCGGGGAGTGTCAATTTTTTAATACGAGTATTGATAACGTTGCGTTCGTTGGAGTCTTTTCATTCGAGACTCACTTTTAATTTGTCGAAATTAACAGCGAATTACCGCGTTAACGAATTGATCGTTGTTGAACGCGCAAAAAATACTAAATATTATATTGCATTTATGAAAACAAGGTGCAGCCCGCGAAGCGAATTTACCTTTGTATTGTTAATAGCGTACACGCGTTGAATACGTGAAACTTCGGTTACAAAGGTCGATATGTTTATGAGCTCGAGATTAAAGAATTTTAGCCGTTTCGCCGTTTAGCCAAAAAGCCGTTTCCATTGAATTTCGATGACACGAATAAAACTCTTCGAATACGATTCCGGAACAATTATTTTAATCTCGCAGAGGAACATTGACGATCCATCGGGGCGATAGCGTGTTACATTAAGTAAAGAGAAGCGCGTAAACAAGGTCAGCGTGTCGCCAGGGACGGTGTCTTTTTAATAAATTGCCCTCGTGAGGTGATTAGTCGTAAACACGCTGTTTTAAGGGTGAAAAGCCACGCAGGGGTGGTTCGTAACCTGGTAGAACAGCTTTCTGAGTGACGTAGGACAGACAGCTCGAGACTTAAGGTTCCCGGTGGCGCTACAGGGGTGAATTTGGGGGCGATAGATGATTTAGCGCGGCATTTCTCGTGTCACCGTATCAAACATCCGAGGAAGTTGTCAGCTCGAAGGAGAACCCGATGTTCTTTGCGGTTCTACGTTCCACGTCGGTTCGTTTCTTTTTCAAAGCTTGCTGCTCGCTATAATCCTGCCACTCGGGCAGACGGTAGCTTTTCGAAATATCAATTCACCTGCGAATTAACCGAGCAAGAACGAACCAAGAATTCTTATCTACAATTCGCTGAAACAAAAATTGCGTTTCTAAAAATAGAGACTTAGACATTCGGAAAACAAATTTCTGCCCAAGGACTGGCCAAGCGTCTTGTTCGAATAAACTTGAATATTAACAGCGTAATATCAACGGCAACTCGAGCCTTAAAATGACAAATTGCATCGACGAGTTTCGAGTCTACTTGCGCGCTAGAAATGGACGATCGGTGTCGATTTTGATGAACCCAGTTTGTTAGACCGCGACTCGAGATAAGAAAAATGACCGGTGGAACGCGGCGTATCCTTTACCGGAGGAATTCGAGTGTCAATCCATATCTCTTTCTGCTCTGATCCCTTCATCCTCGGGGACTTGGACACAGAGGGAACGCGAGACGGGAAGAGGATCAACGCCGGAGTCTTGGCATTCGGAGGGTGCAGGAAATGAGAGCACGGGGAAGGGTGGAATTAGAGAAAAAGCACAAAGAACGTCGGTATGAACTTTCTGACACAGATTGACGTCTGGAGGGATGTGGAATGCGTCGAAAAATTGTTTGAACCACCCCACCCCCTGAAGATAGTGGGAAACGTATCTCTATCTCGTTATTTCTTAACTATTACTCGCGGAGACTCCTGGGAATATTTTGCGAAAGTAACACGTATATTATTCGCTCGAATAGAATTGTATTAGACGGGTATTTTAGTAATCGATGTACGATAGAAATTAATGCGAACCTTCGACTTGTTTCTACAGGACGTACTTGTCCCTACAAGCATGCGCAAATCTTGCATTTCTTCATTCTTTACATTTATTTAATTCTTGCTTTATGTTACTTTGCATTTTCGTTCGCTTATGCACATATCTCTCTATAGCTCGGGTATCTCGAGATCGCTAACCCCGTACCGTAGCTACAATCAAGCGTAGCTGCAGCCCCTGAGGGACGCAACGGTGTGTTGGGAAGATGAAGAAATGTCGAGGATGGAATAAAAAGAGTATAGAATAAGAAGAGGAGGGAAATTAAAGGAAAAACAGAAAAGAACGTATAACCTGGCATATTCTGACAAGGATTGACGTCCGAGAGTCGAGGAGGCGAAATAAATTTCTGATAAGAGAGGCGTTAGTTTTGGAGCACGACGAGCGAAAAGAAATTCCGAGGGAGGAATACCGCGACAGGGAAGTCCATAGAGGAACTTAATTTAACTTCTTTTGTAAGAACGGATAACGTAATTAACAAAGTGACAAATAACGAAAGGGCTATACCTTCTACACTTAATGTAACGAATGTTATATTCCACAGTTGAGTTAAAATCACGTAAAATTCGATGGTACGATTTCCGGTGGATCAATCGAAAAAAGTATTATAAAATTCTAAAGCACTCTCTCGAATGATACTATAAAATGATTCCGTCGGCGATCGAGGCAGCTCGATGCCAATGAAGGAGCATAAAAATGCAGGAGAAACATCCTTACGCGCCCCCTAAAGAAATGACGCTTTGATCCCTCGCTCCATCTCGCTCTCTCGCACCATAACTCAACCCCTATTTCCGTTTCACTCTCCCCCCCCCCTCCGTCCGCGACGCCCTCGATCCCTCGATCCGGCCTCCAGCCGTCCGTACCCCCTCAAAATATCAACTAAACGATAACCGTATTTATTATTCATTCGGCCGCTTCGTTCGCTCCTTCCGCGGCTCCAATTTTCCAGAGTAGTTTTTCAAAGAATTTCCGTGAGCGTGCACGCCGCATCGCGAGAAGGACGGAAGAGGGAGGGACGAAATTGAGAGAGGATAAAACGTTTCGCGTCCGCGGAGTCGGCACAAAACGCGTCGAGTATGTAAGTCACCTCACCTCCCCCTCGATTAAAGCAAAGATCTTGTTACAAGGTCGCAGCCGTTACATGTAAACGTAAAACGAAATCTTTCGTGAAAGCTGATGGCATCGATCGATGATCGACGCTTGGATGTCCTTAGATTTCGGGAAAACAGGATTCGAGACGAGCCGAACGAAGTTAGCATTTAATTGATCGTTCGGTCGCACGTAATTCGGCGCCGATGCGAAGGTATCAACCCTCCCGGGTGCTAAAGCTTTGACAAAGCGTATAATCAGATTGCACCGTGTTAGGACAAAGTACCGTAACGACGCGATCGCGTAAATAGAGGCGGAGAACGCTGAAAAAGAAAGAGCAAAAAAGAGGAAACGGAGGGAAATTCAAATGAAACTCTCGATAAAGTTGTACGGATTTACTTTATAAATAAATAAATGGCGAGCTTGCCGTGGAAAGGGACAGTATTAATTGCTACAGCTAATAAACGAGCCAAAATGATCTCGATGCGCTTAGACGATACAAATATGCGTTTATAACTTTACGCGTTCCCATCGACGAGATATTCTACAAGGTGTACCTTCGAAGATTTACGCAAACGTGTTCTACAATCTCGAACAGTGCTCGCTATTGGCTACAAGAAAATCGAGTTACCAATAACAATTCAGTGTAAATGTACGGGCAGAGATAATTGGCGATAATGTAATCGGACCTGTTTTCCTTGATGGGAGGTTAACGGGTCAATCTTATGTCAATTTCTTGAGTAATCAATTGAATGAGTTACTGGAAGAAGTTTCATTGGATGTTTTACGTCGCATGCGCTTTACGAGTGGCTAATGGACAATGGATAAACCCAACGTCTTTCTTTGGCCCGAGAAATACGTTTCTCGACTCGCGATAAATAAACAAAGCAGAACTTGATTCGAACCATCGGGGAGGACACAAATCCGCTCCGTGACTTTCAAAACCAAAATACGCAGGACTTCCGATACAAAATACGCCAAATTTCAAGTGCCTATGTCGATTACTTGTCTTGCAAACAAAATCATGAGAACTCCAAACTGACATCCGGAGACGAAAAGCAAAATTGAAATCCCGAGATCGAAAAGAACGAAGCGCAAGGACCAACGTGCCTGTCGGAGGGGGGAGGGGGAGGGGGAAGGGGGAGGGGAGGGGGATGGAGCGTCGAGAGAGACGAGGTTGCTCTCCCGTGCGCGTTATCCGGGCGATGGAGCGACTAATAACGATAACGATGCCAGAAACGATAATCGAGTTAGGGGTTTCCGCGGTTTCCACGGTTCTCCCAGGGCGCTGATTGCTGGAACGGCGGCGGTTTCGACGTCGGGGATGCTCGCTGCGCGCCGACGCCGACGCCCCACGCACACTGGGGCCGACAGCCTGAAAAGCTGATCAAAACTAAAGAAGAAAAAAGAGGAGCGACACTATTTTCCTTATCGAAAACAAATTCTTGTACACTACCAATGCTAAGCGGGTGAAAAATCACTTTGGAACCATGAAATTTGTGGCCAGTGGAATGTTTTTTTTTTTTTTTTTTTTTTTAATGGAACACTTATTTTCTAGAACGATAATTAAATTCGTCACCGTATCAGATTCGTAACCAACAGCCAGAAAAAGCTTTATAGAAAAATGTTCGCGCGAGTTCGCGAGCTGTTTCGAGTTCTGGTCATTTTTTGGGGTATTATTTCGGCATGGCGTGCGACGGCCATGGCTGTTTTCGTCGCGTGGCTTGGCGCCGAGGCGCACGTAGACGCGTAGAGGCCTGGATGAAGGCGTAACGAGTACACAATGCGATGCAAATTGGGCCTCTCCCGTGCGGACCAGTCAATCGGCCGGTTGCCTACGCTGGTGCATCGCGATGGTATTACTAACATCGCTATTCTATTATGACATTACGGTTCCCCGAGCAGCAGCCTGGCTATTACCAGTCCCGGCTCCCTCCAGGCGTTCGATTCGGGATAACTCTATAGTGGTAACTATATAGCCGTCGAGACGCCAGAGACAATACCCGATCGCTCGCCCGAGGCCAGTCTTTCAATTTATTTTCATACATTTAACTGCTGTGCCCCCCTTCTGCGCACGCGCGGACGCGACGAGAGTCGCGGGTCAATTTCTTCGAGTTCGTCAACGCTGGCCTTCGTAGAGACCGTCTAATAAGAGTCACGAAATAACGTTGACCGATTTCGATTTAACACCGTCGATTTTCAACTAATTGCAAGCAATGTAGTCGCGCTTCGCACTTTTACAGTGCAACACGTTTACGTTTGACACGTAACTTGTACCTTTGGGGTTGTAATTTGCTAAAAGGTAGTCGAATATTGCGTTACGAAATGAAGTCTCGGAGCAGTTTTTTTATTTTGTTAAAAAATCCTCTTGTTTTAGAATTTCGTTCTCTTAACATACTCTACGTTATATTGTTCTCGCGAAATATGTTTCCAGAAATTGTCGGTCAATGCCGTTCTTATCAATGAAATTGATACAGAGTGTTACGAAAGTGTTTACAAACAGTTGGCAAGATCGTGCACGAGATACGGTGTGTTGGTGGTAAATAACTGTCCGAGTGAAATCAATTACGCAACTTCAATTTCACATGGGAATGATCGAAACACTAAAAACGGATCTAACTTGGATACAAGGTCGATCGGGTCAAATGAATTCTGCGAACGTTCTTAATTATTTATCCGAGACACTCTAACGTTAGGCGTACATTATCGACGGTAAATTATTACGAGGCGGATACGAGGCGAATTAAAATAGCTACGTAAAATAACGCGTGGTAAATACTTCAACGCGTTAATCTCACGAGAATCATAATCTATCTTACGAACAAATCGTGCTCAATAAAGCTGCTCTTCGTTCGGTTCGCTCGATTAATTGATATACGAAGCAAGCATTCCAAACTATTTAAAAATTAAATCGATAAAGCACGGCTATCGGATCCTATGATTTTAATCGGTTCAATCGAAATAACTGCTATAATGTAATGCAATAAGGTCAGCAAACCACGTGGCGTCATCTCTAGAGAGATCTGACGCACATAAATGGCGGGCGAACCTCACTCGTGTCTGCTGCAGAACGAACGACTGCTCGTGAAATTCCACTTCAATTGTATCGCGTGTCTTCGCCTATTAAAACTCAATCTTTCTCTATCACTAATCAATGTGACTCATATTTCATACTAAACGCTGTTTTAGCCAAACATTAAAATTGAACTTGCGACAGAAGAAATTTCTAATCTTAAAACCTCGTGAAAGCGGTCGAGCGTAAATATTTATCAATTGATAAATCGCTTACGCGAAACATTTTCATTTATTTAGTTCTAACCGTACGTTTGCGGTAATCGGTTTTACAGTTACGTAATTATATTTCGCGCGGAACAAATTTACGACTGTACCGAAACGAAGATGCTAAGATTACGATATCTTGTCCAATTCTCAATACATATGCTTTGTTATCATGCTTGAAACACGCAATCAGGACTGGTGAGATGACTATACTGAATTACCGACCTGGACAAAATCACGGTGCAGAAGATTCGTTCCACGCAACCACGGCGTGGCGTGATACGCCAGAAATGCGTTGTAAAAATCTGCTTGCCTCGATCCAAAATAAATACAGACAGTGCTGTTGCGGTAATTTATTTACACAGCTACTCGAAATACGATTACAGCAGACAAATCCCAAAAACACCAAAGTGTCTTTTAGAATAATAATATCGTTAGCAATGACGGTACGTTAACGTAATTTACTCCAGGTGCCACTGACTACGTCTATTTTTCAAATTAAGGAAAACTCGAGTAATTTCTAATGAAACGATTACTTTACGAGTACTTTAAAAATACGAGAAAGAGTACGTTAACTGATCTTTTTGTAAAAATTTCTGCATCGAAAAGAACGAAATCGGCCGATAAAGAAATCAGTTGCCCGCATCGACCTTTTCAACGGAGTCGAAGGAGGTAGATGTCGTGGCAATCGCTTGGCGCGAAGCGAATCAAAATGGAGGATCGCGGTAATGCGAAAAAACGAGACTTGTGAAGAAAGCAAAAGGCATTATCAGCAAAAAACTTTATGTTCTCCAAACATTTCTAATCATTTACGAAATTTACACATCCCTTTTCGGTACACCACGAACGAAGTACGACTTTCGAACGCTACTTCGTAACCTCGTCGCCACAAATAAAGTAGCCAATTTTCACGTGTACAGAAACGATTTACGATTAACTATTAAAAGCGATATTTCACTCACCGTTGTCGTATTCGTAGGAGGAATACCAGCGGCAGTAAAGAGGAGCAACCGGAAAAGCGTAGACGCTCGGAAGAATGAAGACAGAAGGCGAAAAGAGGAAGCACTCGCGCATAGATCGCAAGCCAGAGCGAGACAGCCACAGTGACATGTAGAACCAGAAAGAGTCGAACCGTTCGAGGAGAGAGACCGAACAGCACTGTGGGAAGAACAAGAAGGTACGCAGGAGAGAGGAGGTGCGCTGCCGTTACTGCGTAAGAGTGGGGGATGCCGCGAGGGAGAGAGCATGCGCCGTGCACGGTGAGAGGAAGCGAGACGGGCTCACTCGTCGGGAGCTCGTCATGGGAGACGGTGGAGAACGTTGGTCCTCCAGCGTTGGAGAGCGCGGAATCGTGGAGTAGAGCGAGCCGACGACGCACCGTCCGGGTCGCGCTTCTCGTCGCGGCTCCTGTTTCTTCATCGCGGCTGTTTCGTTACGGGTTGAATGAACGAGGGTACCAAGTGCAAAGTGCCGATTGGCGACGCCTGCGTGTCTATGCGCGTGTGCTTCGACTCCCTGTGCTTCTCGTCGACGCAGCAGCGGCTCGCCGACGAGGAGGACGCCTCGCAGCTGCCGACACACGGCGCCGTGACCGTGGTCGCCGCCGGCCAGAGGGCCATCCCGAACGTCACCGGTGCCAACGCGATCACGACGATGGGCACCCTCAGGGAGCTCCAGGAGTTGTTGCGCGTAAAAGATGAGAGGATCGCCGAGCTCGAGGCGATCCTCTGTCGTCGCGACGCCGAGATACAGGAGCTGCGAAGCCACCTGGACAAGTTCCTCAGCGTGTTACCCTTCAAGTCACCCCTGACGCCGACGAAACCGCGACCCAGGAAGCAGAGGGCACAGGGGATCTCCGCGGAGCCGCCGCTCCAGGAATTTGCCTCGCTGACGGTTGTCGACAAGAGCGACAGGTAGGTGCACGCGCATAAGTACGTATGTGCAAACCAGTCACTGAGAATGTTCGACACCAAATCGATTTTACGGGAAATCGATCCTTTTCGAGGCGATCGAGTCGTTTCAACTTGAGTCGACGATTAGCCTAACCGTGCCCGTCTACTCGTTCTTGACGTATGTTGACTCTCCGCAGGCCTTTAAAACAAAATTTTTTATTTTTAGGATTTTTTATTTAATCGACAGAATTGTCTGTTCTTATATTAGGTTGTCCGAAAAGTTTCTTTCGCTTTATTAATAAGTAACACGCGCACAATATTTGATGTTTTATGTTACATTACTAAATTGTGCACGATTCATTTCGCTCCATTACTGTTACAACATGAGTATCTATGAAATTAGATTGTCTATTTATAGAAACACGACCGCATAAAATAATTGAGTGTAACTCGCGAAAGAAACTTTCGGGACAACCTAATATATTAAAATATAGTCGTGTTATACAAGGTTCTCTCTCGTTGAATCATTTCTAGAAACTGTCACTCCAATGTGGTATCTCGTGTAGGTATCAGAGTATTGCATTTACGTGATTCATTTTTATACATTTCTTAATGTAACAAACGGAGCGCATTATGCTTGACGGTTTGTTCATAATTTGTTTTCCCATGGACGTTTGCTTTTCGTATACAGATTATTTCGCTAACATTCGGATTTGACGAAAACCTTGTTCGATCGGTCCATCAAATCGAGAGATTACTCTATTGACATTTTTTATTTGAATTTTCAACGTAACGAGGTATCTATTAACGTAACGACCTTGATTAGGTCGTCTTCGAAGGTGATATTAAAAAGTACGCATGTAGACGCGAATCTAACCTATCTCATTTCATAGAAATCTAAATAGAGCGACATCTAATGCCAAATTGAATATCTAACACAATGTAGGTGGTTCTACACACGTGTGTTTAGAATACTGTCAGATCATAGAGATTCTCAGATTATCGAAAATGAGGGAAATTAAACGTGCTACATAATTACAAACACTTCTCTGATGATATTAGTATTAGCACTTGAGAGTGAAAGGAAAGAATATGATGAACGAGTGAACAAGTGAGTTGTTTTTTACGTTAAAAGTAGAGACTTGCATTATTCCATGCTGAGAAGTTGTAACTTATAGGTTATGTTGTATATGTAATAATATTTGAACAGAACCGCTTGAGTAATGATATTCGAACAATTGTATACGAATATCGATTTCGTTATTTTTGACGACACTCGTTCGAAAGCCAATATCCAAGTAATAATATTCGAATTAGAGGATCGGAATGCTGAAGGATCGAAAGCGTATTCTTAATACTGAAATATTAAATTGCCATGTTAACAAGCAAATGGTATCTTGATGCAAATTCGAGTGACAGGTTATGAGTCGTCGCGACGGGAATATCGTTCGTTAGGACTATCTCGGAACTGTTAAGTTGCAGGTTAACCACTTGACGCTCGCGCATGCGTGCAAGACTGTATGCGTGTTTACTCGATCACGCTCGCTTCTTCGCGTTCGATTGGTGTCGTGATTTAACACCGCTCTCTCCATGTGAAGAGACACGAGCAAATGAACCTCACGCTGGCGAATTCCAACGTTTAAAGGGTTAACGAGTTTTCACGGAAAGGAGAGTTTTGTGCCTCGGCTGTCTGCTTGTTTGTTTGCATTAGGTCGGATCACGTGATGCATTATTCCTTTTAGAGAATCAATCCTGCCTGAAACTTTAAGAAAATCCATTTTCTCTGTTCGGTGGGTTTCCTTGAACATTCAGGCGTGGAGAACGTGTATTAAAACAAAACAGATGAAGTTTTTTTCATAGTCGTTGTTCGCGTGGATGATCTTACCGTGTCTTATCGCGCATCGAAATCGGTTCCTATTCATTCGACGATACAAGTTACTTTTTTGTTTGGATAAAACGTGTAAGTTTCTCTATCGTCATGCTCGTTTCACGAGGTCTTATCGTGCGTTATCGTGCAACGAGGTCGGTTTCCACCTGTTATTATGTTTTTATTGTGTTTTCTATATCGTGTTTGTTTTCTTTTTTTCTGCTATAACATATATTACAAACGCGTCATACTCTTGGCAGCTGTTCGCCATCGTGTAGCCCCGTCCGAGACTCGTAAAGTGTTCACAATGTCGCAAATACATTTTGTCAGTGGTCATCTTCGCTCCGTGATATTACGTAAAGAAATCCGTTGTTTTTAAAACAATCGCACGGTTTTATAGCCGAGGCTGTAAGCATTAAACCAGGGAAAACCAGTTTGAAGCTTTCTCGGTTGGTTGGAACAAGTAACGAATCTCTGACACAGAGATCTAATGAATTGGAGATGAACATTTTATTCCGTTTAGTATTGGAAGCCATCTTGTCGCTTCCAGTATTTCTTCAGTCTTATATTTCTTATTCTATGTTTACTTCTACCCGATTGCTTCTAAAGGAAACATTTCAAAGAACTTTATAAAGGAAACATGTTTGTAGTTGATAAGGAGATGCAAGAATTGGCTCTGGAAGCGAGCAATGATCGCTACATTATAAAGAAGTGGAAAATTCGTTTGAAATGGGCTCTGGTAGGCGCGCTAGTGTGCGCGTGCGCGACTTTGGCACTTGATTTTAATCATGGTTCGTTCGCTGATGCGCGTCTGGGATGCGCATCTCGCCATCCATCGTTAACCCTTTCGCTGCTGGAGACTATGATGCGAAGCACGCGCTATGCGTGGCATAGTTATGGCCGGGGATGGGACTTGTCGAATATTTCTCCGCTGTAATTACGCTATTCAAAAGTTTCTTTCACTTGTACAACCGCGATAAGTATGTTAATCTCGATTGACGAGGATAACTCGAACCAAAGAGTCGGAAGGTAGATAAATGCTTATTTTCGAGATAGCAATTGCTGGTCATTAAAACAATGATTAAATTAATAGTCATTAGGGTAAGGTCTCGTAAAGAGATAATTGTTTATGATTTGTGGTTCCAATTAATGTAGATCAGACTGAACGCTTCACTGTACCGTAAACATTTGTTATTTACACTTTTGTCTTTTGTTTTTCATCTTTATCGGCACCGTCTGAATTCGACATATTTGCATAGCATGCCACGCATCATCCACGTGCTAACATCTTCCCAGACGATGGCTTAGATATACGTTAGATGTATATTAGCTTTGTGATACGATAATCGATATCGTCGAATAGAAACATACTTCGTGGCCTTCGGATATCTAATTTGAATTTGTAATTTTTCTGCTCATAAATCGTATACCAGTAATGCCAAGTCTGGGAGGCAAAATTCTATGATAAGTCTCATAAACGTACGTTTACCATAAACATGAACATTGTTCGATCAAAGAAGCTTACAATTCCCGACAATTTATAAGTGTGTGATTTTCGGTTATTTTATCATTGTTAGTTCATCTTTCTACGTTTCTCAATCTTTTTCCGTCAAAATTTACACCATTGCAATTATGCTATTTTTAAGGATAATTTATATATACATTCAGAGTGGGCTACGCGCCAAAGGACTATACGTCGGCGGAAGCGATAATAAATCTCGTATATTTTACTCGTATAACCAACACGGTAAGATAAAATATATAAAACATAAATTGAAAAGGAAAGAATTGATATTAAACAATTCATAGTCGAATTGTTGCCTCGAGTAATTGAACAACGAACGAAATATACCTCGTGGACGATAAATAACATGGAAATTTTTACGAGGAATAGTAAACTCGGATTTAAAGAGGTTTCGCGACAAAGCTACTGAAGCCTCTGTTTACACGAACGTTGAATATTGAAAGAAAAACGAGTAAACTATGCGGGAGACGAATAACAGACGTAAATTTATTTTCGAGCGGAATTGGAAACACCTCTTTCTTCATCGTTTCACATGCAAATCCTGTTTCGTTATTTAATATTCTAAACGCTGTTGTATCTGAATAACAAAACAAGGTTAACGTATTATACGTTCAGTTGAGTCCCGATCGAAAAATCACGCTCGCATAAATGAGTGCAGCGACGGAAATAGATATTCCTTGTTTTGACGTTAAACGAATTTTTTCTTAAACCGCGTTCCACTCGATTATACATTTTATTTTATATCTCTACCGTGTTTAAACAGGACCTTGTTTGCAACTTTTTTCCACCAGGCCATCGCCACACCTTATATCAATTTCTTATTCGATCACTTGCTACGTCAAATGCAAACAAAGAAAATGTACGTAAAAATAAAAACTCTCACGATCGTTCGAATTTAAAATCGTAATACACCGTGTCGTTGGATCATTTTTAAAAACTTGAGCAGGACGCGATGCAAAGAAGCGTGGGCGTATCGATGCCCGGCGCTTAGGCTCTCCTGCGATCCTCACGGATTTACATTCCATATTCTAAGGCGGGCGCTTATGGTAGGCGTAGCTTTAGCTTCGGTAAATAAGACTGACTCTTAATGCAATTCTCCGATGTATCATCGATTCCCCTTGCGAAATTTCTTTTTCAAATATAGAAATACCTGTACAATCACCTCGCGTTCTCTTCTTCTCTTTAAACGTAAACAAAGGCAAAAAATCGACGCTGCTGGTGAACTCTTTTACTTAATTAATTCAGAAAATTTATTCGGGTATTTTTATACGTAAATTTTGTTAGAAACGTAACTGAAACTTCTCGTAACTGAAGAATGAAAACGTGAAAATAAAAAAAAAACCTTAATATTTGTTAGATCGTTAAAATTCCTAACGAAACAAAGAGTCGAGAAGGTTTTATAAAACTGCTCGACACGATTCACACGCCAGGATACTTTTATTTCCACAAAAAGTGTGAATCATCGTCATTTCAAATTCCTTTTTCGTCTCGCCTTTGTCATTCGTTTTCAAGCGTACATACAGAGACGAACGGTTTTCCCCTGGTTCGTTGCATGAGATTAACCCTTGCCGCGTCGAAAATGACGAATCTATCTCGCCAAAGTATCTTTCTCCCTCTATGCCGAACTGCAAAACGACGAGTTGCATTCGTCGGACAGTTTGAAGTACCGAGGTATTTTTACCTGGAAAGACAATGTTGAAACGCAAACGATGCAAAAATAGCATTGCGCTCGGTCGTCTGTTTTATTTGCATTCATAAATGCATTTTACGAACGCATACGTGTACGCACGATATCCCAGGTTTTTCTGCGAGTAGAGATGTAAAAGACGAGATTCTCTTTTCGCTTTCGGAAATAATCTGCGACTATTCGGGACCGTTGTGTCTTATTTTCAGACGTTTACCCTTATCATCGTAATGGCGAACTGTGAATTTATAAAGCACCGCTTCGCAGACGAATATGACGATCTAATTTCGCGCACACTTGGCGCAAAGCAACGTTCGTTTATTTACTTTACGGCTCGATTTTTCGAAGGCTGAAGTGGCAACGGCGAACGATCGAATAAAATTGCGTGGGTGTCGCGAGCTACGGAAGTAAAAATAACGTTTGCTTTCATTCGGTATATTAGCAAACGAAAGTCTGTTTCTTGTTTGCGTTGCATAAATAACGGACAATTTTATTAATAGATGAATGGATTATATTGGCTTCTCGGACGGAATAAATTTTCATTGGAAAACCGAATACTTTCGTAACTGTAGATGGGAAAATTCGATATACGACGCGATTGCGTGATGTAAAGCGTAATTTTTGTTGTACGCTCCAAAAATTGTGTACGATGCCTGGCATGACCGTTCGAATGAAACTCGTGAAAGTGATCCTAGAGTTATGCCTAAGATGCACATTCTACGATTGTCGTCGGTTATCTGGATACTTTCACGGGCGACTGTACGATGCTCGATCAAAATCTGTGCGTAACACTTGATCCAGCGTAACAGTTCCCTCGCGAGTGGTGTTGTTGATGGCTCAGCACTCTCAACAGCGTGTGCGTCGATGGCGCTAGACTTCCACTCTCATCGGAGGTCTGCATTCCACTTTCTAAGACTGGCGCCCGTGGTAGGCGTTGCATTAGTCTCGCAAAACGCGATACGTTTGACTGCACCTCCACGTTCGCCGCAGCTAGTCTCGACAGAAACTCGCGTCTATTGCGAAATGGATTTTTCCTTCGACATCTCGCGGAGGCTATTGTGCTCGATCGGTAATTTTTCACTACTCGAACGCGGCGATGATAAGAACAAGCACACCGGCGACGTCGACAAAATACAATTCTATAAATTGATTTCCGTTAGCGAAATAAAAATCTACCCACATCTGCGCTACATCCAAGAAATTACTCGCTGCGAACAATCGATTTGCTCGTTGATTTCTCCAAAGATGAGAGTCCCATCGATCTTATCTCTATCGGAGAAACGCACGTTGGAATGTTTATCAGCTAAACGATAGATTAGCTTAGACAAGTCGATGACGAACAGAACTAATTACTTGTTGATAAACATAAGTCATTGTGTTCTCATCGCGGTTAAAATCTGTGTAATCGAAGAAACTTCTCGACTCGAAGTTTTCATTGTTCGAGAAAGGAGAATGGTAATAGTTCTGTTACTTGAAACGAATCGATTTTATCTTTATTTACATTCGAACGAAAATTTACACGTGCCCGTAAACAGAACAGAGGGACTCGACGATCCGAACGACGCGATGGGCAGCATTTAAAAGCGCACGATTGAAATTCGGTACGCATTTTGACACCCGAGATATATACGATCGAAACCCAGGTCAGGATCAGGTGCTAATTTTAGACATCGGTTGGTTCGTTATGCGAGCCTTTTGTCACGGAGCAACGCACGCCATATCACTGTTCTGGTGCTTTGATTCGCGTCGGGGTGTGGTTTTTAATGAACGAACGTTTTAGACCGCCTCGGTACAAAGAGCAATTAACTGCTTTGATAAAAGATTACTGATGAGCCCGCTACGCTAGGCACGATTCTGAGAAAAAAGATAAAACAATTATATTCTTCCATTTTTCTCGGAATCGCTGCCACTAATCTGGAACGAACTGCCTTGGAGCTCGGAGTGTTTGCAAACACTGCATTTATTCCTTTATCTTATATATATATTTCGTAGTTAATTACTTTGCGCGTCCAATTCATTTTGTACGTATCATAGTTTATGTTTAAACTTGTGCCATTTGGGTTCTCATGGTTCTCCGTTGACAGAACTCATACTTGTACCGATATTATCGCAGTACGTCCGCGTAAACGTTTGACTTGCTCGGCCTGTTCGACCTTGCACCGTTTTGTTTGCTAGAAATCTGTATATGTTACCTTGGATGATCGCCCTACATTTCAGACCAAGCAAGGAACCCGTCTTATCGTCGATTTTGCTTATCGTTTCGCCGCATCCAGATGTTACGACATAAAACAACCAAAAATAATATCGAACAGGGATAAGATTAGAAGATCGTGAATTTCGAATCCCACGGTAAGCCTTCTCGTAATTTTTCATTCTAATTTCGCGACCGCGACGAAATATAACGTCGCCTACGGTGCGCTCGCGCCATTTTTGTTTTTAAATCCGTCACGTTTGCCCATCACACTGTGGGAAGTGCCTGGAAAGATAATGCAAAATTGACGTCATCGTTACCCATCACCCGTTGGCGCGCCAACCATCGATTTCGTGAAATACCGCGTGCACCCGTGCAAAACAACCATATCGCGCCCTGCAGGAAGTTGCCCTCGAATGGGTTCGCGCTCGAGGCCGAATTCTCAAGGTCGTTGCACCGGGAATGCAGCCGGCTGCACTTGACGCGTGCACCAACGCCCACTAGTTCGTACATCCGTACGCATTTTGGTCGCAGGTGTCGAAATTAATGAATTTGTGTTACGTATATTTTCCTCCACTTTTTGTTTTTTTAAATAATACAACATTTTTATTTATCTCGAGTTATTTTGGCATAACAACGTGATTGTACCCCCGAAGATCGTATTCCTGAAGAGAATCCAGACCCAAGGTCGAAACGTTGGATATTTTTTAATAGAGTGCAATCTGTTTTTGCCCCAAGGTAAAGCGGAATTTACATTTATATTGAAATTAAATTTAAATTCACATATTTAGATACGTAAAAAGAGTACGAGGAATATTTTTATTTTTTCAACGTAAACCACGTGGAGATACAACTGAAAATAAAAAATGAAAATTTGTTTATTTCGGAACTTCCGGATGCGCGAAATTAATGCACGCTACATTTCCCTGGTAAACGTTTCGAATTTATCAGCAGGAAACGACGCGATGGTCGTTTAATTTGCGTGTGTGTACGTGACCGAGAAGAAAATGATGTGTACGTTTAAAATTAATTAACGAACAGGATGTAACAATGCACTATCGCGGCCAAAACACCAGCACGATTACGTCCTATTATTGCGAACTATTATTTGCCAGAAACTCCTAGAGGTAATTAGATAGTAACTAGAGGAACGCACGAATATACCTTTGATTCGTCGAATCGAATTTTTCAGCGAGAACACTCTGTATGGTATAGACAAATCAGATAAACAAATAGGAAAGAATCAAGTGTTAAGGTCGAGGACACGATTATGCGCTCCGATAAACTAAATAACTAACAAATCAACTATGATTTCTCAGAGAATGGATCATGGCGTAGTTTGTGAAGGAAGATAGGTGATTGGAGCACCTGCTACGACGTCCCATGACGCTGCCGAGAATCCCATAGACCGGTCGCACCTAGCTCCCTCTTCGTCCCCCCTCGCTTCTCTTCTATTTCTTCACCGCGCTTGAAACTCGTTTCTCGATAACACAAACGGATCTTTAATGGCCTCATTTAATGCACTGGGGCAAACGACTGTGTCTTCTACAAAAGACCACAAACTCTCGGACTCTACAGCGTTCTCAGCTTCGAAAGTTTTACATAATTCGCGATTCGCGCGTCTCGAAACTTCCCATCGAACAAACCTCTGCGAAACGTGCTATCGTACTCGAAATATAAATCGTCTTAACTCAATTAAGCCCCGGCTGGGAGTAATACGATTTTTTCTCAAACGTTTTAATCGTTCCCCTGCTGCGATATCAGGCGATCAGAATTGCTGAATGGAATTAGAATAATTTACTAATTAGTAATTTCTAAAAGTGGATTTTTCAAAATGAATCGTACGATGGGTTGTTCGTGCACCAGTGAAATTAATTCACCAACGTTTGATTTCGTATGTCATTTTTAAATAACAATGCGTGCAATTAAACTCCGTTAATCGTATAATGTTTGGAGTATCCTTGATATTCGAATGATATGGCAATATTTCAGGCTTGCCTGTTATTTTATAGCGCTTAACGCCCGACGCGGCGCGCCGATTAAATTGCGGCAGCTTTCGTTCATTTATTTTACTTCGCTACGATTTGTTTTGCTATCTCAGCATTGCCCCAATTCGACCGAAACTGGGATCTCTTGAAACATCAATGATCGTTAACAACTTGAAGATGGATCCAACGATAACAGTCGTTGAATCATTCTTAATTAATGGAAAGTAAATAAATGCAGCGATCTATTGCTACCCAATGGATGCATTTATATTTCGCTTGCGTCGATGAAGTTTCATTTGAATCTGTATTTATCCAAGAGATTGAATCGAAGTATCGTTGTTCCATTTGTTTTCTTACGCATAATCATCCCTCCGTTACGTTATCAAATATGTAACGACAGCATTTGCTTTACTGTCACCAATCATTGCGACGCAATAATGCGTAATTTGCGACAACGAGCGTGTGTAATGGCCACGCGTAACATGTAGTTACATATTAAGTATTCCGCGAATGTGTAACGTTACGTGGCAATTTCTCGATTGTATTAGTATACGCTGACTGCGCGTTAAAAAAAGAAGAAGAAGAAGAAAAAAAAAAAGAAGAGAAATACTCGTAAAACGCACGGTGTGCATAGTTTTCCTGATCTTAGATTGCATACCTGGGAAGAAAGGATACGGCTCGCATAACTCTATCTCTGCTTCGCGTATTTATAGTCGACCTACGCGCACGCATGATTTAGTGAATTATGTTTCGTGACGGTGCTTTGATCCGGATCACTATAAATATCCACGGACACCGCTATTAATCGCGTCTCGATATCCTTTAAACGAAGAAATTATTTTTTCCCATTATGGACGGATTGCGATTTATATTGTTAATTATTCCGCGTTCGTTCGCGGTAGGTTAACGGCGTTTCTTCTTATTGTTCGTTTGTATTCGTACTCGCTAGTAGATGACAGTACTAGATTACTTAGAGTTCTCAAAATTATGCGCGTTTACTTATATTTTATCTTGTACATTCTACTTCGTTAATTTAATTTATTTTAATTTCATTTGCTTTCGTAACCGACTGATATACCCGTTGAATATTACGATTATAAATACCAGAAGAATTTTCGAGAAGGAATAACGAACGCTCGAAATGGTAACTTATAGGCGCCGGAATATTTATAGAGACTTAAATATCATCACGTTCGAGGAGGAGGCTCAAACAAGGTGCAAAAAGATTTGTATGCCGCCGCGTGGCTTCCTCCTCCCTATTTCGTTCGGGTTGAACAACAGACGCGGTGGAACTGCCAGAATTTATATGGAAGTCGCCATCGATGCTTGTAAATAATCTGGCCGCCTGACGCGCGAGAATAACCCGGCGATAATTGGACTATCGCGGGCGACGATCGTATATACCTGGCCGACATTCTTTATCTGCGCATGCACGTATGCAGGCGCTACCAGGCGGCATGGAACGGCATGAATCACGTGAGTCTATTATACTCGTCTCCGTGGAACCTCGCTTTGATAATGCCACGGGTTCTGAAAATAGCCACTCGTCACGGCTGCTGACGACACGGTAATGCCCAACGTGTGGGCCCGTCGCCGTCGGTGCCCACCACTTCTCAACGCCTAATTAGCGAATCGGACCGAATTGGTTAATCGGTTGCTCCTCGTCGGCTAAGTATAGAATACTACAATAGCTGCAGGAAGTGACGCGTAACGCATAGGGCCACCAACGAAATGGTGTCAAGGGGCCTCGTCCGAGAAAGATAAGTCCTAGAGGATATCGGATTTTCAACTTTACGAAGAATGTATTTTTAACCGACTTCGAAAAGGAGGAGGTTACTCAATTCGACATGTATATATAGGGTGTCCAAAAAATGTTGTAACACATTGAAAGGTGTGGTTCGGGAGGTGATTTGAAACAACTTTTTCCTTAGCGAAAATGTTGTCCGAGGTTTTGTTAAGGAGATATTAAGCGAAAACCCCGACCAATCGGAGCGCGAGTTTGCCGGTTGGGCGTAGGTTACGCAATAGGCGGCCGCGCTCATACGCTACCGCGGCCGGTCCACCGGTATCCGCGCGCTCTGATTGGTCGGGGTTTTCTCTTAATATCTCCTTAACGAAGCCTCGGACAACATTTTCGCTAAGGAAAAAGTTGTTTCGAATCACCTCCAGAGTCTAAAAATAATTTGCGCAACAAGCATAGAATTAAAATGTGCCTTTGCTTTGTTATCGAGTCTAAAGTCGCTAGATAACAGACGGACGTTTTTTCGTTCGCAGCATAAACGAAGCTTAATGAATGATATTTCTAATAACATCGGTTTAGCAATCTACGACGACCTTATAGAATGCTACATCTTTTTTTTTCTCGAGACATAATCGCTACCTGTTCCCCGTGCTCTATCTTCGGTAGCGTTAATTGCTAAGATGATTGCGATTTAGATTGGAATCGGTACAATATATTTATAGAACAATGATCAGGACAGAGGATGTTTGCGAAGAACTCATCGATTTGCAGAATGAAATTAGTCACCGTCCTTTAAGTATTACTTTATTGTTATTCCATTTGTCGATAGAATTTTCATTCGTTCTAGAACTCTATTTATCATAACTATATTTCACGCTTTTGTTTGAAACGCGGGTTGCGAGTTCCCATCTCCGGAAACGTTGGGCCGACGTCCAACCAATTCAGACGTTCCACGAATTCCAGAAAAGCGTGTGACACTCGCGCGTTCAAATTCGAGACTTCCACGTCGCACTTCCTAATTGCTAATTATTAAGCTTCAAGTATAGTCGAGGGAAAAGTTACGTACTGTAATGGTGAAATACTTTGACAGTAACTCGCGCATATTATGGCTGACATTCCTCGCCTATAAAAGATAGGTTTTCTAAAAATTCCATTAACGATCGAACGGACCTAACTTTGGTTAATCAGTCCAATTGTAATAGGGCGCTCGATGGCAACGAGCCTAACGTGCCACTGATTTACCGGCCATAAAGTTTGGGAGTTGAGTTTTTGCCTCCTCCTACCTCATCCATAGCAAAAAGATCACTCTCGTTGCAGACGCAGCTTTCGCCACGACTGCAGTTCTGCTAGAAGGAGAGGGAGAGACAGAGAGAGAGAGAGAGAGAGAGAGAGAGAGAGAGAGAGAGAGAGAGA
>NW_026534376.1:0-28045 GCF_026225885.1 Hylaeus anthracinus
CTTAGACACAGGTGTTCTAAGAGTTAGGTCTTCGTAAGCACAGGTCTCGTGAGAGTTTCACTTGGGAATAAATCTTCTGAGAGTTAGGTCTGAGACATAGTCTTTGTAAAAGTGAGGTCTTCTTAGACACAGGTCTCCTAGAAATTAGATCTCCATAAGCACAGGTGTCAAAAGAGTTAGTTCCACTAAAGAATAGATCTTCTGACAGTTAGGTCTCCTTATACACAAATCTCCTGAGAGTTAGGTCTCTATACGCACAGGTCTGATGAGAGTTAGGTCTACTACTGAATAAATAAAAAGTCAGGTACCGTGGATCCGAGGACGGTGGGTTCGATTTTCCGTGGCTTGTTTTTCGTTTAGACTCCTACGATGAACGATAATTCTACTTTTCGAGCCAACATTGAGGCTTGAAAACGATAAGGTACTCGTGGAATATGCTGACAGACGACGATCGACGCTCGACTCGTCGAGTAGGCGATACCTAAACGACTCGACGCGGCGGTGCGCCTAGCGTGCCGCGGTCGAATTTGGCAAAGGTGCCCGTTCACGGTTGTCCCGCGAGCGGATACGATTTGGCAGCGATTCAGCGCTTAATTCCATGCTAGTCAAAGAACCGTGCACGCGCGTACGTGAACAAGAATCTCCTCGGACGGACGTTCCTCGAGGAGAACCTCATTATTTCTACGTCGCCGATAAAAGCCGCGTCTCATCGTTCCCTCGACTTTACCGACCTTTAACGGATTTCTATCGAGTCTCCGGGCTTCCTCTCGTTCGATGGCCGCTGTTCTCTCGGGGTACACGGAATTTCGAACGTTTTACGAGGATTTGACTCGGTCTTACGCTCGCAGTGTGGTTTTCACGGTACTTTCGGTGCAACCCAAACGTCCCCTACAAATCTCTATTTGGAAGGAAACGTCGACGTAAACATCGCGATTGGAGATATTGTCAAGAAAATCGGGACCCGACGTCGCAGTTCACCAGTCGAGGTTTCTGTTCTGTGTTTATATTTGGCAGGAACGTAGAAAAGGGCAGAGAGTGAAAGCGAGAGAGATCTGAGAAAAGAAAGTAGTCGGCGGAAGCGTATCAATCGGTTAGAAACAAATTACACTGCTCACTCGTCGAGCGTCAAGGGGTACCCTCCCTAATCTTGGGTATAGTAAATGGTTATTGGCGACGACTGTTAGAACTGGAAAATCTAAACTAATCAAACCCTGTCACCTAGTGACGACTATTTAACAAAAGAGACGACTAGATATATTCATTCGCTACTGTACAAATGTTCAGCTGCAAGAGTCACAAGCCACGTTCCGAAACTGTATAATAGTTCCGGCTTTTACTGAATCGCACCTCGATCGAGTCGACGAGTCCTGAAAAAGATAAAGAAACGCGCGCACCATCGGTGTCGTATCGAGTCCGACCACGACTTTGAAGTTTCGATTTCGAGGAGAGATGGGAAAGACGCGACTCGCGTTTCACGTCGCGCGATGACTGTTCTCGTTTTATTGCGCTCGTAGTTCGCTTCCGCCAGGAAGCCGTTAAAACGAGCGAAAACGGCATTTAATGCACGCGCGGCGTCGTTTTTATCTAACCAGAAGGGGGAACGGTTCCGCGGCGGCGTTTTGGAAATCGTCCAAGGGCAAATTGAAACGCTACGGTGCTTACCGGCTGCTACCGATAGAGGCCAACGCGTCTACTTTATATTCCCTACTTGACAACATAGGGGAGGGAAACATTTCCGCTGTTATCAAACGTCGATGACAGCCACTTGCGCGACAACGGTCGTAAAGGTGCGATCGAGAGGCAACGTTGTTTCCTTCTACTATTTCTGATTCTACGAGACGCTTGGCGTCTACCGCATTTTTTATGCCTTCTGAAACTTTTCCCTCGGTCTCGTTCTCGCAATTCCCATCCGTAAACCTGTGTCTTGGGTCACGAAGCACGAAACTTCGTGATATCGCGGGACTCTTTGTTTCGACCGTGTCTTTGCGTCCTATGAAACTTTTACCGCATTCTGTTCCGTTTCTTCTCTTTAAACCTCTGCCACCCGATCGGACTGCGCGGAACTTGACGCGGTATCGTGATGGCGGACTTCTGCGAGAGGTGTTTCTATTTGATCGCGTAGAAAGTAATCGACGCGTTCGTGTCGAGGGCTGTTTAAGGAGCGGTGGCGTCGAAAGAACGTTTCGTTCGGCAGCGAGGGTATAATCGACGCGAGATAAAGGCCGGTGGTAAGTAATAAGATGCGTGCGAAGGTGGGCACGAGAGGCGGCCGACGTACACGCGAGTGCAGCCAACAACTCGGGTCAGCAACACGTGGCAGATTATAATGTCTAGAAGGGCTCGGGACGTAGCGTGGAGCGATTTGGCAAGCTCCTTCGACGTCTGGAAACGCTCGCGACGACTGCCGTTGATGGCGAACGATCTAAATTCCGCGGGGGGTTAAGGCCGATGAATGAACGAAAGCGGGAGGCGCACGGGAGGTAATTGGATTAAACCGGCAAGGTTCCAACCGCGGTCCCGCCTCTCTCTCTCTCTCTCTTTTTCTCTCTCCTTTTCTCTCTCACTTTCTCTCTCGCTCAGGACTTAAGACTTCGGGAATTAAGTACTGTCCGCGAACCGCGTGCGGCTTTCTTTGTTTCCGATTTACGGCCGTGGAGTCGTAAAGCTTCGTCGTTCGCCTGTCTACTGCTTCTCGCTCTCTCCGATGACCTGTAAAAATTTATATGGTTTTCGTGCGGTTCTCCGGCGTTACGGCTTCGCATACCGCTCGATACTTTCGGTACACAGAGGGGTGTCCGACTTCGATCTAGACGGTTGAAATACCGAAGGTGATATCGTTGCCGGAGTTGGATTTCTCTCGTACTGCCGGCTGACCAAACAAAGCGGATGAGTTCGTTAAAAAACTCATCGCCGCTCTTGAAACCGTCTTGAAACGTCACGGACGCGTCGATTCGACCACGATGGCATACGAGACGTTCGTAATCGGTACACCGCGGATTTTTATGCATTCATGGCGAATGAAAATAATGGAAAGTTTGTCGGAATGTGCGCGAATGCAAATATTTATGAAATCGTCGACGATGATGTACATTTTATAGCGTTTAGAAGATAAAACATGCTTACATTTAAGTCTCGATTCTTTATACGTGGACTGCGAATTTTTATGCATTTATAGGAAACATCGAGGTGCAAGAATCTATATAGTGCACGGAGAGTATTGTAATACTTGCAGAGTAAAATACATTCCTATTTAGGTTCAGTTTTTGCAGCCGAGTTCGCATATATTTTATTTTGCGTTCTCTCACGTCTAGAATCACACGAAACACGACAGTTTAGACACTTAATTTGCATCAAATTTTTGATTTTATCGCACGGATAAAAGTGAAAGTTTGGATAAAAGTGAAAGTTTAGATAAAATGTCACGTTGGTCAAGTTACGTTATCTAGACAGTTTAGATAATAACGAAAGATCCAGAGACTATTTATACGTAGTATTTATATGTCGTAGATTGAAAATGCAGAGATGATCGTTGCCCGCCGAGAACGGTCTCTTTATTAGGATCGCGTCACGCGGAAACGAAAGTGTTGGACGGACTGTTCGTACAGAACACGCGCAATCAACATCGATCAATTAGTCCGTTGATTATTGGACACCGTACCTGCATCGCTGCATCCGTTTGCTCGGGACACAAAGTACATCGCAGCGAACGATCAACGCTGATTTAAACGTACAATTATATCGCAAGAGTTTTCGCTAACGATGAATCATCGGACCGTGTACGACGATGTCGTCTGTTCTTTCGAACGTTGAATTAAATAAATCAAAAAAAAAAAAAAACAAGGGGCGCTGGAAACGTCATTAATTCGGTAATTACGGGCGGAGCCGATGTAACAGGATCGCGTTCGCGAGTAACGGAGCCCTTTCGTTGCCGCGCCGCATTCTTTCGGAATTTCGTAGCACCGGAACCAGGTTACGGGTCGAAAGGGAGATTTGAAAAGCTTCCAGAAACCAGCGATGGCCTCTTAGTTCCGCGCGAGAGGTCTCGAGCCGACCTCGGTTCTCCTGATAAATAATTTCGCAGCCGTTCGATCTCCGCGATGATTTATCCGAGTCACGGGACGTTCAGGTCGTTATAAATTCCATTTCCTTTCCGCTCCTCGAGCACCGCGTAATGGACATCCGCGTTTAAATCCAACGCGAGAACGTTTCGGGGCCCTGAAGACGAGTACCGAACGAACGACTCTAGGAACTAAAGGGTTATCGAGATGTGTTTCGGCGTTTAACGCTAAACATACCGAGCGGTGTCGAACGACCGATTTGAAAATCGAGATAGAAATACATTATATACTATATATCGAGAGTAAGCGAATAAATGTCAGGGCCCTTTTTAATATTAAATTTCCTTTAATAAATGAAGAATCTCTTTCTAAAAATCTACATTTATTTGAGAAGAGGTCAAATAACCCCTTATGGTGAGAATAGGTATATATAAAGTTCCAGTACGTTTAGCGTTAACCTGACCTTAAGATATCACCGTTCTGGTAGTCGTGCCAGTATCGTCGCCAATCGACGACCAACGATTCGATCGAAGCTTTAAACCGATCGACAACAGCCGGTTAAATCGTGCAGAATAAGTGGTCGATCGCACGGATCGGTCTAGACTACGGTCGCGAAAAGAAACCCGACTCGGTTTAAGACGCCGCTCGAGAAACGCTGCCGGTGTTTGTCAAACCAATCCACGCGTCCGACGTCTTGAATGGATGTCTACATTCGAATCCATTTAAGAGTACTTTGTCGCCTCTTCCTCGATAGCCACCACGCCGGATGCCCGAGAGACGTCTTAATCCGGACTCGAGGGCTCGTCGCGTGACACTCGAGTCCCTCCGCTCTCGGAACCTCTTACCTTCGATTTGTTTGGGCTATCCGTTCGAGCACCTACGGATCCCTGCTGACTAGATATTTTAATACGGAAACTCGATTAACGCTTTCCTATCCAAACGAATCCGTCCTCGAGCCTATATATACTGCTACCGAAACGAATATTCCAACTTCATTTAACGACAAAAGACGACGAATGGGACACGTAGATTTCCATAATACGGCTCGCCTCAAAAACTCTCTAGATCGCAGTATACCGACTCGTGATCGATACGGACGGTAAAGCACCGAGTAGAGGCTGAAACGAAATTTTCGAGAATTCCGTAACTTAAATGCGACTGGAATCGAGCGAGGTTTGACGTCCGTAAAGGTGGATTCACGGTTGTCACGGAATAGGAAATAACTCTTGGCCGAGTTTCTCTCGCGGAATACTCTTTGAATGACGTTATTTGGTGTATACGCTGTCCCATTTAAATACTCGTCTTGAAAATAATCTTAGTGTTTGTACTGTTGGAAGAGACGAAATTAGAACGTATATAAGAAACACAAAATAGATGAGTATGAAGGAATACAAGGTGTTCGAAAAATGTTGGAGGTCGTTGAAAGAGGTGATTCGGGGGTTGATTTGAAACGACTTTTTCCTCAGCGAAAATCTCGTCCGAGGTTTCGTTAAGGAGATATTAACGGTAAACCTCGAAATAGCCGCAGTAGAATAGGCTACGCGCTGGTCAGCCGCAGTAGAATAGGCCCGATAATGAAACTAAACGTAGAATGGATGTTTAAAGTCTCTCCGAGACGAATAATTCCGAGCGGTCGTTCGTACGTGATAAGATCGAGCGTTTAATTTTTGTTTCGTTCGAGCGCGGAGCCAGGTTAAACGTACGCAACGGAACCGCACCGAGACGGTCTCGCGTTGCGGGGTGGAAAGCTGCAGCTAGAACGTGGCCTGCGCCACCGACACTCGATAGCTTTTATGTTCTTTCCCGTGGGGGGTGGTTGCAGCGCAAAGTAGGTATCGGCCGAACAAATATTGACGCATTGCCGCGCGTAGACATCCGAAGCGAGTCGTTTAAGCGTTCTTTCACAACCGAGCGCCTCTAAATCTCGCTCTGCTTCTCGCGGCAATCCGTCTCCGCATCGGCGCGTAAATCTGACTGCGTCGGAAAGCAGAAATATACATCGCGAGCGCTGCGGAAAGATATCGAAACTCGACCGTTATTACACGCGCGTTATTTGGACCTCGTTCGCAGTTCATTCCGTGACGACGACGACGGAACTTTTATCGCTCGTCGAATTACCAAATTATATTTCTCGAATTCTCGAAAAAGTCTTTCCGGATACGTATGCTAGCGTACATGTTTGTTTCTCGTTCAGAGAATTATTTGTGTCGAATTAAGGTCGGAGATGAATTAAAGCCCGTCGCCGAATAAGCGGGGATAATTTGCTCCAGCACGGATGACGTCCATTTTTTGTTCACGTACGAGCCATTCATTGGACAAATCGATTAACTACGTGAAACAAAAAGTTGAGAAATCCGATGAAATAGTGTGCATTGTTTCTTCAAATTTCCATTATCGTATAAATTCAAACGAATATTGAAACAAGTTCTTTCGTTTTTAGGAAAGTTATCATAAATATGAAACGTTATGACAAATCGATTGACTCCGTAAAATAAAAAGGTGAGAAATGCGATGAAATAGTGTACGTCATTTTTTAATATTCCCTTTATTTCCTTTTCTTTCAAACACACGTTTATTTTATTCTCGAATGCGTTCTTTTTCCTGTTCCGTCTCCGTCGAATCGACGTCGAGACATTTTTCAAATTCGCGATTACGTTGTAACCTCGAAACAATAAACAAATGAAATTGCCTCATTATTGAAGCACGCGCCTTTGATTGTGGCCATCTCCGACGCGTTTCATCCCCGTTGAATGTTGCCGTCGCGAAACGTAACGCGCTTAGGGTTAACGACCCGTCGTGGATCTACAGAACGACGAAATTCGCGAAGCCGCGCAATGAAATCGACGGAAGTCGAGCGAAAGTTATATTCGATCGCTGACGAACAACAGATTTTCCTCGGACCTATCTATACATTTCGCACGACTCTATTTCCCTCCGGGTCAGTGAAATCTGTGAACCCACTCGCAGATCGAATTGTTTCAAAATTTTATACGACTCGTTCGATTCTATTTACGATCAAATGGAACGCGCAACGATATCGCCAGGCTGGATTCAGACCAAGCCACGAACACGCTGGGGTGTCTTCCGTGGCCGATCAAGGATCGCCCGTTACGCTGTACGCGCTCGAAACTCCGGGACCGTTCGAAAAAGTTGAGTTTCGCGAATTAAACCGAACCACGTTCGGCCGGGAAGCTAAGTAATCACATTCAACGCGCAACTGTACTCGAAGCATTCGCGAAGGGTGGCTTTCCATTCGGTCGCGATTAAAGTGCAACCGCGTCGCTCATTGGAATCGTAGGGACGAAGCTCGAGCGTCGTTTACGAATATAACCATGCGCGTATCGAACCGAGCACGTCGAAGGAATTCAAGAATACATTTCTCCTTCGCGAGCCACGGGCTTGTAAAACTTGTTACTGGTACACGCGACGGGTAGAACCACCGGAAAACGAAGGCGGGGAGTAGTAAATGCTCGCGCCCATTATTATTCATAACATCTGCGGCAAAGGATGCGGCATTTTCTCCTTTGGAAAATTAGCGCATCGAAACGTACGTACGGCATCTCCGCGTATGCTACGGAACGATTTTCTCTCGCGGATCGGAATAATGTCGACGCTGGTTGGAATCTCACTGAAATATTTCTATTTTTATCAATATCGTCGCGAGACTATTTTAGTCGAATCGTTTGGGGCTCTCGCGATGAAAATGGCACCAAAACTCTAGCAGTCTCGTCGCTCTCCCAACGAAATAAAACGATAACGTGTATTTAATGTTTGTAGTACGTTCAAACAGGTCGAATGTCAAACACATAAATCTAAGATACGCTTGACGTAAATTTACACGAAGAAAAGTAACACGTGGTTCGGCCAGCGAACGTTCCTGCGTGACTACGCGAAACTGTTTTGAACTGGCCTGGACTGGTCTCCCACGCTTACTCCCCAATCAACGGAAACCTCCGGCGAACGTCAAGCCTTTGTCCTGCGTTCGAACGTATCGATTCTGACATTCCATTCTCGCAATCAAATATCGACGATGAAACATAGACGTATTTAAACGATTCTGTTCTAATTTAATTCGACGACTCCAGACGTCTGACACATTCGGGTTTATGCTACTCGAAGTTCGTTCCCCTTGGGAAGGAACGAGAAACAACAAACGGAAACTTCGCACACAAAAATTTGTCTAGACGCGCGATCGTCGCGCGGCGAGCGTGTTTGCCGTGTGATCGAAATCGCGACACGGTTAAATCAAGGATACAAATGTGATTTAACATAATGAAATTTTCATTGTACTCGGACGATAAACGTTTTCCTGCGAGCAATGGGCGTGGTAATTGGAACATCCACCGCAGAGATGCGAACACGCGAAATACGGTGCGTTTAACCCGCGCGTCGATGTTCGCGTTAACGTTTCTGTTCGTTGTTCGCAATGACTGCGCTCGAAAAGCTGTCGATTACAGCTCGTTACTTCGAAAGCCCGGTCTCAACCAGTTGTTTGTAAATCATTCTTAAAGATTCGAGAGCGAATCGAACGATTAAAAATATAACGGCCACCGCGGAGAGCGTTAACGAGACGATCGAGAACCGACTCGGCTATTTCGAGGGTGGTAAACGCGGCCGGATAACGTTCTTAGGAGTTGATCCGTAGAAAAAGGGGAAGCTTCAGGGGCGGCGCGTCGGAACGACCGACAACGTGCTGCTACCGCCGCCTATGCAGTCTATTAAACATAGATAGGAGTACCGCATTGCCGTGAATCGGCGTGGGGAAGTGTTAGGGGCTCGCTGCGCCGTGTTCTCCCTCCCTCTCGCGTTTTCTCCCTTTAAGCGTGGCAACCTACGAACACCGTCACACCGGATACTACAGAACCTGTACCGAATCTGTACGGACTATACCAGAGATGAACAAACCGCGGCCCCCAGGTCAGATGCGCGAGCTTTTCGCTCGCTATATTTACTACTCGCGCTCGTTCGGTTACCTCTGCGACGCGGTCAAACGTCGATGCTCCATCGCGCAACTTTCTCTCGGGGAAAATCTGCTAACCAGGTGCTTCTTTCGTTTCTTTCGCGTTTTTATAGTGCTTACTGAAAGCTACTTTATATTCGTCCGTGTGTGTATTGCACACTTTTTTTCATACTTTTTCTTGCAAGACCTCTTTCTTTACCTTATCATCTTATTTTTCCATTATTCATCTCACCCCACAGGCTCTCGATAATACTTTTTATATTAGCCATACTTTGAACAAAAAACTGATCCGGACGACCGGGATTCGAATCCGGACTCACGGCGCGATAGTCGGCTGCGCTACGCACTCCTCCATCGTCCTGCCTCGCTAGCCAGGTGACTAGCCAAAAATTTCACGAAACTTCTCTCGTGCCTGCCATTGTAAGAGCACGAACAGCTGAAACGCTACTCGTTAACCCCCTTAAACTCGCGCGGACGATCTGTCCCGCAGCCGCAGTGCCGCGAAAACTGCCTAGCACGCGACCTATCGTTCCTCCGTTTCGATTCGTCCGCACGATACCCGAAGGGTTTTCCAGTGGAGCCACTCGCAGCGGAAAAAAAATCACTTTTTCGAAACAACGTAATGCGAAACATCGAGAGCCGGGAAGCTATCTTTGAAGTGCGGCGGAATAATCTGAAGAGCAAATGGAAAATATCGATTTACAAGAAAAAAAAGAAAAAAAACAAAAGAAAGAAAGAGCGACGTTGCGTTAAAGGGAGTATTTACCCGCGTTGCGGATTTTTCGACGTTTTATCGTCGACTTTCGGAGAGTTTACGGGTACGGACGACCGTTATTTACGAACACGGCTCTAACAGTTTACGGGAATTTTGTCGTACCTCGGTGTAAACGCGTCATAAGTCCGTTACGATAACCCCAACTATAATTATTTATCCGATCGCTCGCTTTCGTTCCACATTTCCCCGTTAACGATTCGCTACGCGTCTATTTTTATACTCCCGCGGCGGCCATGGTCGGCAAGCTTTTCCTCGCGCTTTACAGCTAACGAAACGCGAAAGGCTTTTCTTCGATCATCCTCACTCCGATCATCGTTTACTTTTTTCGACCTCGTTGCGATCGACGCGACGAATACGGGATGCCGATTTACCATCGTTTACGTATAATAGTTTAGTACGTCAGACCCGTCGATACGCGATATCTCGTCCGTCATTGTGCGCCGTCTTAATCGTGTTTTCAACGATCACGTCGACGGTGAGATTCTAGCTAAATGAAACGATAACACTCGCGTTACGCGGAAAGCCAGAGTGTAACTGAAATTGGCAATGAATCGCGAACAGGAAGCGTCTCGTACCGCCGTATACAAGGTGTCCCGTAACTGGTGGTAAAAGCGAGCGAGCTGTGATTCTACGTGAAAAGTTGCATCGAAAATGTAGAGTAAAATTTGTTCGTATGACGCTTTATTTCCGAAAAAAAAAATTAAGTTTAAAGATTTGTCGAAGCAGCAAAGAAAAAAATATTGTACTCGGTAGCTTTAAACTCTTGCTTCCGGTAGCGACGCAACGACGTAATCGAATCACAACGATTCTCCATGATTTTACTAAAACGAACGAAAATGTAAACGATCAATGTAATGTAGCTAATAATTAAATACGAAAGAGCTTTTCAAAAGCTACAAAATGATATATAACGCTAGCATGTTGAAGCTTGTGAAGTAACGACTTCCAAAAATTGGACAAATTGAAACAACATAAACAACGCACGAACTATCGGTTCGCTGTAAAATAATTCGAGTGCATGTAACCGTGTCCCTGGTGGAAAAAGGTTACGACAGGTTAGAGAGCCTAAAATGACCTAGAAAGCAATCGAAAATGTTGTTAGAAATTGCCAGCGATAAGGGTTTGAAGTGCCAGAGTTCGAAATAATAGAGAAAATTTGATTGCGGTATCGAGACGTTTCCGCTGCGACAGGAAATTCCTCGTGGTCTCGATTTGTTTGAATATTTGCGAACAAGAGCGTCGAAGTCTCTGCACTGTGGACGGTTGACTGCGCGAGGGGGTAGTTCAAACAGGCTTGGGCCACGCGAGGGAGATACGGGACGATGGTAACGAAGCGCCAACGGAAAAGCGGTGCCGGGTTACAACCTCGCTCTTGCCCTCGTCCTCGTTCGTTATTCTTAACGTCACCGCAGCTGCGGTGGTCGAATCTATGCGTTGCCACCCCCTTTCCAACCCGTTCTCCGTGCTTGTGCATCGCGCGACTCGCTCGACGCCTCATCTTTCCCTCTATTCAGTTTTTCCTCGCGACAAAGCCCTCTTTCCGCGACTCGACGCCTTTTCTGAAAGCCTTTCACCGCCTTCCTAACCTCCCATCTTCCCTTTCGCCCTCTCTCGCTGATCCCGCTTCCGCGATTCAAACGATTATTTAACTTTGCAATTTCCCTACGACCGCGACGCGATTACTCGGGAATCCGTGTGACGCCGAAATGCGTTGTTTCCCTGCTTCTACAACAGGGATGCACGAAATCCGGTTCCGAGGGCCAATCCGACCTTCTCGTTCCGTTTCGAGTCGACCACGAATTTGAACATATCGCAAACGAGTATCGGTTCAAATATATCGCGCGTTATCGAAGCTTTCGGTGACATGTGCCGACGTTGGTCGGCCCTGACGTCGAATCGACTACTTGGATAGAAAGGGTCTTCCCGTTGGCGTGTTTCGACGTAAGCCCCTTCTCGAAACGATCGCCCTCGTAACGGTTGATATTCTTTGTTTATTTTCGGCATCGAACGCCGCGTCGCGACGCGTGCACTTAGCATTGTGATGTATTTAAATGAAAGAATTTTGCATTTCCACGGAGAAACAGAAATGCAGATACGCGTGCGAGGATCTCTATAAATAGAGGGCGTTTCGTATCCGCTTTAGATATGCCGTGTACACGGCGACGTGGTTGTAGATCATTCGGCGATAGGATTGTACGCGAGCGACGGTGAAGTTATGACTCGTTAAGCGAACAGAATAATTACACGGTCGCGGGGGGGGCTAAAAAAAGAATGCGCGACGGAAACACAGGTTTCATTTAGAACGCATTACCGCCGAACGAAACGAACGCGAGGATAAACGATTTCCGATAGCGCGGAGCCGCGCGTTACGACTTGATAGAAATTAAGGAAGAGATCGCGCCGCTGCGAATGACGCCGCGCGTACCGAACAAAACTACCAAAATAAATAACGCCTTGGCGCGCGTTCGCTCTCGCACGCTCTTTTTTCCGTCTCGAGCTTCCGACCGACCGGCTCGCAACAGGTGTTTAGACAAAGGATAGTGTCTAACGGTGCTCCGTGAACTTCCGAGAAGCTTTCCTTTCTCCCGTCCCGTTCGCTTCGATGACGGACGTAACGAGGACCGTACCTCCACCCACCGAAGTCTACCCAGAAACTACGCGACACGGAGAAATTACTCTTCCGCGCATTAGTAGGGGGAGGGGGACCGGAAAGTAACTTCCTTTCATTTGCATTAAATTCAAACAAATATGTAGTAAACGCTTGTAACACGTACACGCTTGTATTGTATTGCGCTCTTCACCCTTTGCCTTTCGGTTAGTTTATCGTGCGTATTCAATTATTTGCCTTTAGAAGAGACATTCTTCACAAGTCTCTAATTTTAATCAATTATACACCCTTGCGCTATTTTCACAAGTCTGATTCGTTATGTAAAATCTTGAGCCAAACATGTTAATCACGAGCCGGATTCGTGGTAAAAATGTTGAGCGAATCTTGCAAATTACGAGTCTGACTCGCGATGAAAATTGTGGGCCAAACTTGAAAATCACGAGGCAGACTCGCGATGAAAATTTCATCCCAAGTGTGAAAATCACGAGTCTGGCTAAAATGTAAAATTTTGAGCCAAATTTCCGAATCACGAGTCTGACTCGTCCTTAAATTCAGCGCGACCATTGACGGTTGTTTCCGTTTCCCAGAAACATTTTTCTAGCCGCGCTCTAGCTGGAAAGAATAAAGTATCGCGCGGTTTGTCGCGAGAACGAGCCAGGAAGGAATTATCAGTTATCAGCGCGGGGAGGCATCGCTGTGAACAAAATATCGCGTCGCCGTGTTTCCGTTGCACTCCCGAGGCTTCCTCGCCGGCCGTCCGTCGTTTCCTTCGATTTTTCACCGGCGTTGAAGCACTTCGCCGATGCATTTATCAAGCCGCTGACAAGCGCCATTCGTTCGCCGTGGAAACACAAGTTGCCGAGCTGCGGATTCGCGCGATAAAACCGACTGGCCAAGATCTGTCCGATGAAAAGTTCGTAACGCGAATTCGATAACTTCCGCGTTCCCCTCCGACGTGTGCTATTTCCAAGCCTTCCTAACTCGACGCTCTAACGTTGCTCATTTTTTCCCTTCTCTTTATCAAAGTCAGCCCTGCATCCCGCGGTTTCTATTTATTTTTACGTCGTTCGCTGTCGACCGACTGTTCAACCGCGTGTTCCTTCTGCGATACAGTTAGGGAACTATTTTTTGTTTTCCGTAACTCGGACGTTTCGATCGATATTCTTGAGTATCATAATCCTGCAAGTTTATTTACTCGAACCTTATTTTTATCGAAATAAAATGTAGCCTATCTATTACTGAAACAATTTCTATTGGAAACCGAATAAATTCATTCTCTGCGACATTTAACTTTCAGAATAAATTTTTAGTAGTTTTTCAGTGAAAAGCACCGTCACCCATGTATATGGAATTTTTATCAGTTTACGAAAGACTTCGCACTTCCATTTATCACCATACGTGCAGTTTTTGGTAACTAAATTGCTCGAGAGCAACGGAATAAAAAGACCCGGGCTGGAATTCATGAGTTTCCTTTCAATTTGAAATTTCAAACAAGGAAGCGCCGAGCCGCGAGTCGTTCGACCGCTAAATTCGTCCGGACGGTTTCTTTGCGTCCGCGAACCGCCCTTCGACCGAGGTCGCGGTTCGTTGAGCGCCACGCGAAATAAAAACTACCGAATAATCGAGTGGAACAGACGTACAGGGCTTTGGCCCGTTATCTCGCGTCAAACGCGATCGTTTACGTTTCTCTTTGATTCGAAAATTGTAACGATTCGCGCGTGATTTTATCCACGACGATTGTATCGCTGTCTCGGTAACCGGCGCAATCGATATTCTCGAAATTGTTTCGACGCCAACGGAAGAAAACCGCGTCCAAAGATTCGTGGATCGTGGACGCGTCCGTGCCGCAATAAGCGCATCCTCGTATTTATTGGACGCCTCGTATCCCGACACCGACGTGTCATATTGATCGTAATAATAGAGCGATTAATAGTAGCTCGCGCGGTGGCTGTTCTCGTTTGTTTCGCGCTATTATTAATCGGGCGTCAATCGACCGTCCCACTTAACGTTCAAGTCTGAACACGCGTGTTTTGTATTTACAGACGTGCGTCGACGCACCGTGACCGCACAGCGTCCGTCAGGTTCCGTGTACGCGAACAAATCACGAGGGAAGCCAAAATCATCCCTTCCATTTTTTCGAATGTTCATCCCAACGATAGGAAACTTTCTATTTCGAAAGGCCAAGAAGTCTTCCAGATGGTATAAATCGAGAACGACAGCTGAAACGACATTAAATCCTTATCGAGCTTCGTTATTTTTAATGAATGGAAACGCCGCGAGAAGAATGACACTCGGAATACAGCCGTGATAATTATCTAGTCGGTAGAAACGAGTGAGAGCTCGGACGCTGATAATATCCTCGAAAATCCTGACGCGATTGATCGAGCCGAGCGTATTTGCAGCCGCGTCATTCCGTAGACAATTATGCCGTCATAATCATCGCGGGCGTGCCACCCGCGCGTAATTACTTCGACGGGTTCGTAAATCAGGGTATCTCTTCTATCGCGGAATCGAACCGTGCTCCGTAATTAACCGTTGATCGAATTTATAATGCGACGTCTTCTTGCGGCGACGAGACGAATAAAATTCAGGCACGTATAAAATTAGAAGGAGTGGGATACGGGTGAAATATTCAACGATCTCGCGCAAGCGTCGTGCTCTCGACCATATTCTTCCAACGGAACTCTCGCGAGTCTCCGGGTTTAACGTCGACCGCAATTGATCGCCCTTGAATTCGAGTTTAAACGCCGAGCAAAAGCGCAACGCTCGATAAAATTGCGTGTCTTTCCATGCCGCGCTACGCTCCGCGGAATTCGTTGGCGCCGATTTATTTTGAAATAGAAGCAGCAACGGTCCTAACGTGCGAACACCGAGGTTCTACCGTGAACGTTTCCATAGGTCCGTGCAAATTACCGAGTATCAAATATCGTAGAAGTAAGGGATGATTGAACGAACGATGAAATTATAGCGTTAAAAAAAGGCTACAAAGTGAACGCAAAAGTGAATATTCGAGCGACGCGAGTAAAGCTCCGCATGTAAACTGTTGTTTTCGGGTCTTTAACTCCTCCCTCTTTCTTCCACGATAACTATCAATCGATTACGAACCTCGCGCGCTTGATAGCAATTTTCCCGTCGAGGTTAAAACGTAATTAGCCCCGCCGGTGATTCGCGAAACCGCACACGATGCAGGCTTCCGGTATTTCCGTTTTCACGCCGATATTAATTCGCCGCGGCTGCTGTCGTCGTTACGGAAACAAAAGATCGACTACGTGAAAAAGAACGCTCGCCGGATGCGATTCGAGGAGCTTTCGCGAAATTTGTGTATCTAGTTTCGCTGGAAAAAAGAACCAAAGGTTTCGAAAGAGATAAATGGAAGAGACGAGTGCGCTCGTGCGAAGCGCAAACGACGCTCTCGAAAAGACACGCGGGTTGAACGAGGGTGCGCGGTACAGTCGGGCGTAAGATGATTATCCGCGTGTAAAAATACACCCGTGACCGTTACCACGTTATACACTCGCGTATTATTCCGTTCCGTCTGTTCGAGGAGTGGTAAGATCGACGGGAAACAAATAACTATACTCGACAGTTTGCGAACACCGTCGCCAGTAGAAATAACTGACAACGAACCGACGCTCGAGCCGTGGCCGCGCTCGGTCGTACGCGCGTTTTCAAATTGATTTTTTTCGAGAACAAATGCACGCGTCGAAAACAACTTTAATTCGCATTTTCAATTTGTTTTCGAACGCTTACTCGTTTTTCGCCCGATTCCACCAGTTGTCCTTTCCCACCCTGTGTACTTTTGTTTGCGCTTCCCACGCGCCGCGCGTTTCCGCGCTAGACGCACGAAGTTATATTGCGTGCCGCAACAATTTTTTTTACCCCACGCCACCGCGGCTGTTGAATTTCACACCCTCTCGAGCACCCTCGGTGCCGTAGCGAGTCGCAAAGTACGCTGAAGCACCCACTGAAATCCTCGCTACCGCAACGTTTAACCTCTCCTGTCACGCGATTAAAATATAACCGCGCAAATTTTCGCCGCTTCGTAACATCGAGCGTGGCCCGCATCTCTCGCCCCGTCGCCGCGCTCCTTTCTTTCCGGCACGTTCGGAGAAGAATATAGCGGCGCGCGCCGTAAATCACGGTGACTTTTGGCACCGACAACTATTCATGGTTGATCCGACCGTATGCACGCCCGTATCGCAGCCGCTACCTCTCGCCGGCGTGTGCCATAAATACGCCGCGCGCGGTCGCGAAACGTCGAAAAAAATTCGCATTTCCACGCGGTACGCGTGCAACGTTCGCGAGTTGTCCGCGAGTGTTCGCGGAACGGTGTTTCTCTCGCGAAAGTATTGTCCGGGGGAAAACGTGAGGGCCGATCGAAACGTATGCGCTTATTTTTCGTTTAGACGTCTGCAGTAATATCACAAAGAGGTACAATTTTTGTTAGAATTTTATTTTAGAAATTTATTTTCTTAACGATTACAATGCAGAATGCCAAAGGAAGAGTGTTCGAATTCTCAACGTACCGATTGACTTATTTTGTTGGACCGAGGCACGTCGCTTTCTGTCCCTGCTACGATTCCACCCTTCTTTCTGCTTCGAGGTAAAGCAAACCCTTTTCCTCGAGGCCTAAAAGCGGCAATCGTTGCATTCCAACGAATTTGTTTGTACGTAGAAGGTAATCCTTGGAGCTACCGGACCGACGATGGATAGCGTGAAATATAATTTGAAAAACTAATCTGAATTTACGCTTGAGATTATCTAAAATTTCGAACCTTTTCGGACTTCCCTCTCGTCGCTTCCATACACGTGTCGTAGCCGCGAAGATAATATCGAGAGAGGCCTCGTTGATGAAAGTTTCGCGATTCCGGTTAATCCGTGCTCGAGCCTGTTACGGCTCCGCTTACCCCGGATTATCGAAACTCCGCTGTGGAACGTAAAGTGAAAAAAAGTACGCGACGCTTAAAAACACAAACGACGGATAAGTATCTCGAACGATATACAAAACGTGTCTACGCTGTCTCGGTAAAAGAGCGAGATGGATCGCGACCGTTTAAAGTAGCGCTTTCATCTTTAAAACGGCTCAGCCGCGATAAAGAATAGCGAGGAGCCGAGAATTGCTCGGTTCTTAGGATCATCGATGAACGCGAAGACGTTTTTCGGAGGAACAAAAGGTTTCGGTTTCCTTTTCTTCGTTTTCGAGCGTTCGTCTTCGCCGAAATCTTTTCCGGGCACGGTAGGTATCGATTTGCCAAGTAGAACAATGTAATTGGAACGAAATCAATCGGACGCGCAAAGCAACCGTGCTGCTATCCATTCGGCATTCCAACTCTCGCGTATTCGATCAAGTCTGTACTCCGAGCTATCCGTCTCTCGAACGGAACAGAGAGGACGAACACGGTGTAACAGTGGAAGTCGTTTTACGACACGACCGTTTCGAACATCCACGTACCAAGAGTAGGGCTGAAGAGGATTTCAAATAAAAGTAACCGCGTGTCACCTCGATCATAGTTCGATCTCGACTAACTGCCGATCCTCGTTGATCGTCCTTCTGTACTTTTCGCTATCGCCGCGTGGCAACGCGTCGTGTTAATCATGCATCGTATACATTTCTGTACTACGTCGCGTTTCGTATCGATTCCGTGTACAAGTTAACTTGCCGTCGAATCGGATTTGTTATTCCGTCTCGAGTTATTTGTATCTTTGTTAATGACCACAACGAACGTAAGAGCGACGAAAGCGAACGACAAAGGGAATACATTTGCGTAACTACGAAATATTACGACTGAAACATTTTAAAAAATTCAACTTGTTGAGCCAAAAGAAAATGCCGAACAACGATTAATTGTTCCTGGAAATCATTATGTGCACAAACGATGAGTGATTTTATCAATTTTACACTCGAACGTCAACAATGAAAATGTTGCAGCTTCCGCGAACGGGGAACGTTCTTCTTTTTTTTAAAGTACATACAAATTTCGTATTTGCGTCCGACTCGTTCCCTTGTAGCCCCGCGAGGCGGAGAGAAAAAAGGTCGAATGGAAAGCACGGGCGGAAAATTCGCAACGAGTCTCGTTCTATAATATACAGCAGCGGTATAAGCGAGCTCGCGAGGACGCTCGAGACAAGAAAAACTTCTTCCCGATTATTTTCGCCGGGGCGTATAAATTTTCGACGATTCGGTGTAAGACTGGCGGTCCCTCGTGCGGCCGGGAATGCATTCTCGCGAAAATTTCAAACCCGTTCTTCCAGCTTGTAACCAACCGCAGAAATATAACCGTGAAGCACGAAACTGCGCGTCTGGCGATTTCCCAAGCTTTTTTGCCCCGGTGAGCATTTAAGAATTATTCAAAATAATTGAAAGAGAAATGATTAAATCAGTTTCTGGAGCAAGGAACAATTTTCATTTAGAAGGGATAAGATTCGCGAGGCGGTTTCCTTCTTCTCAATCCTTCGTGAGTAATCGTGGCAATTAGCGCTTAATTACGTTCGGTAGGAAAGAAGGAAACGTTTCTTAACGAATTTATGTAGACTATCGCACGAAAGGTGAAAGAAAATGAACAAAGCGACGTCCAGCGAGAGAAGTACAGTTGGTCTCACAAATATTCCTGTGTCTATCGAAGAAATATGTTTAAATTAAATATATTTGTATAAATATATTGATGTATATATAAATATATGCATGTATAAGCTCGTTCGTATGTATATTTATAATGAAAAATTCATTTGGTAATATCGATTTAGTCAAACAAGTTAATTTAGTCAAACTTCTTCGATAAATATAACGAGTACGAATATTTATGGGACTGACTGTATATAGAATTCGGTCGGAAAGTAAACCCTTGCGCTATTTTCACGAGTCTGACTCGTGATGAAAATTTCAGGCCAAATTTGCAAATCACGAGTCTGAATCGTAATGAATAATTGTGAGCCAAACTTGAAAATCACGAGTCGGGCTCGTAATATAATTTTCAGCCAAACTTGAAAATGACGAGTCAGACTCGTTAACGATTAACGGAAAATATGAAGCTAAAAACGCTGAAGGAAATCGGTGGTCGGCAACATTTTGCCACGAACAAATTGCTCGGCGATCTCGACGAATTGGATGTACGGGTTGATATCAGTCGCGGAGGTCACCAAATTAGAGTGATTTGTACAAGCGAGCAGTCGTTCGCGGTAGTAGAAACGGATGAGGTGTTCGGCGTAATCAGAAGGCAAGAGAGTTAATTCGGTTAATTTGAGGAGGATTTATGGCAACCACGGTACAACCGAGCAGCGCACGTTCGATGTCCATTTCCAACGAACGTTTCGTAACGACAGTCGAATACGCCATCGAACGAGCAGATATCGACGAGGGAAGAGCTGAAAAAGATACTTTGCGTCGCGAAGAGTGTAGAACGGCTTTGGATACGCGAGACACTCGAGGCACCTGACCGTGTCCGTATCGTATAAATACTCGAGATACCTAATATATCCGACGTATCGTCGGCATCGTGCAGTTCATCTGGAGGAAAATGTATCTATCGATCGTTACGAAGCTGTGTAAAGGGTGTCCGGTTAATCGTGGAACGTGCGAGACATACGCAAACCTCTCAAAGACGATTCGTTTTATATTATTTTACTTGTCTCACCGATCGTACGTTTCCTTTTTCTAATCTCCGTGCATGCAAAATCGTTCGAACATATTAAAGCGTTTCGCGCGCGTACGCGTGCATACGAACGCGTTCGCTTGCGTACGGTTTACGGTACACGAGTTACGATAAAAGGAGACACGATAGTTTCGAGGACCATCGAGAATCGAACGCGCTTCGATGTCGCGTTTTCTATTCGATGTTCGGTTCTACAATTTGCTATTCGACCCATTTGTATCTCCTCCCGAAACACCGTGTACCTATATTTAGGTCAAACACCGCGCATTGCTCGAGTATGTACGAGCGAGCGGTTAGTATAGCAAACCAGCTGTCCAATTCTAACCGAACAGGTCTGGTTAACACAGAAATCGCGAGTGGTCGTTATCTCGATTGCCTTTCTGGTTAGCAACGTGTCTACCAGAATGTTAACATTCTTCGCTTGTCGTCTCTACAGGGTTCTCGGTGTCGTGTTTCCGACATCGAACGAGAAATGTTTCGACCGTCATTTCGCGAACCTTGTAATCCTTTTAAAATACGTTACTAACCGTAGATCCGAGTCGGATGACGCGAGTAACGCTGACCCACTTATTCCGAGTAACGCGTCTCCGGTTTCGAAAACTTGGCCACATTTCTCGAAAACGGTCGTACGTATGCAAATGGAAAAGCATAACTCAAAGGGGTAGCGACGAAACAGAGGTTAAAAAGAAACGCATTCGACCCGCAGCTAATAACGAATTCGAGTCAAGGCGAAACGCGGTACGATATAGGGCCAATAAAAGAATCTTTTGGCACGAAGGGACGTGTTGAATTCTAATCGGAATGGCCGGTGAACAGATTCAGCTGGCACGCGCGACTCCATGCAGAGTCTGGCCGCGGTTCCACCGACGACCAAAAGAAGCGCACACGCCAGGAAAGTTTCCCTCGTGCGTCACGTTTTCCGGACCACGCTGTTTCAAACACCGAGGATTGATTCACGAAAACTCGACTAACGAGAATTCGAAACGCCGCGTGAAACCCTTTCCTCGATCGACGAACAGACGGCGTGGATAGGCGAATAGATAGGCGGCTCCTGTGAAGGAAGAGCGAGAGAGAGGAGGAGAAAAGGAAGGGACCAGGAGGTTTCCATTCCTGGGTCCGCTAGTGGACTCGTCAGTAAGGGCCCAGGACGTTTTGGGGTCGTTCAGGAGTGGCTTTTAAGCTAATTTTAAATCGACAAGTCGATTTTTGTTGAAAAATGTCGATTTTCACCTGAAATACCACCGTAGAATTTTTTTTTTTTTTTTTTTTGACAATACCATTCAAAAGCTGAGACTTCGAGGAAGTTCTTCCCGAGGAGTGCCCGCCAAACAACTGTGTATTTAAAACCGAAAAACGGATAGAGAAAAGGTCAAATTTTTGAAAATTGTCACAATGTAAAGTTTGACCTAGTTTTTCACTTATCAAACCAACGTAAAAAATGTTGATCTTGCATCACGGAGATGGAAAATTTAACGCTCTTTCGAATGGCGTAATGATTTTAAAGTTCGCACTGTAATTTAGTGGAGTTATGGCCGTTTAAAGAGTGTCAAATCGAAAACACAAAAGAAATATTAAAAGTGAAAATACTCGAGAATAAGGCGACACAAAGACAATGTCTAAGAGTAATTTTTTTTGGGAAATTTGTTGTAAAATTGACACCCTGCGTGTGTGGTACTTGTACCCTACTTATACGCAAACACTCTGTACATGTACGAAATGTCAAGCGGGGCCGAGTATTTGCGAGAAACGCGCGGCGTCCTTGTAATAGTGTGAGCAGGATGTGCCACCAGAGACGCCTTGATCGTCGAACGAAAAGAGAACGGAGACAGACAATTTCAATTTCGCCTCGAGCAATCATCGCTTTGTACCACGTTCGTGGTTCGTTAACCCAATCGTAGTTAACGCGTTCCTGGCAGCTGATCCGCGTATAAAATTTTTTTAGCCAAGTCGATCTTCCTTCGGATCGAGTCCAGAGCCATTGCGTTTCGAAATCAGAATTTAAATTTCGTTCGTCCTCGAACCAGTTTCGCGACAGGGAATCGGAAAAAAAGAGTCTTTCACGATCGGTCTTTGGTTCGCGCGTCAACTCGGCCGGCTGACTTAACGAGCGATTCGAAATTCTTTATTTTCTCTGAAGATATAACACTCGTTCCCGTATTCGTGCCACACCTTTCGCTCCATCTTTTCGTTCCGCCGCTCGAACACCTTCCGCGCGAGTGTGAAATCATTAAAAGAGACGTTTCGTGGTTTTGAACCGTCGAGCATCAATACCGCGTAATTAGTAACCGCGCATAATTAACAGGAATGAATGGGCCCCTTTCGTCGCGTTTGTGTGTCACGAGCCCCGAGAGTCCGCGCGCAGCGAAATTCCGTTTCGCTCGCGAGACAAATGTTTACTACGGGCTACGCACGGGATTAACTCCGTGTTAAATGAAATTAATATACGCGTACAATTCCGTTGGAACGAATACGCTCGACTTGGTTTCGATGCGGTCGGCTCGCTCGAAACGAAACCGCTGACCCGTCCACAGAAAAAGTTGTAACGTTCGGAGCAATTCGTCCGAAGGTTCGGGCGTCGATATCGCGAGATTTAAAGCGGTTTAATACATTCCACGGTGGTGCTGCCGATAGCATCGTTCCTCTTTGAAATTTCTGGCAACATCGCCGCGGATACGGACCGTTCTTCTCCGGTTCGACGGGATATTGCCTCGCAGCAATTATTCCCAGACAGTTTTATTTCGCGTCGCGGCGCGCGATAAATCGAAACGTTCGATTGTGCGATGGATTTGCAAGACGGCCGTAGAGAATCGTAGGCGGCGAGTTCGTGACCGGTTAAAAGATTGAAACCCACCGACCGATTTCCAATAATTCCGCGTTTATTGTAGAAAGTTGCGCGCAAAGTTAAACTAACGGTGACGAGTTTAGATAATCGAGCCCCTCTACGTATCCATCGAAATTCAATACCTACCGCCGCGCGCTTTCGAGCTTGTATAAAACCAGGTAAAAGCAATCTTTTAAAGAAAATCAACTGGATATATCCTATAAAATAATTATATCCTACTATTCTTGATTTATGTTTTTGTACTCTTCTTCGAAGTTCTTTTCTCGTACTGTATTTCATCTATTGTAATGTAAATGTATGTACTAATATGCGTATTACTAATGACCCCGTAGGGGATTTAATAGCTTTAATAATAATAATAATAATAATAATAATAATAAAAACTGAAGAAAAAGAATCAGAAATGAGGATAGCTGAGACGATTCTGAACAACAATTTCCTTTGTAAGAATATCGGATGGTGTTTCGTTTTTGATTGACTTCGACAATGAGATCTCTAATTTGAGATTTGAAAATCAGGTCACCTTTGCCTCAACGGCAATCATTTTATTGACACTTTGGGTTCCAAAGAAATGAAACCTAAAGAGAACCTGGTGGCGACTGAGAGTCGCCTCTCGAGTGCAAAGGGTTGATACCGTTTGCAGTGTCTCTTAATTCCACAGCCCCTGAGGTCTCGAACGATATCCCGCATCGAGTCCGAAACGTTTGAAAATAAGTAACCGATAATCAACGAAGTACACGCGATAACGCGATCGCTCGTGCGGGGACCGAAAACGCGCGCCCGTCGAGTATCGACGTGCCGCTTCTCGTCTAAAAGAGCGTTTCTTTGTGAAAATGAAATTACTTATACCACGCCTCCCGTTCAAATAGGTACTTTCGTAAACAAAATTGGCCAGTCGATATCGAATTCCGATAAGGCGCATCGCATCACACCTATAATTAATGGACGGTTCAAAATAACACGCGAAGCTACGGAAAAAGCAACCCCCGTCGTCTAATCCTTTAATTAAATCGCTCGAGCACCACGAAATTAAATGGATGTAATAAATTCAGTTCTTATTCGAACCCCCGATTTCTTTCCGAGCTCGTCGAATGCGACGTTCTATCGGAAACTTGCGAAATTGTCGGTTATCGGATATTAATTTGCATTTTACGACGTTCAATTCGAGTCTATTATTATCGCGTAGAGGATGGAAGTCGGAGAGCGAGTCTTTCTTGAGAAGCGAGGTTGAAAAATAAACTCGAAGAATATCACGGAACGGTCGGTGATCGCGTACGAACTCGAGGGGAAAATTGGCCGCGATTCTACGGACGGACGGACGATTTTTGTCGTGGAACGATCGGAGAAAGTCGCGCGGAAGTAGAAAAGGATTACGGATCGCGAGGACAGTCATAGACGATAACAATTTGACGGTATACTCTCGAAACGTTGCTCGTTCCTTCGCGGAAACGGCTCTCGCGTTATCTTTCTCAACGACTTGTCGCGTTAATCTTCACGACTTCATCGTGGATTCGTTTAGTATAAACGAGCCGCGTTTCGAAAGTTACAAATATTATCCCGATACAAATATCAGAAATTATCCTTTCAGAGGAGAGTCGAGGGTGAAATTCGCGTAGAATATGCAGCTCGGACTCCGTTCAAATTAAAAAAAAAAAAAAAGAAAAAGGAATTAGCTAGCATTTCGTGTCTTGCTTCTAACGAGTTTGCGCCCGGGATGGTTGCTAGAGAGCTACGCAAAATGAAAGCCATGTCGAGACTTGCGTATGACGAGAACGAAGATCGTACGCGAGCCATTTAACAACGACTGCCGTAATAGTATCAACGACACCGAGATACCGCGCGTCAGAATTCGCGTTCGTTTCTAGAAAGCTTTCTCGCTGTATTCGTCGTAGCTATCCGCGCGATCGCCGAGACGTCGGCACGATACACTCGGAAATGTCAGTCGACACGGGTCAATATCGACTATAGCTGCGAAACTTTAAATTCCCAATTGAGGTAATATCTTGTTAATAAAATATTAAACGTTTCCCAGGTCCTATACCAAGTCAAAACATTCGTAACCTGTGTCACCCTACTTCGAATCCGCCGAGCGAAGAATACGCGCTCTACCTACGCGAAGCGTGCCGCTATTTCGGTCGTTAACCTGTGGTCTTCGCCGATATCTCTTCGCGAGCGAATAACGGATGCGTAATGGACACAATTTTTTTAGCTTTTCGTCCTCGGACCTATTTCTACGTTCGACGCTGGACTCGAGACAAACGTAAACAGAGAATAGAAACCTCGACAATAATTGGACAATTATTCCAATATTCGGAATAAATGGAATATTCTGGATCCCGATTTTCTTGCATGTATCCGGTCTTTACCGTAATCAGTTATTAGGCACTCGTTTGTCGTTTTGCAACCCCAATGCCTTGCGATGGAATCTGGCGTGGCCCTCGGGCACAGGCACGGATCCTCGGAGAACAGATCGGAGCTACTGTTGCCTTTTCGTACGACAGTCGGCGAAAAAAGCTGCGTTAGTTACGGGATGACCTAATATTTATCAGAAAGCAAGTAGGTCTCGCGGAGGAGGTTGAATGGAAACGTGGATGCATTGTCGACGGTGCGGGAACGATGCCGGTTTTCTCTGGAGCGCGTATCGCGCCTTGTTTGCTCTCCTCGAAACCTAAACCCTTGGAGGGCGGCGAGCGGCGCGGCGCGGGGCGTTTTTTTAATCGTGATAACACTCGTTCGGTCCAGGTTGGCGCGGAGAGTGGCTGGGCTCTAAACCGCGGTGCCGGCTGCAATTTCTATGCGGCCCGTTTGCGAAAGTGGCGGACCGGCAAGCGACGATGCATTGTTAGAGCGGGCACCGGGGGGGAGAAAAAACACACGGAAGCGTCGACGCCGAGCCATTGAAAATGAGGCGAAAGGGGAAACAAAGCGGCCGAATGCTTGTTCGCGTGGAGTTTCCAGGATCGAGAATGGCCAGATATACGCGAGACGAGCAGAAAAATCCGCAAACGCGAAACCATCAAAAGGTCCCCGGGAACGTTTATCGTTCCGCGAGTAAAGCTAAAGCCGTCGGGAACGGTCGTCGGTTACGCGCGAGACGCTTTCGATACCAGACGATCGCGATTTACCTTTTAATCCGATCTAATAACGGAACCGCGATAAATAATTCCGCGCAATTGAATCGATGGGGCTCCCGGCGTAAGGTACACGGGAAGCTCTCTCCCTCTTGTCGCGAAAACAACGCTTCGTTCTCGAGTACTCTTTTACGCGCTCTATTTACGATTTTATTACGTCCCAGACCTCTTTGACCGGATCGCGACCAGCCAGACGAGCGTTCGCGCGTTAAAGAACGACGTCTATTTCCTCTCGTTATATATACATTTTCTGTCTTTTTTTTTATTGATTTTTTTTTTTTTTTTGTGGAATCCAGAATACACGTCCGGGTGGGTTATTGCGATAAAGGAACAGTTTCGAGATACGTTGCGATTTCTAGAAACGATTAAAGTCGAAAGAGTCACTCTAAAAAGTAACTTTCTAAAAACACTCTAAACAGTAATTGAAAAGATTCGTCACGTGGTATATAGAATATCTTAGAATTCGTGTAAGAACCGGAAATGGGAGGTAGCTGAGACGATTCTGAACCATACTTTCCTTTGCAGAAATCTCGGATGACGCTCCGTTTTGGAATTACGAACGAAAAACCACCGACCAATCGCAGCGTAGCGGAGTAGCGGACCAGTCCTGGCTCGAGCCTATGCTCTCGCAGCTGAGTGCGCGCCACTCGAGCGCTGTGATTGGTCGACGGTTTTTCGTTCGTAATTCAAAAACGGTGCGCCATCCGAGATTTCTGCAAAGGAAAGAATGGTTCAGAATCGTCTCAGCTACCTCTCATTTCGGGTTCTTACGCGAATTCTGCGACACCCTGTATACAGTCGGTCCAACAAGTATCGGTATCCTCTATGTCTATCGATGAAATTTGTCTAATTTAAACGATAGGTTTCATGTTTCCAAATCTATTTTCTATTATATATATATATATGATACGTACATGAATAAACTTCACGCATGTATATATTTGCAATTACAAATTCATTTGGAATCACGAAGCACTCGTTTAAATCAGACAAATTCCTTCGATAAATATAGAGGGTAGGAATACTTATGAGAATGACTGTATAGTCACTTTGGTAATGCACCGTCTACGGTCATAACTGCACTGGATCTCTCCTGCGTTTACATTTGGTTTCTTACATTGCTCTACTCTGTCTATATTCCCTATTTTATCCAACTTGCCTGCATGCATCTTTCAACGTTTTCCGTGTTTTCCTGCAGAACTTTGTTCAGACCGTAGGCCTTTTTCCTTGCTCTACGAAAAGATACTTCCCTTCCTACGGCTAGTTTTCGGTACATCTATTCGTTCTCAATACGACGCCGATTACCGAGTCGGAAACGAAAGACCGATGCACGGTAGATCCTGTTGGTCGGGGATTATCCATCTAAAGCCGGCGACTGACTTGCAACAGAACATTGTAATGTAACGCGAACATTCGCTCAGTCTGTACGGACTCTTGCGCTCGGTTCGCGCTCTTGCGTGCTCCACCGGTCTGTCGGTTTTTTGACGAACCTCTTTAATCGTCCACTTTTCACTGAATCGAGTAGGAAGCATCGAGAGAGAATTCAGCCGAGAGTTCGAAGCGAGCATTCGTGATTCCAAAAAGGACCTTGTAATGTAATGTTAGTGCCGAACCGTACAATTAATGCCGAGCAGTAACATTAGAGCGTTCTGTTGCGAGTCAGTCACCGGCTGAAACTAATCGCTGGCTAGCAACGCTTAGAATAAAAAGCGTAAAAGAAGGATGGAGTGACTTACTGATTGAGCGTCCGATCGTTGCTGCCAGTGGTCGCGGATCCTTGAACACCTGAAGCGGCGGCAGCGGCGGAACCCGAGTCGTGATGTCTCCTGTCCTTGTGGACAATGCCCATCAATTTCATCCATGGATTGTTGGCCGCATGGGCGCCCATGCCGCCGCTCTGCCACATTGCGCTCGCCAGTCTCGCTCGTTTCGCGGGAGCCCTTCCTGGGCTCCGACCGATCCTCTAGTCTGGCTAAAACCACGCCTCCGCCGAACACCACTATACCCCACTTGTCACGTCGC
>NW_026534377.1:0-28048 GCF_026225885.1 Hylaeus anthracinus
CTTAGACACAGGTGTTCTAAGAGTTAGGTCTTCGTAAGCACAGGTCTCGTGAGAGTTTCACTTGGGAATAAATCTTCTGAGAGTTAGGTCTGAGACATAGTCTTTGTAAAAGTGAGGTCTTCTTAGACACAGGTCTCCTAGAAATTAGATCTCCATAAGCACAGGTGTCAAAAGAGTTAGTTCCACTAAAGAATAGATCTTCTGACAGTTAGGTCTCCTTATACACAAATCTCCTGAGAGTTAGGTCTCTATACGCACAGGTCTGATGAGAGTTAGGTCTACTACTGAATAAATAAAAAGTCAGGTACCGTGGATCCGAGGACGGTGGGTTCGATTTTCCGTGGCTTGTTTTTCGTTTAGACTCCTACGATGAACGATAATTCTACTTTTCGAGCCAACATTGAGGCTTGAAAACGATAAGGTACTCGTGGAATATGCTGACAGACGACGATCGACGCTCGACTCGTCGAGTAGGCGATACCTAAACGACTCGACGCGGCGGTGCGCCTAGCGTGCCGCGGTCGAATTTGGCAAAGGTGCCCGTTCACGGTTGTCCCGCGAGCGGATACGATTTGGCAGCGATTCAGCGCTTAATTCCATGCTAGTCAAAGAACCGTGCACGCGCGTACGTGAACAAGAATCTCCTCGGACGGACGTTCCTCGAGGAGAACCTCATTATTTCTACGTCGCCGATAAAAGCCGCGTCTCATCGTTCCCTCGACTTTACCGACCTTTAACGGATTTCTATCGAGTCTCCGGGCTTCCTCTCGTTCGATGGCCGCTGTTCTCTCGGGGTACACGGAATTTCGAACGTTTTACGAGGATTTGACTCGGTCTTACGCTCGCAGTGTGGTTTTCACGGTACTTTCGGTGCAACCCAAACGTCCCCTACAAATCTCTATTTGGAAGGAAACGTCGACGTAAACATCGCGATTGGAGATATTGTCAAGAAAATCGGGACCCGACGTCGCAGTTCACCAGTCGAGGTTTCTGTTCTGTGTTTATATTTGGCAGGAACGTAGAAAAGGGCAGAGAGTGAAAGCGAGAGAGATCTGAGAAAAGAAAGTAGTCGGCGGAAGCGTATCAATCGGTTAGAAACAAATTACACTGCTCACTCGTCGAGCGTCAAGGGGTACCCTCCCTAATCTTGGGTATAGTAAATGGTTATTGGCGACGACTGTTAGAACTGGAAAATCTAAACTAATCAAACCCTGTCACCTAGTGACGACTATTTAACAAAAGAGACGACTAGATATATTCATTCGCTACTGTACAAATGTTCAGCTGCAAGAGTCACAAGCCACGTTCCGAAACTGTATAATAGTTCCGGCTTTTACTGAATCGCACCTCGATCGAGTCGACGAGTCCTGAAAAAGATAAAGAAACGCGCGCACCATCGGTGTCGTATCGAGTCCGACCACGACTTTGAAGTTTCGATTTCGAGGAGAGATGGGAAAGACGCGACTCGCGTTTCACGTCGCGCGATGACTGTTCTCGTTTTATTGCGCTCGTAGTTCGCTTCCGCCAGGAAGCCGTTAAAACGAGCGAAAACGGCATTTAATGCACGCGCGGCGTCGTTTTTATCTAACCAGAAGGGGGAACGGTTCCGCGGCGGCGTTTTGGAAATCGTCCAAGGGCAAATTGAAACGCTACGGTGCTTACCGGCTGCTACCGATAGAGGCCAACGCGTCTACTTTATATTCCCTACTTGACAACATAGGGGAGGGAAACATTTCCGCTGTTATCAAACGTCGATGACAGCCACTTGCGCGACAACGGTCGTAAAGGTGCGATCGAGAGGCAACGTTGTTTCCTTCTACTATTTCTGATTCTACGAGACGCTTGGCGTCTACCGCATTTTTTATGCCTTCTGAAACTTTTCCCTCGGTCTCGTTCTCGCAATTCCCATCCGTAAACCTGTGTCTTGGGTCACGAAGCACGAAACTTCGTGATATCGCGGGACTCTTTGTTTCGACCGTGTCTTTGCGTCCTATGAAACTTTTACCGCATTCTGTTCCGTTTCTTCTCTTTAAACCTCTGCCACCCGATCGGACTGCGCGGAACTTGACGCGGTATCGTGATGGCGGACTTCTGCGAGAGGTGTTTCTATTTGATCGCGTAGAAAGTAATCGACGCGTTCGTGTCGAGGGCTGTTTAAGGAGCGGTGGCGTCGAAAGAACGTTTCGTTCGGCAGCGAGGGTATAATCGACGCGAGATAAAGGCCGGTGGTAAGTAATAAGATGCGTGCGAAGGTGGGCACGAGAGGCGGCCGACGTACACGCGAGTGCAGCCAACAACTCGGGTCAGCAACACGTGGCAGATTATAATGTCTAGAAGGGCTCGGGACGTAGCGTGGAGCGATTTGGCAAGCTCCTTCGACGTCTGGAAACGCTCGCGACGACTGCCGTTGATGGCGAACGATCTAAATTCCGCGGGGGGTTAAGGCCGATGAATGAACGAAAGCGGGAGGCGCACGGGAGGTAATTGGATTAAACCGGCAAGGTTCCAACCGCGGTCCCGCCTCTCTCTCTCTCTCTCTTTTTCTCTCTCCTTTTCTCTCTCACTTTCTCTCTCGCTCAGGACTTAAGACTTCGGGAATTAAGTACTGTCCGCGAACCGCGTGCGGCTTTCTTTGTTTCCGATTTACGGCCGTGGAGTCGTAAAGCTTCGTCGTTCGCCTGTCTACTGCTTCTCGCTCTCTCCGATGACCTGTAAAAATTTATATGGTTTTCGTGCGGTTCTCCGGCGTTACGGCTTCGCATACCGCTCGATACTTTCGGTACACAGAGGGGTGTCCGACTTCGATCTAGACGGTTGAAATACCGAAGGTGATATCGTTGCCGGAGTTGGATTTCTCTCGTACTGCCGGCTGACCAAACAAAGCGGATGAGTTCGTTAAAAAACTCATCGCCGCTCTTGAAACCGTCTTGAAACGTCACGGACGCGTCGATTCGACCACGATGGCATACGAGACGTTCGTAATCGGTACACCGCGGATTTTTATGCATTCATGGCGAATGAAAATAATGGAAAGTTTGTCGGAATGTGCGCGAATGCAAATATTTATGAAATCGTCGACGATGATGTACATTTTATAGCGTTTAGAAGATAAAACATGCTTACATTTAAGTCTCGATTCTTTATACGTGGACTGCGAATTTTTATGCATTTATAGGAAACATCGAGGTGCAAGAATCTATATAGTGCACGGAGAGTATTGTAATACTTGCAGAGTAAAATACATTCCTATTTAGGTTCAGTTTTTGCAGCCGAGTTCGCATATATTTTATTTTGCGTTCTCTCACGTCTAGAATCACACGAAACACGACAGTTTAGACACTTAATTTGCATCAAATTTTTGATTTTATCGCACGGATAAAAGTGAAAGTTTGGATAAAAGTGAAAGTTTAGATAAAATGTCACGTTGGTCAAGTTACGTTATCTAGACAGTTTAGATAATAACGAAAGATCCAGAGACTATTTATACGTAGTATTTATATGTCGTAGATTGAAAATGCAGAGATGATCGTTGCCCGCCGAGAACGGTCTCTTTATTAGGATCGCGTCACGCGGAAACGAAAGTGTTGGACGGACTGTTCGTACAGAACACGCGCAATCAACATCGATCAATTAGTCCGTTGATTATTGGACACCGTACCTGCATCGCTGCATCCGTTTGCTCGGGACACAAAGTACATCGCAGCGAACGATCAACGCTGATTTAAACGTACAATTATATCGCAAGAGTTTTCGCTAACGATGAATCATCGGACCGTGTACGACGATGTCGTCTGTTCTTTCGAACGTTGAATTAAATAAATCAAAAAAAAAAAAAAACAAGGGGCGCTGGAAACGTCATTAATTCGGTAATTACGGGCGGAGCCGATGTAACAGGATCGCGTTCGCGAGTAACGGAGCCCTTTCGTTGCCGCGCCGCATTCTTTCGGAATTTCGTAGCACCGGAACCAGGTTACGGGTCGAAAGGGAGATTTGAAAAGCTTCCAGAAACCAGCGATGGCCTCTTAGTTCCGCGCGAGAGGTCTCGAGCCGACCTCGGTTCTCCTGATAAATAATTTCGCAGCCGTTCGATCTCCGCGATGATTTATCCGAGTCACGGGACGTTCAGGTCGTTATAAATTCCATTTCCTTTCCGCTCCTCGAGCACCGCGTAATGGACATCCGCGTTTAAATCCAACGCGAGAACGTTTCGGGGCCCTGAAGACGAGTACCGAACGAACGACTCTAGGAACTAAAGGGTTATCGAGATGTGTTTCGGCGTTTAACGCTAAACATACCGAGCGGTGTCGAACGACCGATTTGAAAATCGAGATAGAAATACATTATATACTATATATCGAGAGTAAGCGAATAAATGTCAGGGCCCTTTTTAATATTAAATTTCCTTTAATAAATGAAGAATCTCTTTCTAAAAATCTACATTTATTTGAGAAGAGGTCAAATAACCCCTTATGGTGAGAATAGGTATATATAAAGTTCCAGTACGTTTAGCGTTAACCTGACCTTAAGATATCACCGTTCTGGTAGTCGTGCCAGTATCGTCGCCAATCGACGACCAACGATTCGATCGAAGCTTTAAACCGATCGACAACAGCCGGTTAAATCGTGCAGAATAAGTGGTCGATCGCACGGATCGGTCTAGACTACGGTCGCGAAAAGAAACCCGACTCGGTTTAAGACGCCGCTCGAGAAACGCTGCCGGTGTTTGTCAAACCAATCCACGCGTCCGACGTCTTGAATGGATGTCTACATTCGAATCCATTTAAGAGTACTTTGTCGCCTCTTCCTCGATAGCCACCACGCCGGATGCCCGAGAGACGTCTTAATCCGGACTCGAGGGCTCGTCGCGTGACACTCGAGTCCCTCCGCTCTCGGAACCTCTTACCTTCGATTTGTTTGGGCTATCCGTTCGAGCACCTACGGATCCCTGCTGACTAGATATTTTAATACGGAAACTCGATTAACGCTTTCCTATCCAAACGAATCCGTCCTCGAGCCTATATATACTGCTACCGAAACGAATATTCCAACTTCATTTAACGACAAAAGACGACGAATGGGACACGTAGATTTCCATAATACGGCTCGCCTCAAAAACTCTCTAGATCGCAGTATACCGACTCGTGATCGATACGGACGGTAAAGCACCGAGTAGAGGCTGAAACGAAATTTTCGAGAATTCCGTAACTTAAATGCGACTGGAATCGAGCGAGGTTTGACGTCCGTAAAGGTGGATTCACGGTTGTCACGGAATAGGAAATAACTCTTGGCCGAGTTTCTCTCGCGGAATACTCTTTGAATGACGTTATTTGGTGTATACGCTGTCCCATTTAAATACTCGTCTTGAAAATAATCTTAGTGTTTGTACTGTTGGAAGAGACGAAATTAGAACGTATATAAGAAACACAAAATAGATGAGTATGAAGGAATACAAGGTGTTCGAAAAATGTTGGAGGTCGTTGAAAGAGGTGATTCGGGGGTTGATTTGAAACGACTTTTTCCTCAGCGAAAATCTCGTCCGAGGTTTCGTTAAGGAGATATTAACGGTAAACCTCGAAATAGCCGCAGTAGAATAGGCTACGCGCTGGTCAGCCGCAGTAGAATAGGCCCGATAATGAAACTAAACGTAGAATGGATGTTTAAAGTCTCTCCGAGACGAATAATTCCGAGCGGTCGTTCGTACGTGATAAGATCGAGCGTTTAATTTTTGTTTCGTTCGAGCGCGGAGCCAGGTTAAACGTACGCAACGGAACCGCACCGAGACGGTCTCGCGTTGCGGGGTGGAAAGCTGCAGCTAGAACGTGGCCTGCGCCACCGACACTCGATAGCTTTTATGTTCTTTCCCGTGGGGGGTGGTTGCAGCGCAAAGTAGGTATCGGCCGAACAAATATTGACGCATTGCCGCGCGTAGACATCCGAAGCGAGTCGTTTAAGCGTTCTTTCACAACCGAGCGCCTCTAAATCTCGCTCTGCTTCTCGCGGCAATCCGTCTCCGCATCGGCGCGTAAATCTGACTGCGTCGGAAAGCAGAAATATACATCGCGAGCGCTGCGGAAAGATATCGAAACTCGACCGTTATTACACGCGCGTTATTTGGACCTCGTTCGCAGTTCATTCCGTGACGACGACGACGGAACTTTTATCGCTCGTCGAATTACCAAATTATATTTCTCGAATTCTCGAAAAAGTCTTTCCGGATACGTATGCTAGCGTACATGTTTGTTTCTCGTTCAGAGAATTATTTGTGTCGAATTAAGGTCGGAGATGAATTAAAGCCCGTCGCCGAATAAGCGGGGATAATTTGCTCCAGCACGGATGACGTCCATTTTTTGTTCACGTACGAGCCATTCATTGGACAAATCGATTAACTACGTGAAACAAAAAGTTGAGAAATCCGATGAAATAGTGTGCATTGTTTCTTCAAATTTCCATTATCGTATAAATTCAAACGAATATTGAAACAAGTTCTTTCGTTTTTAGGAAAGTTATCATAAATATGAAACGTTATGACAAATCGATTGACTCCGTAAAATAAAAAGGTGAGAAATGCGATGAAATAGTGTACGTCATTTTTTAATATTCCCTTTATTTCCTTTTCTTTCAAACACACGTTTATTTTATTCTCGAATGCGTTCTTTTTCCTGTTCCGTCTCCGTCGAATCGACGTCGAGACATTTTTCAAATTCGCGATTACGTTGTAACCTCGAAACAATAAACAAATGAAATTGCCTCATTATTGAAGCACGCGCCTTTGATTGTGGCCATCTCCGACGCGTTTCATCCCCGTTGAATGTTGCCGTCGCGAAACGTAACGCGCTTAGGGTTAACGACCCGTCGTGGATCTACAGAACGACGAAATTCGCGAAGCCGCGCAATGAAATCGACGGAAGTCGAGCGAAAGTTATATTCGATCGCTGACGAACAACAGATTTTCCTCGGACCTATCTATACATTTCGCACGACTCTATTTCCCTCCGGGTCAGTGAAATCTGTGAACCCACTCGCAGATCGAATTGTTTCAAAATTTTATACGACTCGTTCGATTCTATTTACGATCAAATGGAACGCGCAACGATATCGCCAGGCTGGATTCAGACCAAGCCACGAACACGCTGGGGTGTCTTCCGTGGCCGATCAAGGATCGCCCGTTACGCTGTACGCGCTCGAAACTCCGGGACCGTTCGAAAAAGTTGAGTTTCGCGAATTAAACCGAACCACGTTCGGCCGGGAAGCTAAGTAATCACATTCAACGCGCAACTGTACTCGAAGCATTCGCGAAGGGTGGCTTTCCATTCGGTCGCGATTAAAGTGCAACCGCGTCGCTCATTGGAATCGTAGGGACGAAGCTCGAGCGTCGTTTACGAATATAACCATGCGCGTATCGAACCGAGCACGTCGAAGGAATTCAAGAATACATTTCTCCTTCGCGAGCCACGGGCTTGTAAAACTTGTTACTGGTACACGCGACGGGTAGAACCACCGGAAAACGAAGGCGGGGAGTAGTAAATGCTCGCGCCCATTATTATTCATAACATCTGCGGCAAAGGATGCGGCATTTTCTCCTTTGGAAAATTAGCGCATCGAAACGTACGTACGGCATCTCCGCGTATGCTACGGAACGATTTTCTCTCGCGGATCGGAATAATGTCGACGCTGGTTGGAATCTCACTGAAATATTTCTATTTTTATCAATATCGTCGCGAGACTATTTTAGTCGAATCGTTTGGGGCTCTCGCGATGAAAATGGCACCAAAACTCTAGCAGTCTCGTCGCTCTCCCAACGAAATAAAACGATAACGTGTATTTAATGTTTGTAGTACGTTCAAACAGGTCGAATGTCAAACACATAAATCTAAGATACGCTTGACGTAAATTTACACGAAGAAAAGTAACACGTGGTTCGGCCAGCGAACGTTCCTGCGTGACTACGCGAAACTGTTTTGAACTGGCCTGGACTGGTCTCCCACGCTTACTCCCCAATCAACGGAAACCTCCGGCGAACGTCAAGCCTTTGTCCTGCGTTCGAACGTATCGATTCTGACATTCCATTCTCGCAATCAAATATCGACGATGAAACATAGACGTATTTAAACGATTCTGTTCTAATTTAATTCGACGACTCCAGACGTCTGACACATTCGGGTTTATGCTACTCGAAGTTCGTTCCCCTTGGGAAGGAACGAGAAACAACAAACGGAAACTTCGCACACAAAAATTTGTCTAGACGCGCGATCGTCGCGCGGCGAGCGTGTTTGCCGTGTGATCGAAATCGCGACACGGTTAAATCAAGGATACAAATGTGATTTAACATAATGAAATTTTCATTGTACTCGGACGATAAACGTTTTCCTGCGAGCAATGGGCGTGGTAATTGGAACATCCACCGCAGAGATGCGAACACGCGAAATACGGTGCGTTTAACCCGCGCGTCGATGTTCGCGTTAACGTTTCTGTTCGTTGTTCGCAATGACTGCGCTCGAAAAGCTGTCGATTACAGCTCGTTACTTCGAAAGCCCGGTCTCAACCAGTTGTTTGTAAATCATTCTTAAAGATTCGAGAGCGAATCGAACGATTAAAAATATAACGGCCACCGCGGAGAGCGTTAACGAGACGATCGAGAACCGACTCGGCTATTTCGAGGGTGGTAAACGCGGCCGGATAACGTTCTTAGGAGTTGATCCGTAGAAAAAGGGGAAGCTTCAGGGGCGGCGCGTCGGAACGACCGACAACGTGCTGCTACCGCCGCCTATGCAGTCTATTAAACATAGATAGGAGTACCGCATTGCCGTGAATCGGCGTGGGGAAGTGTTAGGGGCTCGCTGCGCCGTGTTCTCCCTCCCTCTCGCGTTTTCTCCCTTTAAGCGTGGCAACCTACGAACACCGTCACACCGGATACTACAGAACCTGTACCGAATCTGTACGGACTATACCAGAGATGAACAAACCGCGGCCCCCAGGTCAGATGCGCGAGCTTTTCGCTCGCTATATTTACTACTCGCGCTCGTTCGGTTACCTCTGCGACGCGGTCAAACGTCGATGCTCCATCGCGCAACTTTCTCTCGGGGAAAATCTGCTAACCAGGTGCTTCTTTCGTTTCTTTCGCGTTTTTATAGTGCTTACTGAAAGCTACTTTATATTCGTCCGTGTGTGTATTGCACACTTTTTTTCATACTTTTTCTTGCAAGACCTCTTTCTTTACCTTATCATCTTATTTTTCCATTATTCATCTCACCCCACAGGCTCTCGATAATACTTTTTATATTAGCCATACTTTGAACAAAAAACTGATCCGGACGACCGGGATTCGAATCCGGACTCACGGCGCGATAGTCGGCTGCGCTACGCACTCCTCCATCGTCCTGCCTCGCTAGCCAGGTGACTAGCCAAAAATTTCACGAAACTTCTCTCGTGCCTGCCATTGTAAGAGCACGAACAGCTGAAACGCTACTCGTTAACCCCCTTAAACTCGCGCGGACGATCTGTCCCGCAGCCGCAGTGCCGCGAAAACTGCCTAGCACGCGACCTATCGTTCCTCCGTTTCGATTCGTCCGCACGATACCCGAAGGGTTTTCCAGTGGAGCCACTCGCAGCGGAAAAAAAATCACTTTTTCGAAACAACGTAATGCGAAACATCGAGAGCCGGGAAGCTATCTTTGAAGTGCGGCGGAATAATCTGAAGAGCAAATGGAAAATATCGATTTACAAGAAAAAAAAGAAAAAAAACAAAAGAAAGAAAGAGCGACGTTGCGTTAAAGGGAGTATTTACCCGCGTTGCGGATTTTTCGACGTTTTATCGTCGACTTTCGGAGAGTTTACGGGTACGGACGACCGTTATTTACGAACACGGCTCTAACAGTTTACGGGAATTTTGTCGTACCTCGGTGTAAACGCGTCATAAGTCCGTTACGATAACCCCAACTATAATTATTTATCCGATCGCTCGCTTTCGTTCCACATTTCCCCGTTAACGATTCGCTACGCGTCTATTTTTATACTCCCGCGGCGGCCATGGTCGGCAAGCTTTTCCTCGCGCTTTACAGCTAACGAAACGCGAAAGGCTTTTCTTCGATCATCCTCACTCCGATCATCGTTTACTTTTTTCGACCTCGTTGCGATCGACGCGACGAATACGGGATGCCGATTTACCATCGTTTACGTATAATAGTTTAGTACGTCAGACCCGTCGATACGCGATATCTCGTCCGTCATTGTGCGCCGTCTTAATCGTGTTTTCAACGATCACGTCGACGGTGAGATTCTAGCTAAATGAAACGATAACACTCGCGTTACGCGGAAAGCCAGAGTGTAACTGAAATTGGCAATGAATCGCGAACAGGAAGCGTCTCGTACCGCCGTATACAAGGTGTCCCGTAACTGGTGGTAAAAGCGAGCGAGCTGTGATTCTACGTGAAAAGTTGCATCGAAAATGTAGAGTAAAATTTGTTCGTATGACGCTTTATTTCCGAAAAAAAAAATTAAGTTTAAAGATTTGTCGAAGCAGCAAAGAAAAAAATATTGTACTCGGTAGCTTTAAACTCTTGCTTCCGGTAGCGACGCAACGACGTAATCGAATCACAACGATTCTCCATGATTTTACTAAAACGAACGAAAATGTAAACGATCAATGTAATGTAGCTAATAATTAAATACGAAAGAGCTTTTCAAAAGCTACAAAATGATATATAACGCTAGCATGTTGAAGCTTGTGAAGTAACGACTTCCAAAAATTGGACAAATTGAAACAACATAAACAACGCACGAACTATCGGTTCGCTGTAAAATAATTCGAGTGCATGTAACCGTGTCCCTGGTGGAAAAAGGTTACGACAGGTTAGAGAGCCTAAAATGACCTAGAAAGCAATCGAAAATGTTGTTAGAAATTGCCAGCGATAAGGGTTTGAAGTGCCAGAGTTCGAAATAATAGAGAAAATTTGATTGCGGTATCGAGACGTTTCCGCTGCGACAGGAAATTCCTCGTGGTCTCGATTTGTTTGAATATTTGCGAACAAGAGCGTCGAAGTCTCTGCACTGTGGACGGTTGACTGCGCGAGGGGGTAGTTCAAACAGGCTTGGGCCACGCGAGGGAGATACGGGACGATGGTAACGAAGCGCCAACGGAAAAGCGGTGCCGGGTTACAACCTCGCTCTTGCCCTCGTCCTCGTTCGTTATTCTTAACGTCACCGCAGCTGCGGTGGTCGAATCTATGCGTTGCCACCCCCTTTCCAACCCGTTCTCCGTGCTTGTGCATCGCGCGACTCGCTCGACGCCTCATCTTTCCCTCTATTCAGTTTTTCCTCGCGACAAAGCCCTCTTTCCGCGACTCGACGCCTTTTCTGAAAGCCTTTCACCGCCTTCCTAACCTCCCATCTTCCCTTTCGCCCTCTCTCGCTGATCCCGCTTCCGCGATTCAAACGATTATTTAACTTTGCAATTTCCCTACGACCGCGACGCGATTACTCGGGAATCCGTGTGACGCCGAAATGCGTTGTTTCCCTGCTTCTACAACAGGGATGCACGAAATCCGGTTCCGAGGGCCAATCCGACCTTCTCGTTCCGTTTCGAGTCGACCACGAATTTGAACATATCGCAAACGAGTATCGGTTCAAATATATCGCGCGTTATCGAAGCTTTCGGTGACATGTGCCGACGTTGGTCGGCCCTGACGTCGAATCGACTACTTGGATAGAAAGGGTCTTCCCGTTGGCGTGTTTCGACGTAAGCCCCTTCTCGAAACGATCGCCCTCGTAACGGTTGATATTCTTTGTTTATTTTCGGCATCGAACGCCGCGTCGCGACGCGTGCACTTAGCATTGTGATGTATTTAAATGAAAGAATTTTGCATTTCCACGGAGAAACAGAAATGCAGATACGCGTGCGAGGATCTCTATAAATAGAGGGCGTTTCGTATCCGCTTTAGATATGCCGTGTACACGGCGACGTGGTTGTAGATCATTCGGCGATAGGATTGTACGCGAGCGACGGTGAAGTTATGACTCGTTAAGCGAACAGAATAATTACACGGTCGCGGGGGGGGGCTAAAAAAAGAATGCGCGACGGAAACACAGGTTTCATTTAGAACGCATTACCGCCGAACGAAACGAACGCGAGGATAAACGATTTCCGATAGCGCGGAGCCGCGCGTTACGACTTGATAGAAATTAAGGAAGAGATCGCGCCGCTGCGAATGACGCCGCGCGTACCGAACAAAACTACCAAAATAAATAACGCCTTGGCGCGCGTTCGCTCTCGCACGCTCTTTTTTCCGTCTCGAGCTTCCGACCGACCGGCTCGCAACAGGTGTTTAGACAAAGGATAGTGTCTAACGGTGCTCCGTGAACTTCCGAGAAGCTTTCCTTTCTCCCGTCCCGTTCGCTTCGATGACGGACGTAACGAGGACCGTACCTCCACCCACCGAAGTCTACCCAGAAACTACGCGACACGGAGAAATTACTCTTCCGCGCATTAGTAGGGGGAGGGGGACCGGAAAGTAACTTCCTTTCATTTGCATTAAATTCAAACAAATATGTAGTAAACGCTTGTAACACGTACACGCTTGTATTGTATTGCGCTCTTCACCCTTTGCCTTTCGGTTAGTTTATCGTGCGTATTCAATTATTTGCCTTTAGAAGAGACATTCTTCACAAGTCTCTAATTTTAATCAATTATACACCCTTGCGCTATTTTCACAAGTCTGATTCGTTATGTAAAATCTTGAGCCAAACATGTTAATCACGAGCCGGATTCGTGGTAAAAATGTTGAGCGAATCTTGCAAATTACGAGTCTGACTCGCGATGAAAATTGTGGGCCAAACTTGAAAATCACGAGGCAGACTCGCGATGAAAATTTCATCCCAAGTGTGAAAATCACGAGTCTGGCTAAAATGTAAAATTTTGAGCCAAATTTCCGAATCACGAGTCTGACTCGTCCTTAAATTCAGCGCGACCATTGACGGTTGTTTCCGTTTCCCAGAAACATTTTTCTAGCCGCGCTCTAGCTGGAAAGAATAAAGTATCGCGCGGTTTGTCGCGAGAACGAGCCAGGAAGGAATTATCAGTTATCAGCGCGGGGAGGCATCGCTGTGAACAAAATATCGCGTCGCCGTGTTTCCGTTGCACTCCCGAGGCTTCCTCGCCGGCCGTCCGTCGTTTCCTTCGATTTTTCACCGGCGTTGAAGCACTTCGCCGATGCATTTATCAAGCCGCTGACAAGCGCCATTCGTTCGCCGTGGAAACACAAGTTGCCGAGCTGCGGATTCGCGCGATAAAACCGACTGGCCAAGATCTGTCCGATGAAAAGTTCGTAACGCGAATTCGATAACTTCCGCGTTCCCCTCCGACGTGTGCTATTTCCAAGCCTTCCTAACTCGACGCTCTAACGTTGCTCATTTTTTCCCTTCTCTTTATCAAAGTCAGCCCTGCATCCCGCGGTTTCTATTTATTTTTACGTCGTTCGCTGTCGACCGACTGTTCAACCGCGTGTTCCTTCTGCGATACAGTTAGGGAACTATTTTTTGTTTTCCGTAACTCGGACGTTTCGATCGATATTCTTGAGTATCATAATCCTGCAAGTTTATTTACTCGAACCTTATTTTTATCGAAATAAAATGTAGCCTATCTATTACTGAAACAATTTCTATTGGAAACCGAATAAATTCATTCTCTGCGACATTTAACTTTCAGAATAAATTTTTAGTAGTTTTTCAGTGAAAAGCACCGTCACCCATGTATATGGAATTTTTATCAGTTTACGAAAGACTTCGCACTTCCATTTATCACCATACGTGCAGTTTTTGGTAACTAAATTGCTCGAGAGCAACGGAATAAAAAGACCCGGGCTGGAATTCATGAGTTTCCTTTCAATTTGAAATTTCAAACAAGGAAGCGCCGAGCCGCGAGTCGTTCGACCGCTAAATTCGTCCGGACGGTTTCTTTGCGTCCGCGAACCGCCCTTCGACCGAGGTCGCGGTTCGTTGAGCGCCACGCGAAATAAAAACTACCGAATAATCGAGTGGAACAGACGTACAGGGCTTTGGCCCGTTATCTCGCGTCAAACGCGATCGTTTACGTTTCTCTTTGATTCGAAAATTGTAACGATTCGCGCGTGATTTTATCCACGACGATTGTATCGCTGTCTCGGTAACCGGCGCAATCGATATTCTCGAAATTGTTTCGACGCCAACGGAAGAAAACCGCGTCCAAAGATTCGTGGATCGTGGACGCGTCCGTGCCGCAATAAGCGCATCCTCGTATTTATTGGACGCCTCGTATCCCGACACCGACGTGTCATATTGATCGTAATAATAGAGCGATTAATAGTAGCTCGCGCGGTGGCTGTTCTCGTTTGTTTCGCGCTATTATTAATCGGGCGTCAATCGACCGTCCCACTTAACGTTCAAGTCTGAACACGCGTGTTTTGTATTTACAGACGTGCGTCGACGCACCGTGACCGCACAGCGTCCGTCAGGTTCCGTGTACGCGAACAAATCACGAGGGAAGCCAAAATCATCCCTTCCATTTTTTCGAATGTTCATCCCAACGATAGGAAACTTTCTATTTCGAAAGGCCAAGAAGTCTTCCAGATGGTATAAATCGAGAACGACAGCTGAAACGACATTAAATCCTTATCGAGCTTCGTTATTTTTAATGAATGGAAACGCCGCGAGAAGAATGACACTCGGAATACAGCCGTGATAATTATCTAGTCGGTAGAAACGAGTGAGAGCTCGGACGCTGATAATATCCTCGAAAATCCTGACGCGATTGATCGAGCCGAGCGTATTTGCAGCCGCGTCATTCCGTAGACAATTATGCCGTCATAATCATCGCGGGCGTGCCACCCGCGCGTAATTACTTCGACGGGTTCGTAAATCAGGGTATCTCTTCTATCGCGGAATCGAACCGTGCTCCGTAATTAACCGTTGATCGAATTTATAATGCGACGTCTTCTTGCGGCGACGAGACGAATAAAATTCAGGCACGTATAAAATTAGAAGGAGTGGGATACGGGTGAAATATTCAACGATCTCGCGCAAGCGTCGTGCTCTCGACCATATTCTTCCAACGGAACTCTCGCGAGTCTCCGGGTTTAACGTCGACCGCAATTGATCGCCCTTGAATTCGAGTTTAAACGCCGAGCAAAAGCGCAACGCTCGATAAAATTGCGTGTCTTTCCATGCCGCGCTACGCTCCGCGGAATTCGTTGGCGCCGATTTATTTTGAAATAGAAGCAGCAACGGTCCTAACGTGCGAACACCGAGGTTCTACCGTGAACGTTTCCATAGGTCCGTGCAAATTACCGAGTATCAAATATCGTAGAAGTAAGGGATGATTGAACGAACGATGAAATTATAGCGTTAAAAAAAGGCTACAAAGTGAACGCAAAAGTGAATATTCGAGCGACGCGAGTAAAGCTCCGCATGTAAACTGTTGTTTTCGGGTCTTTAACTCCTCCCTCTTTCTTCCACGATAACTATCAATCGATTACGAACCTCGCGCGCTTGATAGCAATTTTCCCGTCGAGGTTAAAACGTAATTAGCCCCGCCGGTGATTCGCGAAACCGCACACGATGCAGGCTTCCGGTATTTCCGTTTTCACGCCGATATTAATTCGCCGCGGCTGCTGTCGTCGTTACGGAAACAAAAGATCGACTACGTGAAAAAGAACGCTCGCCGGATGCGATTCGAGGAGCTTTCGCGAAATTTGTGTATCTAGTTTCGCTGGAAAAAAGAACCAAAGGTTTCGAAAGAGATAAATGGAAGAGACGAGTGCGCTCGTGCGAAGCGCAAACGACGCTCTCGAAAAGACACGCGGGTTGAACGAGGGTGCGCGGTACAGTCGGGCGTAAGATGATTATCCGCGTGTAAAAATACACCCGTGACCGTTACCACGTTATACACTCGCGTATTATTCCGTTCCGTCTGTTCGAGGAGTGGTAAGATCGACGGGAAACAAATAACTATACTCGACAGTTTGCGAACACCGTCGCCAGTAGAAATAACTGACAACGAACCGACGCTCGAGCCGTGGCCGCGCTCGGTCGTCCGCGCGTTTTCAAATTGATTTTTTTCGAGAACAAATGCACGCGTCGAAAACAACTTTAATTCGCATTTTCAATTTGTTTTCGAACGCTTACTCGTTTTTCGCCCGATTCCACCAGTTGTCCTTTCCCACCCTGTGTACTTTTGTTTGCGCTTCCCACGCGCCGCGCGTTTCCGCGCTAGACGCACGAAGTTATATTGCGTGCCGCAACAATTTTTTTTACCCCACGCCACCGCGGCTGTTGAATTTCACACCCTCTCGAGCACCCTCGGTGCCGTAGCGAGTCGCAAAGTACGCTGAAGCACCCACTGAAATCCTCGCTACCGCAACGTTTAACCTCTCCTGTCACGCGATTAAAATATAACCGCGCAAATTTTCGCCGCTTCGTAACATCGAGCGTGGCCCGCATCTCTCGCCCCGTCGCCGCGCTCCTTTCTTTCCGGCACGTTCGGAGAAGAATATAGCGGCGCGCGCCGTAAATCACGGTGACTTTTGGCACCGACAACTATTCATGGTTGATCCGACCGTATGCACGCCCGTATCGCAGCCGCTACCTCTCGCCGGCGTGTGCCATAAATACGCCGCGCGCGGTCGCGAAACGTCGAAAAAAATTCGCATTTCCACGCGGTACGCGTGCAACGTTCGCGAGTTGTCCGCGAGTGTTCGCGGAACGGTGTTTCTCTCGCGAAAGTATTGTCCGGGGGAAAACGTGAGGGCCGATCGAAACGTATGCGCTTATTTTTCGTTTAGACGTCTGCAGTAATATCACAAAGAGGTACAATTTTTGTTAGAATTTTATTTTAGAAATTTATTTTCTTAACGATTACAATGCAGAATGCCAAAGGAAGAGTGTTCGAATTCTCAACGTACCGATTGACTTATTTTGTTGGACCGAGGCACGTCGCTTTCTGTCCCTGCTACGATTCCACCCTTCTTTCTGCTTCGAGGTAAAGCAAACCCTTTTCCTCGAGGCCTAAAAGCGGCAATCGTTGCATTCCAACGAATTTGTTTGTACGTAGAAGGTAATCCTTGGAGCTACCGGACCGACGATGGATAGCGTGAAATATAATTTGAAAAACTAATCTGAATTTACGCTTGAGATTATCTAAAATTTCGAACCTTTTCGGACTTCCCTCTCGTCGCTTCCATACACGTGTCGTAGCCGCGAAGATAATATCGAGAGAGGCCTCGTTGATGAAAGTTTCGCGATTCCGGTTAATCCGTGCTCGAGCCTGTTACGGCTCCGCTTACCCCGGATTATCGAAACTCCGCTGTGGAACGTAAAGTGAAAAAAAGTACGCGACGCTTAAAAACACAAACGACGGATAAGTATCTCGAACGATATACAAAACGTGTCTACGCTGTCTCGGTAAAAGAGCGAGATGGATCGCGACCGTTTAAAGTAGCGCTTTCATCTTTAAAACGGCTCAGCCGCGATAAAGAATAGCGAGGAGCCGAGAATTGCTCGGTTCTTAGGATCATCGATGAACGCGAAGACGTTTTTCGGAGGAACAAAAGGTTTCGGTTTCCTTTTCTTCGTTTTCGAGCGTTCGTCTTCGCCGAAATCTTTTCCGGGCACGGTAGGTATCGATTTGCCAAGTAGAACAATGTAATTGGAACGAAATCAATCGGACGCGCAAAGCAACCGTGCTGCTATCCATTCGGCATTCCAACTCTCGCGTATTCGATCAAGTCTGTACTCCGAGCTATCCGTCTCTCGAACGGAACAGAGAGGACGAACACGGTGTAACAGTGGAAGTCGTTTTACGACACGACCGTTTCGAACATCCACGTACCAAGAGTAGGGCTGAAGAGGATTTCAAATAAAAGTAACCGCGTGTCACCTCGATCATAGTTCGATCTCGACTAACTGCCGATCCTCGTTGATCGTCCTTCTGTACTTTTCGCTATCGCCGCGTGGCAACGCGTCGTGTTAATCATGCATCGTATACATTTCTGTACTACGTCGCGTTTCGTATCGATTCCGTGTACAAGTTAACTTGCCGTCGAATCGGATTTGTTATTCCGTCTCGAGTTATTTGTATCTTTGTTAATGACCACAACGAACGTAAGAGCGACGAAAGCGAACGACAAAGGGAATACATTTGCGTAACTACGAAATATTACGACTGAAACATTTTAAAAAATTCAACTTGTTGAGCCAAAAGAAAATGCCGAACAACGATTAATTGTTCCTGGAAATCATTATGTGCACAAACGATGAGTGATTTTATCAATTTTACACTCGAACGTCAACAATGAAAATGTTGCAGCTTCCGCGAACGGGGAACGTTCTTCTTTTTTTTAAAGTACATACAAATTTCGTATTTGCGTCCGACTCGTTCCCTTGTAGCCCCGCGAGGCGGAGAGAAAAAAGGTCGAATGGAAAGCACGGGCGGAAAATTCGCAACGAGTCTCGTTCTATAATATACAGCAGCGGTATAAGCGAGCTCGCGAGGACGCTCGAGACAAGAAAAACTTCTTCCCGATTATTTTCGCCGGGGCGTATAAATTTTCGACGATTCGGTGTAAGACTGGCGGTCCCTCGTGCGGCCGGGAATGCATTCTCGCGAAAATTTCAAACCCGTTCTTCCAGCTTGTAACCAACCGCAGAAATATAACCGTGAAGCACGAAACTGCGCGTCTGGCGATTTCCCAAGCTTTTTTGCCCCGGTGAGCATTTAAGAATTATTCAAAATAATTGAAAGAGAAATGATTAAATCAGTTTCTGGAGCAAGGAACAATTTTCATTTAGAAGGGATAAGATTCGCGAGGCGGTTTCCTTCTTCTCAATCCTTCGTGAGTAATCGTGGCAATTAGCGCTTAATTACGTTCGGTAGGAAAGAAGGAAACGTTTCTTAACGAATTTATGTAGACTATCGCACGAAAGGTGAAAGAAAATGAACAAAGCGACGTCCAGCGAGAGAAGTACAGTTGGTCTCACAAATATTCCTGTGTCTATCGAAGAAATATGTTTAAATTAAATATATTTGTATAAATATATTGATGTATATATAAATATATGCATGTATAAGCTCGTTCGTATGTATATTTATAATGAAAAATTCATTTGGTAATATCGATTTAGTCAAACAAGTTAATTTAGTCAAACTTCTTCGATAAATATAACGAGTACGAATATTTATGGGACTGACTGTATATAGAATTCGGTCGGAAAGTAAACCCTTGCGCTATTTTCACGAGTCTGACTCGTGATGAAAATTTCAGGCCAAATTTGCAAATCACGAGTCTGAATCGTAATGAATAATTGTGAGCCAAACTTGAAAATCACGAGTCGGGCTCGTAATATAATTTTCAGCCAAACTTGAAAATGACGAGTCAGACTCGTTAACGATTAACGGAAAATATGAAGCTAAAAACGCTGAAGGAAATCGGTGGTCGGCAACATTTTGCCACGAACAAATTGCTCGGCGATCTCGACGAATTGGATGTACGGGTTGATATCAGTCGCGGAGGTCACCAAATTAGAGTGATTTGTACAAGCGAGCAGTCGTTCGCGGTAGTAGAAACGGATGAGGTGTTCGGCGTAATCAGAAGGCAAGAGAGTTAATTCGGTTAATTTGAGGAGGATTTATGGCAACCACGGTACAACCGAGCAGCGCACGTTCGATGTCCATTTCCAACGAACGTTTCGTAACGACAGTCGAATACGCCATCGAACGAGCAGATATCGACGAGGGAAGAGCTGAAAAAGATACTTTGCGTCGCGAAGAGTGTAGAACGGCTTTGGATACGCGAGACACTCGAGGCACCTGACCGTGTCCGTATCGTATAAATACTCGAGATACCTAATATATCCGACGTATCGTCGGCATCGTGCAGTTCATCTGGAGGAAAATGTATCTATCGATCGTTACGAAGCTGTGTAAAGGGTGTCCGGTTAATCGTGGAACGTGCGAGACATACGCAAACCTCTCAAAGACGATTCGTTTTATATTATTTTACTTGTCTCACCGATCGTACGTTTCCTTTTTCTAATCTCCGTGCATGCAAAATCGTTCGAACATATTAAAGCGTTTCGCGCGCGTACGCGTGCATACGAACGCGTTCGCTTGCGTACGGTTTACGGTACACGAGTTACGATAAAAGGAGACACGATAGTTTCGAGGACCATCGAGAATCGAACGCGCTTCGATGTCGCGTTTTCTATTCGATGTTCGGTTCTACAATTTGCTATTCGACCCATTTGTATCTCCTCCCGAAACACCGTGTACCTATATTTAGGTCAAACACCGCGCATTGCTCGAGTATGTACGAGCGAGCGGTTAGTATAGCAAACCAGCTGTCCAATTCTAACCGAACAGGTCTGGTTAACACAGAAATCGCGAGTGGTCGTTATCTCGATTGCCTTTCTGGTTAGCAACGTGTCTACCAGAATGTTAACATTCTTCGCTTGTCGTCTCTACAGGGTTCTCGGTGTCGTGTTTCCGACATCGAACGAGAAATGTTTCGACCGTCATTTCGCGAACCTTGTAATCCTTTTAAAATACGTTACTAACCGTAGATCCGAGTCGGATGACGCGAGTAACGCTGACCCACTTATTCCGAGTAACGCGTCTCCGGTTTCGAAAACTTGGCCACATTTCTCGAAAACGGTCGTACGTATGCAAATGGAAAAGCATAACTCAAAGGGGTAGCGACGAAACAGAGGTTAAAAAGAAACGCATTCGACCCGCAGCTAATAACGAATTCGAGTCAAGGCGAAACGCGGTACGATATAGGGCCAATAAAAGAATCTTTTGGCACGAAGGGACGTGTTGAATTCTAATCGGAATGGCCGGTGAACAGATTCAGCTGGCACGCGCGACTCCATGCAGAGTCTGGCCGCGGTTCCACCGACGACCAAAAGAAGCGCACACGCCAGGAAAGTTTCCCTCGTGCGTCACGTTTTCCGGACCACGCTGTTTCAAACACCGAGGATTGATTCACGAAAACTCGACTAACGAGAATTCGAAACGCCGCGTGAAACCCTTTCCTCGATCGACGAACAGACGGCGTGGATAGGCGAATAGATAGGCGGCTCCTGTGAAGGAAGAGCGAGAGAGAGGAGGAGAAAAGGAAGGGACCAGGAGGTTTCCATTCCTGGGTCCGCTAGTGGACTCGTCAGTAAGGGCCCAGGACGTTTTGGGGTCGTTCAGGAGTGGCTTTTAAGCTAATTTTAAATCGACAAGTCGATTTTTGTTGAAAAATGTCGATTTTCACCTGAAATACCACCGTAGAATTTTTTTTTTTTTTTTTTTTGACAATACCATTCAAAAGCTGAGACTTCGAGGAAGTTCTTCCCGAGGAGTGCCCGCCAAACAACTGTGTATTTAAAACCGAAAAACGGATAGAGAAAAGGTCAAATTTTTGAAAATTGTCACAATGTAAAGTTTGACCTAGTTTTTCACTTATCAAACCAACGTAAAAAATGTTGATCTTGCATCACGGAGATGGAAAATTTAACGCTCTTTCGAATGGCGTAATGATTTTAAAGTTCGCACTGTAATTTAGTGGAGTTATGGCCGTTTAAAGAGTGTCAAATCGAAAACACAAAAGAAATATTAAAAGTGAAAATACTCGAGAATAAGGCGACACAAAGACAATGTCTAAGAGTAATTTTTTTTGGGAAATTTGTTGTAAAATTGACACCCTGCGTGTGTGGTACTTGTACCCTACTTATACGCAAACACTCTGTACATGTACGAAATGTCAAGCGGGGCCGAGTATTTGCGAGAAACGCGCGGCGTCCTTGTAATAGTGTGAGCAGGATGTGCCACCAGAGACGCCTTGATCGTCGAACGAAAAGAGAACGGAGACAGACAATTTCAATTTCGCCTCGAGCAATCATCGCTTTGTACCACGTTCGTGGTTCGTTAACCCAATCGTAGTTAACGCGTTCCTGGCAGCTGATCCGCGTATAAAATTTTTTTAGCCAAGTCGATCTTCCTTCGGATCGAGTCCAGAGCCATTGCGTTTCGAAATCAGAATTTAAATTTCGTTCGTCCTCGAACCAGTTTCGCGACAGGGAATCGGAAAAAAAGAGTCTTTCACGATCGGTCTTTGGTTCGCGCGTCAACTCGGCCGGCTGACTTAACGAGCGATTCGAAATTCTTTATTTTCTCTGAAGATATAACACTCGTTCCCGTATTCGTGCCACACCTTTCGCTCCATCTTTTCGTTCCGCCGCTCGAACACCTTCCGCGCGAGTGTGAAATCATTAAAAGAGACGTTTCGTGGTTTTGAACCGTCGAGCATCAATACCGCGTAATTAGTAACCGCGCATAATTAACAGGAATGAATGGGCCCCTGTCGTCGCGTTTGTGTGTCACGAGCCCCGAGAGTCCGCGCGCAGCGAAATTCCGTTTCGCTCGCGAGACAAATGTTTACTACGGGCTACGCACGGGATTAACTCCGTGTTAAATGAAATTAATATACGCGTACAATTCCGTTGGAACGAATACGCTCGACTTGGTTTCGATGCGGTCGGCTCGCTCGAAACGAAACCGCTGACCCGTCCACAGAAAAAGTTGTAACGTTCGGAGCAATTCGTCCGAAGGTTCGGGCGTCGATATCGCGAGATTTAAAGCGGTTTAATACATTCCACGGTGGTGCTGCCGATAGCATCGTTCCTCTTTGAAATTTCTGGCAACATCGCCGCGGATACGGACCGTTCTTCTCCGGTTCGACGGGATATTGCCTCGCAGCAATTATTCCCAGACAGTTTTATTTCGCGTCGCGGCGCGCGATAAATCGAAACGTTCGATTGTGCGATGGATTTGCAAGACGGCCGTAGAGAATCGTAGGCGGCGAGTTCGTGACCGGTTAAAAGATTGAAACCCACCGACCGATTTCCAATAATTCCGCGTTTATTGTAGAAAGTTGCGCGCAAAGTTAAACTAACGGTGACGAGTTTAGATAATCGAGCCCCTCTACGTATCCATCGAAATTCAATACCTACCGCCGCGCGCTTTCGAGCTTGTATAAAACCAGGTAAAAGCAATCTTTTAAAGAAAATCAACTGGATATATCCTATAAAATAATTATATCCTACTATTCTTGATTTATGTTTTTGTACTCTTCTTCGAAGTTCTTTTCTCGTACTGTATTTCATCTATTGTAATGTAAATGTATGTACTAATATGCGTATTACTAATGACCCCGTAGGGGATTTAATAGCTTTAATAATAATAATAATAATAATAATAATAATAAAAACTGAAGAAAAAGAATCAGAAATGAGGATAGCTGAGACGATTCTGAACAACAATTTCCTTTGTAAGAATATCGGATGGTGTTTCGTTTTTGATTGACTTCGACAATGAGATCTCTAATTTGAGATTTGAAAATCAGGTCACCTTTGCCTCAACGGCAATCATTTTATTGACACTTTGGGTTCCAAAGAAATGAAACCTAAAGAGAACCTGGTGGCGACTGAGAGTCGCCTCTCGAGTGCAAAGGGTTGATACCGTTTGCAGTGTCTCTTAATTCCACAGCCCCTGAGGTCTCGAACGATATCCCGCATCGAGTCCGAAACGTTTGAAAATAAGTAACCGATAATCAACGAAGTACACGCGATAACGCGATCGCTCGTGCGGGGACCGAAAACGCGCGCCCGTCGAGTATCGACGTGCCGCTTCTCGTCTAAAAGAGCGTTTCTTTGTGAAAATGAAATTACTTATACCACGCCTCCCGTTCAAATAGGTACTTTCGTAAACAAAATTGGCCAGTCGATATCGAATTCCGATAAGGCGCATCGCATCACACCTATAATTAATGGACGGTTCAAAATAACACGCGAAGCTACGGAAAAAGCAACCCCCGTCGTCTAATCCTTTAATTAAATCGCTCGAGCACCACGAAATTAAATGGATGTAATAAATTCAGTTCTTATTCGAACCCCCGATTTCTTTCCGAGCTCGTCGAATGCGACGTTCTATCGGAAACTTGCGAAATTGTCGGTTATCGGATATTAATTTGCATTTTACGACGTTCAATTCGAGTCTATTATTATCGCGTAGAGGATGGAAGTCGGAGAGCGAGTCTTTCTTGAGAAGCGAGGTTGAAAAATAAACTCGAAGAATATCACGGAACGGTCGGTGATCGCGTACGAACTCGAGGGGAAAATTGGCCGCGATTCTACGGACGGACGGACGATTTTTGTCGTGGAACGATCGGAGAAAGTCGCGCGGAAGTAGAAAAGGATTACGGATCGCGAGGACAGTCATAGACGATAACAATTTGACGGTATACTCTCGAAACGTTGCTCGTTCCTTCGCGGAAACGGCTCTCGCGTTATCTTTCTCAACGACTTGTCGCGTTAATCTTCACGACTTCATCGTGGATTCGTTTAGTATAAACGAGCCGCGTTTCGAAAGTTACAAATATTATCCCGATACAAATATCAGAAATTATCCTTTCAGAGGAGAGTCGAGGGTGAAATTCGCGTAGAATATGCAGCTCGGACTCCGTTCAAATTAAAAAAAAAAAAAAAAGAAAAAGGAATTAGCTAGCATTTCGTGTCTTGCTTCTAACGAGTTTGCGCCCGGGATGGTTGCTAGAGAGCTACGCAAAATGAAAGCCATGTCGAGACTTGCGTATGACGAGAACGAAGATCGTACGCGAGCCATTTAACAACGACTGCCGTAATAGTATCAACGACACCGAGATACCGCGCGTCAGAATTCGCGTTCGTTTCTAGAAAGCTTTCTCGCTGTATTCGTCGTAGCTATCCGCGCGATCGCCGAGACGTCGGCACGATACACTCGGAAATGTCAGTCGACACGGGTCAATATCGACTATAGCTGCGAAACTTTAAATTCCCAATTGAGGTAATATCTTGTTAATAAAATATTAAACGTTTCCCAGGTCCTATACCAAGTCAAAACATTCGTAACCTGTGTCACCCTACTTCGAATCCGCCGAGCGAAGAATACGCGCTCTACCTACGCGAAGCGTGCCGCTATTTCGGTCGTTAACCTGTGGTCTTCGCCGATATCTCTTCGCGAGCGAATAACGGATGCGTAATGGACACAATTTTTTTAGCTTTTCGTCCTCGGACCTATTTCTACGTTCGACGCTGGACTCGAGACAAACGTAAACAGAGAATAGAAACCTCGACAATAATTGGACAATTATTCCAATATTCGGAATAAATGGAATATTCTGGATCCCGATTTTCTTGCATGTATCCGGTCTTTACCGTAATCAGTTATTAGGCACTCGTTTGTCGTTTTGCAACCCCAATGCCTTGCGATGGAATCTGGCGTGGCCCTCGGGCACAGGCACGGATCCTCGGAGAACAGATCGGAGCTACTGTTGCCTTTTCGTACGACAGTCGGCGAAAAAAGCTGCGTTAGTTACGGGATGACCTAATATTTATCAGAAAGCAAGTAGGTCTCGCGGAGGAGGTTGAATGGAAACGTGGATGCATTGTCGACGGTGCGGGAACGATGCCGGTTTTCTCTGGAGCGCGTATCGCGCCTTGTTTGCTCTCCTCGAAACCTAAACCCTTGGAGGGCGGCGAGCGGCGCGGCGCGGGGCGTTTTTTTAATCGTGATAACACTCGTTCGGTCCAGGTTGGCGCGGAGAGTGGCTGGGCTCTAAACCGCGGTGCCGGCTGCAATTTCTATGCGGCCCGTTTGCGAAAGTGGCGGACCGGCAAGCGACGATGCATTGTTAGAGCGGGCACCGGGGGGGGAGAAAAAACACACGGAAGCGTCGACGCCGAGCCATTGAAAATGAGGCGAAAGGGGAAACAAAGCGGCCGAATGCTTGTTCGCGTGGAGTTTCCAGGATCGAGACTGGCCAGATATACGCGAGACGAGCAGAAAAATCCGCAAACGCGAAACCATCAAAAGGTCCCCGGGAACGTTTATCGTTCCGCGAGTAAAGCTAAAGCCGTCGGGAACGGTCGTCGGTTACGCGCGAGACGCTTTCGATACCAGACGATCGCGATTTACCTTTTAATCCGATCTAATAACGGAACCGCGATAAATAATTCCGCGCAATTGAATCGATGGGGCTCCCGGCGTAAGGTACACGGGAAGCTCTCTCCCTCTTGTCGCGAAAACAACGCTTCGTTCTCGAGTACTCTTTTACGCGCTCTATTTACGATTTTATTACGTCCCAGACCTCTTTGACCGGATCGCGACCAGCCAGACGAGCGTTCGCGCGTTAAAGAACGACGTCTATTTCCTCTCGTTATATATACATTTTCTGTCTTTTTTTTTATTGATTTTTTTTTTTTTTTTGTGGAATCCAGAATACACGTCCGGGTGGGTTATTGCGATAAAGGAACAGTTTCGAGATACGTTGCGATTTCTAGAAACGATTAAAGTCGAAAGAGTCACTCTAAAAAGTAACTTTCTAAAAACACTCTAAACAGTAATTGAAAAGATTCGTCACGTGGTATATAGAATATCTTAGAATTCGTGTAAGAACCGGAAATGGGAGGTAGCTGAGACGATTCTGAACCATACTTTCCTTTGCAGAAATCTCGGATGACGCTCCGTTTTGGAATTACGAACGAAAAACCACCGACCAATCGCAGCGTAGCGGAGTAGCGGACCAGTCCTGGCTCGAGCCTATGCTCTCGCAGCTGAGTGCGCGCCACTCGAGCGCTGTGATTGGTCGACGGTTTTTCGTTCGTAATTCAAAAACGGTGCGCCATCCGAGATTTCTGCAAAGGAAAGAATGGTTCAGAATCGTCTCAGCTACCTCTCATTTCGGGTTCTTACGCGAATTCTGCGACACCCTGTATACAGTCGGTCCAACAAGTATCGGTATCCTCTATGTCTATCGATGAAATTTGTCTAATTTAAACGATAGGTTTCATGTTTCCAAATCTATTTTCTATTATATATATATATATGATACGTACATGAATAAACTTCACGCATGTATATATTTGCAATTACAAATTCATTTGGAATCACGAAGCACTCGTTTAAATCAGACAAATTCCTTCGATAAATATAGAGGGTAGGAATACTTATGAGAATGACTGTATAGTCACTTTGGTAATGCACCGTCTACGGTCATAACTGCACTGGATCTCTCCTGCGTTTACATTTGGTTTCTTACATTGCTCTACTCTGTCTATATTCCCTATTTTATCCAACTTGCCTGCATGCATCTTTCAACGTTTTCCGTGTTTTCCTGCAGAACTTTGTTCAGACCGTAGGCCTTTTTCCTTGCTCTACGAAAAGATACTTCCCTTCCTACGGCTAGTTTTCGGTACATCTATTCGTTCTCAATACGACGCCGATTACCGAGTCGGAAACGAAAGACCGATGCACGGTAGATCCTGTTGGTCGGGGATTATCCATCTAAAGCCGGCGACTGACTTGCAACAGAACATTGTAATGTAACGCGAACATTCGCTCAGTCTGTACGGACTCTTGCGCTCGGTTCGCGCTCTTGCGTGCTCCACCGGTCTGTCGGTTTTTTGACGAACCTCTTTAATCGTCCACTTTTCACTGAATCGAGTAGGAAGCATCGAGAGAGAATTCAGCCGAGAGTTCGAAGCGAGCATTCGTGATTCCAAAAAGGACCTTGTAATGTAATGTTAGTGCCGAACCGTACAATTAATGCCGAGCAGTAACATTAGAGCGTTCTGTTGCGAGTCAGTCACCGGCTGAAACTAATCGCTGGCTAGCAACGCTTAGAATAAAAAGCGTAAAAGAAGGATGGAGTGACTTACTGATTGAGCGTCCGATCGTTGCTGCCAGTGGTCGCGGATCCTTGAACACCTGAAGCGGCGGCAGCGGCGGAACCCGAGTCGTGATGTCTCCTGTCCTTGTGGACAATGCCCATCAATTTCATCCATGGATTGTTGGCCGCATGGGCGCCCATGCCGCCGCTCTGCCACATTGCGCTCGCCAGTCTCGCTCGTTTCGCGGGAGCCCTTCCTGGGCTCCGACCGATCCTCTAGTCTGGCTCAAACCACGCCTCCGCCGAACACCACTATACCCCACTTGTCACGTCGC
>NW_026534378.1:0-4361 GCF_026225885.1 Hylaeus anthracinus
CTCTCTCTCTCTCTCTCTCTCTCTCTCTCTCTCTCTCTCTCTCTCTCGCTCGCTCGCTCGCTCGCTCTGGCGTCGGGAGGAGATCGATGATCTCACCGCGTTTCTCGTCGGGAGGAAACTTCCGGCGAAGGGAATTTAAGCCGGCGAGGTCGTTCATCGCGACCTTAAAAGACGGCGCTATTTCTGTCCCGTCCTTTCTGCCCGGCATGAACGTCCGAGATGAGAAGTTTACGAACTTTGCGCGGCGACCTTCTTTCGTCCGCGAATCGGGGTTAGTCTTCGGCTGCGGGAAACTTCCGGACCGCTCGATCGAACGCGTCAACGATAGAATCCACCTAACCAACCGCCGAGCGACAAACGCGCTCCGTTTCGAGGTACGCGAGAACCGAAAGCGATTTCCTCGACTTTCTTTCGTTACGAGAAAGCTCGGGGAACTGGAGCGTCGTTCGTTCGATTCCGTCAGGGGGCTCTCGCTAATTAATCCGGGTACTTGGCCGGAAGGCTCGCGCGTAATCCTCGAAGCGACAGAGGAAGATTTAAAGACGAAGCGAAGAAGAAGTCTCTCTCTTCGGCCTCTGAAATTCGAAGCCACCGAATGACACCGCTAGATGGCGAGCGCTTACCGCGTGTTTATTTTTTATAGTGCTCGAGAGCTACTTTTATAACTATCGCCCCGTATATTGCACTTTTCGTGTACATTTTCTTACATGACCTCTTTTCTTGTCCTTATTATCTTAGTTAATTTGTTCATTTCTCAATCTTTCGAGCCACGGGCTATCGGTAATTTATATTAGCCATACTTTGAAAAAAACTGGGTTTCGAAAAAAACGACCGGGATTCGAACCCGGGATCTCTGCGTGGTAGTCGGCCACGCTACGCACTGATCTACCTTCTTTGTCGCGAGTCAATCCGAATGAATAAGGGAATGAATGAACGAATAAGGGATGAATAAATCGTTTCGCGTAAAATGTAACGACGGGTAACATTCGAAGAAACTTGACGTGAATTTTACCCGCCGAGACGATCAAGAAATACACGGAAAGGAGAAAACAACCCGTTTCCGGCGCGGATTGTCTATGTTCCTTTTAAAGGCCTTTACTTCTTTGTCCGCCGGTAATTGGGCTCTCCCCAGCATGTCAATTGCCACTCGCGTTCCGGTCTAATTTTAAGAAAGAAAAGCACGCGTGTTCCGCTGCCAATTAAAGGGAGCGAAACGATGGTTACGCGAAACGTATCCGGGTCTCCCGCGACCCTTATCGAAACCGAACGACCCGTGGTAATCGAAAATGGCGAGCTTTCTTTTCGCCGAAACAACGACCTACGAGCGATTTCGGTCGCAAAAATGACGGACGAGCTTGCGACGAGCTTGCGACGAGCTTGCGACACTTTGAAAGGGCGTACGAGCGATACCAGCTACTTCGACCTGCAAGGAATCGGGTTAGGCTTCAAAAAAATAACGACCAACTCACGTATCGTCGACGTACGAACGGGTCTCTAGGTCGCGCAGCAATTCGCTCTCGCTAGTGTTAAAATAAGCGCGTCGCTGTAACTTCGTTTCGACGACTCGTTTTAATGAGATTCCTCGTAGCTTCGAAAGTGCTTCTAAAAATAACGTTGTACAATGTTAAAGTTTGCGTAATTAATTTTAATTTGCTCGTTACAGCTATTAGTTTAATATCAGCGATCAAAGGAACGTTAGACGCTCCGGTTTAGATTCCAACCCCTGTTTGTCTACGAGAAATTCCATTTTTCTTCCGTATGGGCTGTAGAAAAATAAATTACGAAAGGAAGAATCGAATTAGCATGAAAACGTGCGCGGGGTCGTTTGAACGTCGCGTTACCCTAGGCCGTTGAACCCTCGAAGTCGATTACACGGTCGCACGAACGGAACATACGTACACGGTTGCGTTTGAAAACGCGACAGGTCGTCTCGCGCTGGTTTCTACGAATATGTCCGAAAAATGTTGCACTCGAAAGACTCGAGGACGCGGTTCGAGGGAAGTACGGGGCGCGATAAACGGTAGGGAGAGGGATAAGAGGTAAATGTCAAGGATGACGAACCTTCCTCGCGCTGATAATACAGAATAGCGAGCGACGATTAGTTCACCGAACGCAATGCGACGCACCGCATCGTCAGCGAGGAATTCCATTTCCATTTGTTTCTGATCGAAGCTAGTAGATGGCTCCACCCAGGCCGGCCACGCCGACTCGATACACGTGTGTTCTACGATCCTGTGCTGTGCACCGGGCCGACTCGTTCTACTGCGTCGGCCTTGCGCAACGCTTTTCTACTTGACGTTCGTTCGTTACGCTTGCTCCGTTCCGTAGTATACGGTCCCATAAACATTCGTACTCTCTGTGTCTATCGAACGAATTTTGTTAACATTACATGGTAGACTTGATGTTTCCAAGTGTACGTTTGTACGGAATATGTCGATATACAGGATTGACTGGATAAATGCAAGACGACCGGGGTTGTTCTCCCTTGATGGTAAGCGAACGAACAGTGTAGTACGATCCTAACCGATTGATACGCTTCTGTCGACTGCTTTTTGTTCTCGGATATCTTCCTCTTTCACTCTCTGTCCTTTTCAAGCTTATTCGCGTAAATATTAGGTGGACCGGAAAGTAATGTCGTTTCTGCGAATCACACTACTTGTTTATCATTCATCAGTTCGTTTACTTTTATCGATCTGACATTGAAAGTATGCAAAAGGCTGTTGGTAACGAGGGTGATTACATAATCGATCGAAAATCGAAAGTAATTAAGAATGTATTTGTTTGAATTTAATGTACAAGAAACGACATTATTTTGTTGCGGTCCATCTAATATTTGTAACGAAGCTATCAAAGATAATTCGATTCAATTAAACGATAGCCAAAAATGTATTCGGTCAACTTATACGATTAACATACATAAAAGAAGTCTTCGAAAGAAAATCGAAGTTCAAATCGCCGAGCTTGATAATTCTAACATTTAAGTCGTTGCGACGACTACGACAAAAAGATAATACGGTTAAACGATTAACGTCAACGATTCGATGCCACGGATCCACGTAAGAAAACACAAGCGCATCGGGAAGCGAAAAATCGAAGAAGGATTCCGTCGTCCTAAACTAGGACAATTTCGCAGAGAAATCGGGAAACACCCTGTCCGAGGTCTGCATCGTGCGCGCGCTCTCGTTTCCCTACACTTGAACTCTGCCGTCCAGAGCGCACGTTCCATCGATTCATCGCGAAAATCATGAATGAACGTAATCCCGTCGATGCCGGTGCATTCAGTTCAGTTTCTCGCCCGGCAACAGTACCGGGGAATTATCGCGAGACCGACAGCGTGTTTCGGAAAAATTGTTTCTCGAGGATGCTTTCGCGGATTTCATCGCAAATCGTGGTCGATGACGTTCTCGATAACGCGATAGAAAAATTACTGGACAATTCGTAATCGGAGCACGGTCGTACGAGTACGTTCGCGATACGTTTCCAACGCAGAATTCGTTCGTCAACCGTTGAACGATATTTCACGAAACAACGACGTAGGAGTATAATACGATGAAAAGTAATGCCGGTGTTCGTGGAGAAGGTCAGGAGCGTGACGACGCGATGTTTCTGGGACACGTCGCGCTTAATCTATTCAGCCCTGATTTAAATGACCTTCGATTCTGGACGGCAATGAGTTAAATTTAGGTAGCCCTTTGGGATTCTAGTTCACACTCTCGCGCCTTTTACCCCAATGGGCTCGCTTTATTCTTTATACTTCTTTAACGATTATCGAACCCTCCCGTTACCCGATAAATGTCGGTTCGGACACACGACGCGAGTCGCTAGAAATTAGGGTCCCAAAGAAATTTTCATTCCGTAAATACTTGGACGAAACGATTCCAACGAGGATCGTAAAGTTGTTAGTAGTATCGAGTTGCCTGGAAAGTCCGTGTTGATTTTTTCTAGCTGGACAGCTCCGAATATATTGGAATGAGTGAAAATAAATAACGTGTATACATCCCCTGAAAGGTGGAAAAGTTGTGGAACAAAATGATGCTTATGTTATTCGATAAATGTACAATAAACATTCAATAAATATAAATTGAATGGCAGGTTTCACGTTTCCAAATAAATGTTTCATTATAAATATATACACGTGCAAAGTTTATTCATGTACATACATACATATATATATAAGAAATTTGTAGAAATTGAATGATAAGCTCGACGATTCCAAACGAATTTTTCATTATAAACATATATATGAATGTTTGATGATAATGATATATTATATATTTTATATATTATATAAATATAATATATAATATATAATATATATAATATATAAAATATATAATATATCATTATCACGATAGCACTCA
>NW_026534378.1:4761-8908 GCF_026225885.1 Hylaeus anthracinus
ATCATCAAACTATTTTATATATTATATATTATATATATTACATGTATTATTATATGTAATTGTATATGTAGTATTATATACATTATTATATATATTATATATATATTATATATATTATATAATATATAAAATATATAATATATCATTATCATCAAACATATATATATGTTTATAATGAAAAATTCATTTGGAATCGTCGAGCTTATTCAATTTCTACAAATTTCTTCAATAGAGGGTAAGAATATTTTTGACTGACTGTATATTAAAATTCAAACGTGCCTTCAAATTTTTCCCAAAGATTGACATCACGAACTTTTTCTGGACAATCTAATAGAAAATTTTCCAACTTTTCACCGACGGACGATGGTGTCCTTGTGTCCTCGGACGGTGGACGTCCGGTGTAGGAAAATCTGCACGCTCCGAAATATTAACCGGTACGCGAAGATTAGATGGAAAATGTTATCCGTGGTCACGGTTAAGCAGCGTCGCGACGAGACGCGGCAAAGGAACAAGGGACTCGTCGATACTCGTTCCTCGGAGCCGGAAGTAGGTATTCATCCAATTATCGGGTCGGACGAGCTCGATACCAATTTCCATAACGTTATTTCCAAGATTAAGTCCGCGCGGATCGGTAACGTCGACGCCTGTACAGTTACCCACACATCGTCGCGGGGAACGCAGAGTTCGCGCAACCAGTTCTCAAACTTTGCGCCTCTATTTTCTTTCCAGCGCGGTTCGACTAACGAACTACTCGACCGGCGCGGGCGCACAGCTCGAAATTGAAACAAACGGGAGAACACGGAATTTAAACTAGGACGAAAACCGTGGAAATACGATCGCGGACATTTTCGATCCCTCGAAGGACCGTAAACGTCTCGGCTTGTAAATTGTAGCCCGCGTTCGACCCTTTTCCGGGACGCTATTTTCAAGTTTTCGGTGACAGATTTCGTGCGACACTCTCGTTTTCTCGCATAGGTAGTCACACGTACGGATGACTATCTCGGAGTTACGCGAAGTTGAATTACTAACGAGGAGTGTACCAGAAGTGGAAACGTGCTTGTTAACGAGTCATACCTCAAATTGTAGCTCTCGACGGGAGATGTTCGAGAAACATCCCCCTTTCGAGCTCGGACGAGTGACTGCTCGTTTTCAAGAGAAATTCGCGCTGAAATTCAACGTTCTTAAAGGTTTCGCGCGAAACACGGATTTTTGAAAAAAAAAATAGAAAAGTGTCGAGCAGGTTTTATCCGGCCGACGTTTCCGCCCGATGCTATTTTCGCGATTTAATATTCTTAATGGTCGCGTCAAAAGGCCTATCGTGTTGGAATCGATTTAACGTCTGGCCTAGATCGCCGCACGATCAATCTCTTCCCCGAACACAAAATCTCCGAATCGAGTTTTCCAATAAGGATGCAACCAATTTCGTACGACTCGAGTAGCGTGTCTGATTATTACTATCTATTACTACTTGTGCTCGGGAGCATCCACGACGAAACGTTACATTAACAAGTTTTCGATGATTCGAGACGTTTGTCTTGACTCGTGACGAAAATTTCAAGCAAGACTTGCGAATCACGAGTCTGCCTCGTAACGAAAATTTTAGGCTAAACTCGCAAGTCACGAGTCTGATTTGCGATGACAATTTTAAACCGAACTTGCGAATCTCGTGTCGGACTCGCGATGGAAATTTTAGGCCAAACGTACGAATCACGAGTGTGTCTCGTTAAATTTAGCGCGACCATATTTTTCGAGTTTCAGGATAGCGCAAAGGGCTGTTACAATTTCACGCGACTCGAGTATCGTGTTTGCTACTTGTGTGCGTCGCGTGTTTGGGAGCATCGACGACGAAACGTTACTTTATCAGTTTCTCGATGATTCAAGAAACTTCGTAACGCGATAAAATAATATTCCACGTGTTTGTCGAAACTTGTATCTCGGGAATAGAAGGGACGGAAGCGCCGTAAATGGAAAACGTTTTCGCGTCGGCTGCGAGCAGACTCGGGCGTTGCGTCAAAGTGCATCGCGCGGCGCATCTGCATGTCGCATGTGGCCCGCAAAGGCGAAATCGAGTTAATACAAGTAAACCCCTCTCCCCGGGGAGAAGTTATTGCAACGACATCGTTAACGAGGACAATGAGACGACGATACCAGGCCGTTGGTGCGCGATCAAGAGAAGACCGAATCCCGTCAATTATCCATAATCATCGCGAAACGTTGCCTGTTAAACGAGTCGGTGGAATTATTGGATCGTCCGGAAGGTCCATGACGATTTTTCGTACGCGGTACAGGTCCGAATATATCCGAATAATTAAAAACAAATAACGTGTGTACATCCCTTAAAAGAAGGAAAGGTTGTGGAACAAAATGGTGCCTATGTAATTGAATCGATATTATATAGATTAAGATTCAAATGTGCTTTCGAATTTTTCTTAAAAATTCCCACGAACTTTCCGGACGACCCAATAATTTGTTCGTACGAACGAGCATCGAATTCCGGAAAAAAAAAAACAATAACATTCGATTCCACGTTTGTGTTTTTTTTTCGGTAAACTTCATGCTTTACACCGATACGATGATATACTACACTTTCCAGAGAGAGAGAGAGAGAACTTATCGAACTCTGTAACCGTAAACTGGGTAAATCTTTGGGCCGAGAACACGTCTAACTTCGTACAGTGAATTGCTTGAACTTTGATCCGGACGCTGAACTCTTGAACTTTACACCTTGCGTTTCGCGAGCATCGAGTCTGGTTCTGGATTTTCATACTTCCGCGCCCGAATACCAGAGATTTCGTATCGAATTTCGAAATATATCCAAAGGGAATGTAAATGTGCGTCGCGATCTGAAGGGTGAGAAGAAACATCGTTGCAACTGTTGCGGTCGAAAATTACGACGCCGACGCGGAACGTAAAGCAATTGCTCGACGCAAAGTCGACAATCGGGGACGAACTAAAGGTCTGCTGATTTGCATAACGGTCGCATTGTTGTTCCGTTCACGCCAACGGAAGTTTCGGTGAGCGATATTAACCAGATTAAGTCGGTCCTGGTCCGAAAAGGGTATTAAAATTCGCTAGAGTTGAATGCACCTACGAAATGGCTCGGAAATTGCCATAATTTCGAGACAAAGATCGCGTTTCCCAGGCCCACAAGACACGCTACTTTGCGAACGATTCGAAGTCGACCGTTCCGGCTCGATTCGCGTTCGGAACTCGCAACTTTCGAACACGCGATTTCTACCTGAAAGTACTCTACGGATGTTTCGCGATAATTTCATTAAACGCGCAACTGTAACGTACCTAATCGAAGACGAGCGTTCTTCCGAAAGGAACGGTTGGCTCAACAGACAGGAAAATCAGCCTAAACGATCGTCTTCGGACGGTAACGATACAGATTGCTCGTGGAATGGAAACATTTCGGAACTTTGCTCTCGGTCATCGATCAAATGTATCGCGAGCCACCGACGACGCTCTTCGTGAAAACGAGCTTATGCAAGAGGATAAAAAAAAAGTACACGATATCGGATTGAAATCTCTTCGATTGAACGAGCGAGAATGTGGAAACGAGAATAGGTTTAACCGAGGGTATCGAACGTAGAAATAGTTTGTCGCCCAGTGTTTTTTATATCAAGCGAACAGTTTAGCGACGACAATAATTTCTCGGCAGGCCAATCCAAACGGCGACGAACGCTCGCGAAGGCGAGACCGTGTTCGTCTCCGGGGACGAGAAGTTCAGGTTCGAAGAAACAAAATGGCACGGAGTTCTCGTCTGCGCTAGCAAACGCGTTCTCCCACGACGACGGAGAAAAGGTTCGAGGGAACGAGACTGGCCGGGGTACAGCTCGAGTTACGAATGTCGTTCGACACGGCTGGAAGAAAACCGAAGGAGAGAGGATATCGGATCGTTCCGCGAGCAACGTTGTTTTTCATCTCGCTGTACAACAAGACGTATTATAGGAGATTCCCGTACCTGAGAATAAGGCGTCAAACGAGAACGCGAAACAGGGTTCGGGATTGGATGGTAGGAAAAGAGATTGGAAGACCCTCGGATTTACTCAAATAGATCTGAGAGTTAGGTGTAGGTTAGATCTGAGACGTAGTCTCTGTAAAAGTTAGGTCTTCTTAGACACAGGTGTTCTAAGAGTTAGGT
>NW_026534379.1:0-4361 GCF_026225885.1 Hylaeus anthracinus
CTCTCTCTCTCTCTCTCTCTCTCTCTCTCTCTCTCTCTCTCTCTCTCGCTCGCTCGCTCGCTCGCTCTGGCGTCGGGAGGAGATCGATGATCTCACCGCGTTTCTCGTCGGGAGGAAACTTCCGGCGAAGGGAATTTAAGCCGGCGAGGTCGTTCATCGCGACCTTAAAAGACGGCGCTATTTCTGTCCCGTCCTTTCTGCCCGGCATGAACGTCCGAGATGAGAAGTTTACGAACTTTGCGCGGCGACCTTCTTTCGTCCGCGAATCGGGGTTAGTCTTCGGCTGCGGGAAACTTCCGGACCGCTCGATCGAACGCGTCAACGATAGAATCCACCTAACCAACCGCCGAGCGACAAACGCGCTCCGTTTCGAGGTACGCGAGAACCGAAAGCGATTTCCTCGACTTTCTTTCGTTACGAGAAAGCTCGGGGAACTGGAGCGTCGTTCGTTCGATTCCGTCAGGGGGCTCTCGCTAATTAATCCGGGTACTTGGCCGGAAGGCTCGCGCGTAATCCTCGAAGCGACAGAGGAAGATTTAAAGACGAAGCGAAGAAGAAGTCTCTCTCTTCGGCCTCTGAAATTCGAAGCCACCGAATGACACCGCTAGATGGCGAGCGCTTACCGCGTGTTTATTTTTTATAGTGCTCGAGAGCTACTTTTATAACTATCGCCCCGTATATTGCACTTTTCGTGTACATTTTCTTACATGACCTCTTTTCTTGTCCTTATTATCTTAGTTAATTTGTTCATTTCTCAATCTTTCGAGCCACGGGCTATCGGTAATTTATATTAGCCATACTTTGAAAAAAACTGGGTTTCGAAAAAAACGACCGGGATTCGAACCCGGGATCTCTGCGTGGTAGTCGGCCACGCTACGCACTGATCTACCTTCTTTGTCGCGAGTCAATCCGAATGAATAAGGGAATGAATGAACGAATAAGGGATGAATAAATCGTTTCGCGTAAAATGTAACGACGGGTAACATTCGAAGAAACTTGACGTGAATTTTACCCGCCGAGACGATCAAGAAATACACGGAAAGGAGAAAACAACCCGTTTCCGGCGCGGATTGTCTATGTTCCTTTTAAAGGCCTTTACTTCTTTGTCCGCCGGTAATTGGGCTCTCCCCAGCATGTCAATTGCCACTCGCGTTCCGGTCTAATTTTAAGAAAGAAAAGCACGCGTGTTCCGCTGCCAATTAAAGGGAGCGAAACGATGGTTACGCGAAACGTATCCGGGTCTCCCGCGACCCTTATCGAAACCGAACGACCCGTGGTAATCGAAAATGGCGAGCTTTCTTTTCGCCGAAACAACGACCTACGAGCGATTTCGGTCGCAAAAATGACGGACGAGCTTGCGACGAGCTTGCGACGAGCTTGCGACACTTTGAAAGGGCGTACGAGCGATACCAGCTACTTCGACCTGCAAGGAATCGGGTTAGGCTTCAAAAAAATAACGACCAACTCACGTATCGTCGACGTACGAACGGGTCTCTAGGTCGCGCAGCAATTCGCTCTCGCTAGTGTTAAAATAAGCGCGTCGCTGTAACTTCGTTTCGACGACTCGTTTTAATGAGATTCCTCGTAGCTTCGAAAGTGCTTCTAAAAATAACGTTGTACAATGTTAAAGTTTGCGTAATTAATTTTAATTTGCTCGTTACAGCTATTAGTTTAATATCAGCGATCAAAGGAACGTTAGACGCTCCGGTTTAGATTCCAACCCCTGTTTGTCTACGAGAAATTCCATTTTTCTTCCGTATGGGCTGTAGAAAAATAAATTACGAAAGGAAGAATCGAATTAGCATGAAAACGTGCGCGGGGTCGTTTGAACGTCGCGTTACCCTAGGCCGTTGAACCCTCGAAGTCGATTACACGGTCGCACGAACGGAACATACGTACACGGTTGCGTTTGAAAACGCGACAGGTCGTCTCGCGCTGGTTTCTACGAATATGTCCGAAAAATGTTGCACTCGAAAGACTCGAGGACGCGGTTCGAGGGAAGTACGGGGCGCGATAAACGGTAGGGAGAGGGATAAGAGGTAAATGTCAAGGATGACGAACCTTCCTCGCGCTGATAATACAGAATAGCGAGCGACGATTAGTTCACCGAACGCAATGCGACGCACCGCATCGTCAGCGAGGAATTCCATTTCCATTTGTTTCTGATCGAAGCTAGTAGATGGCTCCACCCAGGCCGGCCACGCCGACTCGATACACGTGTGTTCTACGATCCTGTGCTGTGCACCGGGCCGACTCGTTCTACTGCGTCGGCCTTGCGCAACGCTTTTCTACTTGACGTTCGTTCGTTACGCTTGCTCCGTTCCGTAGTATACGGTCCCATAAACATTCGTACTCTCTGTGTCTATCGAACGAATTTTGTTAACATTACATGGTAGACTTGATGTTTCCAAGTGTACGTTTGTACGGAATATGTCGATATACAGGATTGACTGGATAAATGCAAGACGACCGGGGTTGTTCTCCCTTGATGGTAAGCGAACGAACAGTGTAGTACGATCCTAACCGATTGATACGCTTCTGTCGACTGCTTTTTGTTCTCGGATATCTTCCTCTTTCACTCTCTGTCCTTTTCAAGCTTATTCGCGTAAATATTAGGTGGACCGGAAAGTAATGTCGTTTCTGCGAATCACACTACTTGTTTATCATTCATCAGTTCGTTTACTTTTATCGATCTGACATTGAAAGTATGCAAAAGGCTGTTGGTAACGAGGGTGATTACATAATCGATCGAAAATCGAAAGTAATTAAGAATGTATTTGTTTGAATTTAATGTACAAGAAACGACATTATTTTGTTGCGGTCCATCTAATATTTGTAACGAAGCTATCAAAGATAATTCGATTCAATTAAACGATAGCCAAAAATGTATTCGGTCAACTTATACGATTAACATACATAAAAGAAGTCTTCGAAAGAAAATCGAAGTTCAAATCGCCGAGCTTGATAATTCTAACATTTAAGTCGTTGCGACGACTACGACAAAAAGATAATACGGTTAAACGATTAACGTCAACGATTCGATGCCACGGATCCACGTAAGAAAACACAAGCGCATCGGGAAGCGAAAAATCGAAGAAGGATTCCGTCGTCCTAAACTAGGACAATTTCGCAGAGAAATCGGGAAACACCCTGTCCGAGGTCTGCATCGTGCGCGCGCTCTCGTTTCCCTACACTTGAACTCTGCCGTCCAGAGCGCACGTTCCATCGATTCATCGCGAAAATCATGAATGAACGTAATCCCGTCGATGCCGGTGCATTCAGTTCAGTTTCTCGCCCGGCAACAGTACCGGGGAATTATCGCGAGACCGACAGCGTGTTTCGGAAAAATTGTTTCTCGAGGATGCTTTCGCGGATTTCATCGCAAATCGTGGTCGATGACGTTCTCGATAACGCGATAGAAAAATTACTGGACAATTCGTAATCGGAGCACGGTCGTACGAGTACGTTCGCGATACGTTTCCAACGCAGAATTCGTTCGTCAACCGTTGAACGATATTTCACGAAACAACGACGTAGGAGTATAATACGATGAAAAGTAATGCCGGTGTTCGTGGAGAAGGTCAGGAGCGTGACGACGCGATGTTTCTGGGACACGTCGCGCTTAATCTATTCAGCCCTGATTTAAATGACCTTCGATTCTGGACGGCAATGAGTTAAATTTAGGTAGCCCTTTGGGATTCTAGTTCACACTCTCGCGCCTTTTACCCCAATGGGCTCGCTTTATTCTTTATACTTCTTTAACGATTATCGAACCCTCCCGTTACCCGATAAATGTCGGTTCGGACACACGACGCGAGTCGCTAGAAATTAGGGTCCCAAAGAAATTTTCATTCCGTAAATACTTGGACGAAACGATTCCAACGAGGATCGTAAAGTTGTTAGTAGTATCGAGTTGCCTGGAAAGTCCGTGTTGATTTTTTCTAGCTGGACAGCTCCGAATATATTGGAATGAGTGAAAATAAATAACGTGTATACATCCCCTGAAAGGTGGAAAAGTTGTGGAACAAAATGATGCTTATGTTATTCGATAAATGTACAATAAACATTCAATAAATATAAATTGAATGGCAGGTTTCACGTTTCCAAATAAATGTTTCATTATAAATATATACACGTGCAAAGTTTATTCATGTACATACATACATATATATATAAGAAATTTGTAGAAATTGAATGATAAGCTCGACGATTCCAAACGAATTTTTCATTATAAACATATATATGAATGTTTGATGATAATGATATATTATATATTTTATATATTATATAAATATAATATATAATATATAATATATATAATATATAAAATATATAATATATCATTATCACGATAGCACTCA
>NW_026534379.1:4761-8909 GCF_026225885.1 Hylaeus anthracinus
ATCATCAAACTATTTTATATATTATATATTATATATATTACATGTATTATTATATGTAATTGTATATGTAGTATTATATACATTATTATATATATTATATATATATTATATATATTATATAATATATAAAATATATAATATATCATTATCATCAAACATATATATATGTTTATAATGAAAAATTCATTTGGAATCGTCGAGCTTATTCAATTTCTACAAATTTCTTCAATAGAGGGTAAGAATATTTTTGACTGACTGTATATTAAAATTCAAACGTGCCTTCAAATTTTTCCCAAAGATTGACATCACGAACTTTTTCTGGACAATCTAATAGAAAATTTTCCAACTTTTCACCGACGGACGATGGTGTCCTTGTGTCCTCGGACGGTGGACGTCCGGTGTAGGAAAATCTGCACGCTCCGAAATATTAACCGGTACGCGAAGATTAGATGGAAAATGTTATCCGTGGTCACGGTTAAGCAGCGTCGCGACGAGACGCGGCAAAGGAACAAGGGACTCGTCGATACTCGTTCCTCGGAGCCGGAAGTAGGTATTCATCCAATTATCGGGTCGGACGAGCTCGATACCAATTTCCATAACGTTATTTCCAAGATTAAGTCCGCGCGGATCGGTAACGTCGACGCCTGTACAGTTACCCACACATCGTCGCGGGGAACGCAGAGTTCGCGCAACCAGTTCTCAAACTTTGCGCCTCTATTTTCTTTCCAGCGCGGTTCGACTAACGAACTACTCGACCGGCGCGGGCGCACAGCTCGAAATTGAAACAAACGGGAGAACACGGAATTTAAACTAGGACGAAAACCGTGGAAATACGATCGCGGACATTTTCGATCCCTCGAAGGACCGTAAACGTCTCGGCTTGTAAATTGTAGCCCGCGTTCGACCCTTTTCCGGGACGCTATTTTCAAGTTTTCGGTGACAGATTTCGTGCGACACTCTCGTTTTCTCGCATAGGTAGTCACACGTACGGATGACTATCTCGGAGTTACGCGAAGTTGAATTACTAACGAGGAGTGTACCAGAAGTGGAAACGTGCTTGTTAACGAGTCATACCTCAAATTGTAGCTCTCGACGGGAGATGTTCGAGAAACATCCCCCTTTCGAGCTCGGACGAGTGACTGCTCGTTTTCAAGAGAAATTCGCGCTGAAATTCAACGTTCTTAAAGGTTTCGCGCGAAACACGGATTTTTGAAAAAAAAAATAGAAAAGTGTCGAGCAGGTTTTATCCGGCCGACGTTTCCGCCCGATGCTATTTTCGCGATTTAATATTCTTAATGGTCGCGTCAAAAGGCCTATCGTGTTGGAATCGATTTAACGTCTGGCCTAGATCGCCGCACGATCAATCTCTTCCCCGAACACAAAATCTCCGAATCGAGTTTTCCAATAAGGATGCAACCAATTTCGTACGACTCGAGTAGCGTGTCTGATTATTACTATCTATTACTACTTGTGCTCGGGAGCATCCACGACGAAACGTTACATTAACAAGTTTTCGATGATTCGAGACGTTTGTCTTGACTCGTGACGAAAATTTCAAGCAAGACTTGCGAATCACGAGTCTGCCTCGTAACGAAAATTTTAGGCTAAACTCGCAAGTCACGAGTCTGATTTGCGATGACAATTTTAAACCGAACTTGCGAATCTCGTGTCGGACTCGCGATGGAAATTTTAGGCCAAACGTACGAATCACGAGTGTGTCTCGTTAAATTTAGCGCGACCATATTTTTCGAGTTTCAGGATAGCGCAAAGGGCTGTTACAATTTCACGCGACTCGAGTATCGTGTTTGCTACTTGTGTGCGTCGCGTGTTTGGGAGCATCGACGACGAAACGTTACTTTATCAGTTTCTCGATGATTCAAGAAACTTCGTAACGCGATAAAATAATATTCCACGTGTTTGTCGAAACTTGTATCTCGGGAATAGAAGGGACGGAAGCGCCGTAAATGGAAAACGTTTTCGCGTCGGCTGCGAGCAGACTCGGGCGTTGCGTCAAAGTGCATCGCGCGGCGCATCTGCATGTCGCATGTGGCCCGCAAAGGCGAAATCGAGTTAATACAAGTAAACCCCTCTCCCCGGGGAGAAGTTATTGCAACGACATCGTTAACGAGGACAATGAGACGACGATACCAGGCCGTTGGTGCGCGATCAAGAGAAGACCGAATCCCGTCAATTATCCATAATCATCGCGAAACGTTGCCTGTTAAACGAGTCGGTGGAATTATTGGATCGTCCGGAAGGTCCATGACGATTTTTCGTACGCGGTACAGGTCCGAATATATCCGAATAATTAAAAACAAATAACGTGTGTACATCCCTTAAAAGAAGGAAAGGTTGTGGAACAAAATGGTGCCTATGTAATTGAATCGATATTATATAGATTAAGATTCAAATGTGCTTTCGAATTTTTCTTAAAAATTCCCACGAACTTTCCGGACGACCCAATAATTTGTTCGTACGAACGAGCATCGAATTCCGGAAAAAAAAAAAACAATAACATTCGATTCCACGTTTGTGTTTTTTTTTCGGTAAACTTCATGCTTTACACCGATACGATGATATACTACACTTTCCAGAGAGAGAGAGAGAGAACTTATCGAACTCTGTAACCGTAAACTGGGTAAATCTTTGGGCCGAGAACACGTCTAACTTCGTACAGTGAATTGCTTGAACTTTGATCCGGACGCTGAACTCTTGAACTTTACACCTTGCGTTTCGCGAGCATCGAGTCTGGTTCTGGATTTTCATACTTCCGCGCCCGAATACCAGAGATTTCGTATCGAATTTCGAAATATATCCAAAGGGAATGTAAATGTGCGTCGCGATCTGAAGGGTGAGAAGAAACATCGTTGCAACTGTTGCGGTCGAAAATTACGACGCCGACGCGGAACGTAAAGCAATTGCTCGACGCAAAGTCGACAATCGGGGACGAACTAAAGGTCTGCTGATTTGCATAACGGTCGCATTGTTGTTCCGTTCACGCCAACGGAAGTTTCGGTGAGCGATATTAACCAGATTAAGTCGGTCCTGGTCCGAAAAGGGTATTAAAATTCGCTAGAGTTGAATGCACCTACGAAATGGCTCGGAAATTGCCATAATTTCGAGACAAAGATCGCGTTTCCCAGGCCCACAAGACACGCTACTTTGCGAACGATTCGAAGTCGACCGTTCCGGCTCGATTCGCGTTCGGAACTCGCAACTTTCGAACACGCGATTTCTACCTGAAAGTACTCTACGGATGTTTCGCGATAATTTCATTAAACGCGCAACTGTAACGTACCTAATCGAAGACGAGCGTTCTTCCGAAAGGAACGGTTGGCTCAACAGACAGGAAAATCAGCCTAAACGATCGTCTTCGGACGGTAACGATACAGATTGCTCGTGGAATGGAAACATTTCGGAACTTTGCTCTCGGTCATCGATCAAATGTATCGCGAGCCACCGACGACGCTCTTCGTGAAAACGAGCTTATGCAAGAGGATAAAAAAAAAGTACACGATATCGGATTGAAATCTCTTCGATTGAACGAGCGAGAATGTGGAAACGAGAATAGGTTTAACCGAGGGTATCGAACGTAGAAATAGTTTGTCGCCCAGTGTTTTTTATATCAAGCGAACAGTTTAGCGACGACAATAATTTCTCGGCAGGCCAATCCAAACGGCGACGAACGCTCGCGAAGGCGAGACCGTGTTCGTCTCCGGGGACGAGAAGTTCAGGTTCGAAGAAACAAAATGGCACGGAGTTCTCGTCTGCGCTAGCAAACGCGTTCTCCCACGACGACGGAGAAAAGGTTCGAGGGAACGAGACTGGCCGGGGTACAGCTCGAGTTACGAATGTCGTTCGACACGGCTGGAAGAAAACCGAAGGAGAGAGGATATCGGATCGTTCCGCGAGCAACGTTGTTTTTCATCTCGCTGTACAACAAGACGTATTATAGGAGATTCCCGTACCTGAGAATAAGGCGTCAAACGAGAACGCGAAACAGGGTTCGGGATTGGATGGTAGGAAAAGAGATTGGAAGACCCTCGGATTTACTCAAATAGATCTGAGAGTTAGGTGTAGGTTAGATCTGAGACGTAGTCTCTGTAAAAGTTAGGTCTTCTTAGACACAGGTGTTCTAAGAGTTAGGT
>NW_026534380.1:0-2220 GCF_026225885.1 Hylaeus anthracinus
GTTAACTTGGACTAAAATTAGTACGGGAAAAAGTTAAAAAAAAAAAATCCCAATAGCGTAATTTTCGAGGCAAAATTGATCTCTCTTCGCGCGCATAAATAATAATTCGACCTGAACGATAGCGTCGGTGATTTTAAAATGTTTACGCCCTCAATTGCGGACGCAAGAACCGAAAGGATCAACACGTTCGAATTTTGAGGTATACCGAGAATAATCGTAAAGAGTTGGTCGAAAAGTTGCGAGACAGAGCTCGTATGAAAAGGTTTAAACGATCTTCGAGGAACGCGTCGCGCCTTTACGAGGAAACCATCGCTCGTGGTTCAGCCGATCGATCGATGACGCGTCCAGTCGTCGAAGGAATCGAAAACCGGACGGTTAAGCGCGAGCAGATAATCCCGCGAAACGAAACGAAACTATCCGCGCGGAACTGAACGGAAACGAACCCGACGGGAGCCTGGCTAGGACAGCTGCCAGAAAGTCGCTTGCCAAATTCCCAACGAAACTGAATGAAACGATCGCCCGGACGACGTTCCATCTGTACGCGAGCTGTTCATCTTGGAGTGCGATCCTCTTCGCTCGTGTGCCGCTTGTACGCGAGATTGAGCCGACCGCAAACTATCCAATCAATTTCAACGCGTATGCCAGCTGAGGTTATTCCTCTTGCCACAGGATATCGCGTACACTCGGAACTGTATCGCGTTCGAAAGCTGGGCGACGCGGTCCAGTTTCTCTAGTTAACACGTTGCTCGTCACGTCACCCAAAAATAGGTGACGGAACCTTCTTGTTATAGAACTAAAAGAATTAATTCCAAATGTGAGAAGACCTAGAAAATAAATACGGAGAGGATTTGTGAGTTTGGAGAGGGTGAAAAAATATAGAGGATAAAGATACTACGACTAATGCGGAATTACCTAATCTTCGACAGTCTCGAGAGAAAATTTGAATTTCATAGAAATTTCCAAGAATTTTAGTCTGGGAGTCGGTGTATTAAATGCCGATTACGGAACTGCACTCGTTTTGGGAAATTAAGCGATCATTTTTCTTCTTCTCTTTGATCAGAGAACTTTGCGCTCGATCGTTGGATAGTTACGCTTATTTCCTCCCAGCGTTTCGCGGTTTAGAAAATATTATCAACGAAATTACTCGGAACGACGACTATAGCGGAGATAAAATCAATCGACGGGTCAAGGGCAATCGCCTCAACCTGAATCCAAGCGGACACGACTTTCTCGTACACGCCGCGCCCAGCTCGTCTCTACTCTTCGCCATGAGAGGGCCGAGGCAGCAGGTTTCCGCGAAAATACGAGAGATGGAGCGACAAGCTAACCGAAAGCGGTATGGAGGGGAGTGGCATTGAGCGGCCAGCTGATTTCGTCGCGATTCAGCTTGGATCGTAGAGAGGGAAAAGAAAGAAGAATGATCGAGAGACCTCCAATCCGCGTCCTCTGTCTTTTCCTCGACAGCGATCAGCGACGCGAGCCGTTTAACGAATATTATTCGGTTTATCGTTGCACGACGATCCACTGTCATTCTTATCCAGCGTTTGAATCGGCGTCGACAAGGTCGGCAGCGTTCTTTATCGGTTTCCCAGCGTCCGCGTCAGATGGCACAAGTTTCACTGGAATGGTCGTACCGCGAATTCTACGCTACCAAACTCAAACCTCTCCAATAGTCTATAAATACGTTAAATTTAACGTGCGCCGATAGCTTGCGACGACAAGCACCGTGGAATAAATGAAACGTCGACCTCGAGTTCCGTCTTCTTCGCGGGCAAATATATTAGGCGAACCGGAAAATAACGTCGTTTCTGCAATTTTAAATACTTGTTCATCATTCGTCAGCACATTGGTTCTGATCGATCTGGCAATTTGTACGGTAGATGGCAAAAGGCTATCGATAACGGGAGCGATTATATAATTAACAATGAAAAATAGAAATTTATTACAAATTTGTTTGAATTTAATGTAAAAGAAACCTAAATCCTACATAAATTACATGCTTGTTATGTTACGTTATTCGATACAGCGTCATTCCGTTTAGCACGTTCTGCAAACAAAATGGCTTCTAGTGCAGAGGGTTAATCCTTTAGCCGGCAACGGCGTGCGAGACTCGTGGTACGCGATTTGAGGCGAACATGAACAGCACGAGTCAGACACGTCGTATGAAAGTGTACAAGGAGTTTTATACCTAACTATACCACTCAGAGTCCTACAGTAAAT
>NW_026534381.1:0-2221 GCF_026225885.1 Hylaeus anthracinus
GTTAACTTGGACTAAAATTAGTACGGGAAAAAGTTAAAAAAAAAAAAATCCCAATAGCGTAATTTTCGAGGCAAAATTGATCTCTCTTCGCGCGCATAAATAATAATTCGACCTGAACGATAGCGTCGGTGATTTTAAAATGTTTACGCCCTCAATTGCGGACGCAAGAACCGAAAGGATCAACACGTTCGAATTTTGAGGTATACCGAGAATAATCGTAAAGAGTTGGTCGAAAAGTTGCGAGACAGAGCTCGTATGAAAAGGTTTAAACGATCTTCGAGGAACGCGTCGCGCCTTTACGAGGAAACCATCGCTCGTGGTTCAGCCGATCGATCGATGACGCGTCCAGTCGTCGAAGGAATCGAAAACCGGACGGTTAAGCGCGAGCAGATAATCCCGCGAAACGAAACGAAACTATCCGCGCGGAACTGAACGGAAACGAACCCGACGGGAGCCTGGCTAGGACAGCTGCCAGAAAGTCGCTTGCCAAATTCCCAACGAAACTGAATGAAACGATCGCCCGGACGACGTTCCATCTGTACGCGAGCTGTTCATCTTGGAGTGCGATCCTCTTCGCTCGTGTGCCGCTTGTACGCGAGATTGAGCCGACCGCAAACTATCCAATCAATTTCAACGCGTATGCCAGCTGAGGTTATTCCTCTTGCCACAGGATATCGCGTACACTCGGAACTGTATCGCGTTCGAAAGCTGGGCGACGCGGTCCAGTTTCTCTAGTTAACACGTTGCTCGTCACGTCACCCAAAAATAGGTGACGGAACCTTCTTGTTATAGAACTAAAAGAATTAATTCCAAATGTGAGAAGACCTAGAAAATAAATACGGAGAGGATTTGTGAGTTTGGAGAGGGTGAAAAAATATAGAGGATAAAGATACTACGACTAATGCGGAATTACCTAATCTTCGACAGTCTCGAGAGAAAATTTGAATTTCATAGAAATTTCCAAGAATTTTAGTCTGGGAGTCGGTGTATTAAATGCCGATTACGGAACTGCACTCGTTTTGGGAAATTAAGCGATCATTTTTCTTCTTCTCTTTGATCAGAGAACTTTGCGCTCGATCGTTGGATAGTTACGCTTATTTCCTCCCAGCGTTTCGCGGTTTAGAAAATATTATCAACGAAATTACTCGGAACGACGACTATAGCGGAGATAAAATCAATCGACGGGTCAAGGGCAATCGCCTCAACCTGAATCCAAGCGGACACGACTTTCTCGTACACGCCGCGCCCAGCTCGTCTCTACTCTTCGCCATGAGAGGGCCGAGGCAGCAGGTTTCCGCGAAAATACGAGAGATGGAGCGACAAGCTAACCGAAAGCGGTATGGAGGGGAGTGGCATTGAGCGGCCAGCTGATTTCGTCGCGATTCAGCTTGGATCGTAGAGAGGGAAAAGAAAGAAGAATGATCGAGAGACCTCCAATCCGCGTCCTCTGTCTTTTCCTCGACAGCGATCAGCGACGCGAGCCGTTTAACGAATATTATTCGGTTTATCGTTGCACGACGATCCACTGTCATTCTTATCCAGCGTTTGAATCGGCGTCGACAAGGTCGGCAGCGTTCTTTATCGGTTTCCCAGCGTCCGCGTCAGATGGCACAAGTTTCACTGGAATGGTCGTACCGCGAATTCTACGCTACCAAACTCAAACCTCTCCAATAGTCTATAAATACGTTAAATTTAACGTGCGCCGATAGCTTGCGACGACAAGCACCGTGGAATAAATGAAACGTCGACCTCGAGTTCCGTCTTCTTCGCGGGCAAATATATTAGGCGAACCGGAAAATAACGTCGTTTCTGCAATTTTAAATACTTGTTCATCATTCGTCAGCACATTGGTTCTGATCGATCTGGCAATTTGTACGGTAGATGGCAAAAGGCTATCGATAACGGGAGCGATTATATAATTAACAATGAAAAATAGAAATTTATTACAAATTTGTTTGAATTTAATGTAAAAGAAACCTAAATCCTACATAAATTACATGCTTGTTATGTTACGTTATTCGATACAGCGTCATTCCGTTTAGCACGTTCTGCAAACAAAATGGCTTCTAGTGCAGAGGGTTAATCCTTTAGCCGGCAACGGCGTGCGAGACTCGTGGTACGCGATTTGAGGCGAACATGAACAGCACGAGTCAGACACGTCGTATGAAAGTGTACAAGGAGTTTTATACCTAACTATACCACTCAGAGTCCTACAGTAAAT
>NW_026534382.1:0-8363 GCF_026225885.1 Hylaeus anthracinus
CTCACGAAAAGTACGAATCAGACACTTCGTATGAAAGTGCGCAAGGACTTTTATACCTAACTATACCACTCAGGGTCCTAGGGTAAGTCATAGTGCAAAGGGTTAGGTCTAATTTAGGTCTCGCTGATAAACCCTTCCAGATCCTCGACGATATTTTCGTCATTCCCTCCGGTTAATTTTGTCTTCGATAATTGAGAAAATACACGAGAAAACTGGGCGAAAAAGTTGAGAATGTCGCGAGATCGATCGATCGAAAATCCCGGCGTTCTCGGAAGTTTGCGGAAAGCGTTAACGCAGAGCTTAGGCGAAAACAGGTCACTCGAAAGCAAAAACCGGTTACCTTTTCTTGCGCTCGGGCGATGCTCGTCGACGCCGCGGCAACATTCTCATACCGAGGAGAGCGCCTCTCATTCCAACGTGCATAGCGATTAATCATTTAGGATTCCGCCGGGACAAGTTCAACGTAACTTTGACCGCGTGGAGTGGGCCCATTAGGAACGGGGAAAACAAAACCTCCGGGGATTCATCTTTCCGCGGGGACACTTCAAAGACAATGTGACCCGTACGAAAGCTTTATAAAATATTCTCGGACAGTTTACGGAGGGAACGTCAACGTACATTCTAAAACGTTCTCCGCGCGGCGTTTGTCTCGACGAATCGTTGCGCTCGACTTCGTACGGTTCGGCTCCTCGACGAAACTCCGACGAAACTGTCCCGTGAACTGCCGGAAAATCGAGCACTGATTGGTCAAACATAGACAACGTATCGCGGTTCACTTGTTTTCCGATCGAAAAAACGCACACGAAACACGCATGGTCTCGCGAACGGTGGCTTGCACTCGGCGAAAAATAATGCAACGTACTGCCAGCCTCGTAAGCGTTCCTCTACTCTCTATATCTAATTCAAGAAATTTGTCTAAAACTAAATGTCGTGCTCGATGTTTCCACGATTAATCTTTATTACAAATATACAAATATTACGTTCCGCGCGTCCAACCGAAACTCCCGATGTATCACGAATTCGTTCATTCCGCGCCGAGACGTTTCCGCGATTGGAAAGAGCACTGGTCAAAGAGTCTCGCGGCCGATTTTCGATAATCGCGAAGTCGCGAGTAACCGGTTCGATCCCTGCCGTTGCATATCTCTCATAGGTTTTCCTGCTCCTCCACCTCCTCTTTCACGATTCTATCTATATCCCGCCTTTAATTCGCCGCCAGTGACACTGCTAGACGCGTCGGTGAGACGCGAGATTCCATCCTGAATTCTCGAGCAACCGAGCAATTGGGTCGAAGAATTTGGGGGACGCCGCGGGAGGGAAACGTCGAATTGCAGGTAAACGATCGTACTCGTTCAGGCTAGAGATAATCGAAACTTGCTAAACTACGCCTGGATAAGGTTACCAACTAGTCAACGGGAATAGTGTGAATAGTTCCATTAAAACGCCATTCCATTCCATTAATTAGTTCCATTAATGTTTTGTCGTGTCGGTGCCGGTACGTGTCGTTGCCGGAACGTGTACGGTCCGTGTCGTAAAGTCTGAATCGACCTTTACACTATATATATATATATAGTCTATACCGTAGGCTCGTCGAAAATTCCTTAATTACAGGTGTTACAGTTGCCCGAGCGACACCTGTCGTTCGGTCGTACGTAAAGCGACGGTCAGTCCTTGATAGAGAGCCGCACGGATCAGACAATAATTACTCATCTGTACATTCGTCCATTACCGATAACATTAAATAATACGACACAAGGAACGAATACGGCCCTGAAGTATTTGAGTATCCGTCAAAGCGTAGGCGGAGCGAGAGCTAGTATATTTTGGAAACCAAGGTGACGCTTGGCCTGGGAACGCTGGGACGAATCGGCTATGGGCGAGACGCCAGAAACTGCATTTTCCGTGGTAAATAGGGTAGCGGCGATCGCCATTGATAAACGGATGCGATTCGGTCGGCTTTCAAGGTTTTGCGATTCATAAGATTGTCGCCAGAGAATGAGCTTCGTGTTTCGGAATGTTACGCCGCCGAACGAAGGAGTCGCTGTGTCGAAACTCTTTATCCGCGTGTAACCAAAGAACCCAGCAAATTAAGACGTACTTTTGCAGATGTTTATGCTATATACATATATATATCGAATGAAAATGCGGTGAAATGTACAAGAATGTGCACGAGTGCAAAAATAGATAAAATATCAACAGCGACACACGGCGTTATACCGTTCGGAAAATTTCATTTAAATTACAGTTCTTTTTCTATGTCTGTGAACGTACATTCCGTCCCGTAAATATTCGTACCTTCTATGCCTGTCGAAAAAATTTGTTTAAGTTAAACGATAAGTAATAATGTATAATGTAAATGTATGCATGTACAAACTTATTCATACGTATATTATTTAAAGCTATTACTTAATTTAGCGAAACTTGTTCGATAGACGAATGTTTATGGGATCGAGTGTATAAATTTGTATAAACATCCGGAGTCTAGAGACGACGAGTTTGGCAAACAGAGCCGCCCGTTGCGCTCGGGAACGTTACGAGAATATCGGTCCTCGCGTTTAGAGCACTCTGTACGACAAAAGCTCTAAAGACAGTCGTAAACGAAAGCCGTGGGTTTGCGTGGCGAACAGGGAAGCTTTATTAGTCTTTCCACCGCGGAGTGTGATTTTACCCGAGAGCAGGCTACGATGGCGTAATGCTTGCTTTCGGGTTAAGCACTTAAACTTGCATTCCCCGCGGTCTTCGACTTACGGCGGTCTTCAACTTTCCGAAATAACATTGACATCCGGCAATCCGTTCGCTTCCACCACCGTGCGGTGGCGTGACTCGAAAACAAGGGGAAACCTCTAATGGCGTTGCAATTCCGACGAAATCCATCTGCCGGGTCCTTAAACGAGTCGGCTTCTCTTTTCGATTCAACGAATTAAACGCGCATCGAGTCAAAGTGTGCGGTCGCGTTTACAACACCGCGCGGATTTCGCGAATCAAACCATCAGGAAAAACATCGTTCGAAATGGTTGGTACTTATTAAATTGCTGTAAAACAAAATGTAACCAGCGGCAATTTAATCGCTGCACGATGGTCGATTTACAGCGAAGCTGAATTCCGACATTTAATCCTTTGGTGGAAACATATTCGTAGCGTGGAAAAATAAAAATAAATCTTCGCAAGGCGCGGACGCGCGATCGATCGAAATTTTAATGTATGAAAATTACGGTCCGTGCAGCGACCCACGTCGCGATACTTGTAAATCCTGTTATCGAACAACGACTCGCGTCTAAGACAGTTCTTTCCCAACTGTACTAGTCGAAACAGAATCTCAGATACGGGAAGTATTGATAACGATATATTCTCTGTGATAAAATTCTTTAATTATCATTTGATTATGATTTTTAATAAAAGAAAGTAGTAATTATTACAAGTACAGTTGCAATTAGTTTTTCCGGTATTATTTTATTCGATACAGTCGTTGTGCAATCCAGTACGCGGCACTTCGAGGTGAAAACCGAACTGACAAAAATGCTACTAGTGGTTGCTGCATAACAGGGGCATCTTCTGCGCCTACGAGATGGCAACCGAACCGACAAGCCAGCTAGCGGCGGTTGCCGCGTAACAGGGGCAACTCTACCAACCGGGCAAGTTTGTCGAAGTGGAGATACGTTACTCTACACTCATTAATTTACTTTCTACTCACTTTTGCTTTCGATCTTTATTGTACAAATTGTTTTACAGTCAAATGTATCATTGTTGTACACAACAATTCTGTGGACTCTGTGGTACACAATTTGAAAATATTAAAATGTTAATTTAAAAATGTCAAAGTCACGAGACAATCTGAATTGTTATCATTGTTTAGGAAACCACCTTGAACAGAATTGTTTCGTACACTACTACGCTGCTCTCGAAATCTGCAGTTAGGTAAACAACGGTTAAGATTTTTCAAAGATGGTAGACTAGATGTCCCCGTTTCGAGACTCGACGGCGAGGTAAGATCTCTCGGAGCAGAGGAGGCTCCTATCGGTGGCTTTCGATGCGATTATCGTTAACGGCGCAACTCTAATTAGCTCGGCCACGGTGACACGCCACGAAGCTGAGTTTGGTGCAACGTTCCATTCTGCGCATTCCCGGCATGCCGAATTCCAAGCCAATCCCCATTCCCCGACGCGTCGGGGCGGCCTGCGTCCTGGCTAATCCAGACACCGACCAGCGTGAAATCGCGGTTGAACGTTCAGCTCGTCGCGCGCGGGCCCGCCGAGCGGTTAGGGTATCCGAAATTTCGTCAGGTGCGCGCAATGACGTTAACCGCATGCAGTCGTTGCACGGATCGATCACGCAGCCCGCAGTGCGAAAACCCGACGCTGCCATGCCGGCTCGGAACTTTTCGTTTGTTTTAAAAAGCGAACAAATGCTCTACCACGGTATACGAATTACCGGATCCCTATCTTTTCGTGCGAGGAAACGATCTCGCGAGGAAACGATCTCGCGAGGAAGCGATCTCGCGAGGACCATGATTTACCAACGATTATATCGGGTCATCCCATAAGTTCGTGCCGAGGACTGTGTCGATATATTCAACTGTCATATTTGAAGATAGAATAATTCCATTTTTCCACGTACCGAGATATATTTAACACTTTATCTACCGGGTTACTTAGAAACAGACTTTAATTGAAAAAAGAATTTTCTACGGTATCACAGGCCAATCTAGGCCGACAATAATTCCTCCATACTGTTACTGGTTACATTGAAAGCCAAGTCTGTTTCCAAACACTGAAAATTGTAAGTAGACGACCGTCAACGCGGTAAATAAAATCGAATAGCTAAGTACTGCAATTAAAAAGCCTAAAGATAGGCTCCCGGTAAATGAAGTGTTAAGGGCTCGCATTTGAATTAATTTAAAAATATCGACCAACGCTACGTCGACTCGAGTGACGTTTTTACCACTCTGCACCTTTTAAATTTTATTATAAAATAGCAACGATTAAAATGATTTCGAAGCTACAAATGGACTTGTAGCACTTTAAAAAATAACATATTATACAAAATAAGTGGCACGAACTTTTAGGACGACCTAGTGCATCTATGAAAATGATCGATTTCCCTCTGCTTTGTAGAGGGTTAGAGATATGCGTGATTGAACGATGCGATTAAATAATGAAATAAATAAAAGGGACTAAAGTGGAAATGCCGAGGCGGAAAACGCGCTCGTTGTCGAGCGTTCATTCGTAAACCGGGTTCCTGTGACGCGTTACCTACTTTCTTTCGCGAATCTTCTCCTTCGCCGCAGTCTTTCTTTGAACGTAACCAGTCCACGTTTTCGGCAACAGAAACCGTGTTCGACGTCCGACTACGAATTAAAATCGATTCGAAATCGAGTCGAACGAATGGCAAAGCCGTTGAATAAGTTCAGCTGAAGAAAAAAAATTGAACTCGAAGAAAGACACTCGACTCGAAAGAAATAGGAAAAACGAATGTACCGAGCTTTCACGTAACCGATTTCTTTCGCGTAATCGCTCCCAACTTGACGAACGCGTCTGCCGACGATACCAGCGTTTCTTTGGCCGTTCTTTTCGACGCAACGATCGCGAACAGCCCGGAAGCACGAGAAGAAACGATCGTTTAATCGAACGAAGAGGAAGCGAGGAAAGTCGAAGGGAAAGGTACCGATGTTTTCTCGGCGCAGAGAAACTGGTCCATCGTCGGTAGAAGGATTCGAGTATTTTTAAACGTTTTACGAACGATCGAGGGTAGCTAAAAATATTAAAAACATCGCTTGTCATCGCGAAACCGCTCGAGGTGTCAACGGAATATTTTCCGCCAGTCTAAATCGAGTCCCGCGGTTTTCTTGCACGGCTGCCTGCTTCAATTACGATCCCAAACCACCCCCAGGCCTCTGTTCACGGTCGCGCGGGTAACAACTGCGAGAAGAAAAATCCATCGATTCGGTTGCATACGTGGCTGATGTTAGCTACGAACGGGGTGTTCGACCACTCGAAAGGGAAGAGGAAAAAACACCGTGGCGATTGTTTAGCCGCGAGAAGCGATGCGACGGCGATGGAAAGCGAGGCGAGGCGAGGCGAGACGAGGCGAGGCGAACCGGTGAGGCGGTCGGAGGAGGGCAGAAAGAGGGGCAGAGGGATATGTCGCAATGCGTCTTGACGTCACCGGTGGGACGTCGTTGGTGGGATTCGCTCGGCGTCGGATCGAGCAGCGTAGGGGCGGTGCAGGACGAAAGAGGGTGGAACGGACGCACGTGCACCCGGTGCATCCGACGCTGCTGGCAGCCGCCATCTGTCGAGAACACGCGGAAAGCGCAGTCCGAGAGTTCGTTCGCTGATAAGACCAATTTTCCTTATCGATCCGACTCGACCCCCGCGTACGCGTTTCCTTTCTTCCGTCGCGGGAGAACGGTCGGTCGGTCGAGCGCGATCGCGGATCCCGCATCTTTTCCTTTCTGCCCTTCTCACGGTAACGGAAAGCGAACCCAGCGAAATTTACGGAAACGGTCGTTCGCGTTACGCACTCTTGTTTACCGATGCGTCCGCGATATGCCGTCCATCCGCGCACGCGCAGCAACTCGTCCGACGACCCGTTCGTCGCGGCAAAGCGATACGAACGAACGAGCCGTGCGACGATAACGGATAAATATAAATTTCACGCGCGCGGACGTCGAAGCCTTCGAGCGCCGAACCATTCCGAATTACGAGCTATATTTAACCACCCTTTGACACACAAGACCGAGAGAGACGATTCGCGTGTTTAGCGTTAATTCCTTGGCTTTGGGATCTTCCGGATGAATATTCCAAAGCCACGGGGACACCGCTCGACCCTTCGATCGCGCGAGAAGACACAGATTGCGATCTCGAGGCGCGTCTCGAGTATCGACGAACATCCGACGGCATCGCGAACCTCGCGACCGATAAAGGAAATTTCTTCGGAATACGATGTTCAGTATTCCCGGTTGTAATTTTGTAAATTACAGATTCGAATCTGTGCGAAAAATAGCACAGGGGATTGATTGTAGCCTCTCGATTTTATGAAAATTGTTACGTTTGCGTGACAAGTTCTTGCTTGTTGATACTTTCGAGCAATAAGTTGGAAAGAATAATAAATGGAAAGAATAAATATAATTATTGGGAACGTAAAGGCTAAATAGATATATTCATATTTATAGCCCATGTATCAATAATGAAATCAAACCTGGGCAGGATTCGTGAATTTCGACGGAGTTAAAAATTAAAATACTACGGCGGATGTTAAATTAACCCTTTGCGCTCCAGCGATGCCTCTGAAGCGACATGTGTAATTTATTAGTGATTTTTTTCAATGTACAATTCGCGATGGCAATTTCAGACAAAACTTGAAAATCGCGACACTAGCTCGCGATGGCAATTTTAAGCCAAATTTAAAAATCACGAGTCTGACTCGCGATGAAAATTTCACGCTTGAGCCAAATTTGAAAATCTCGAGTCTGACTCGTGATGCAAATTTCAGGCCAAACTTGCGAATCACGAGTCTGCTTTTCAATTTTACTTATATCGGAATACAGTTAATCATTAATCGAAATAATAATACATCGAGCCGTGAACGCTCGTAAATGTTTCTTTTCGAAGTTTTTGGTTTTACAGAAGTTTATTATAAAAATGGACCAGATTTGATTTCATAGAAAAATGCCTCGAGCGCAAAGAGTTAATATTCGATAGTCGCGAGGCGAAGTTCTAAACTTTATAGAAATTTTCACGAGATTTAGATCGGCAATGTTAACGAATTTTCCACCATCGAGGGAGCGTGTCCCGATCATCGGATGTGGATGTCCTCGTAAGAAAGATAATCGCGGTATTTCGTAATGTTTCCTCGGTAAACATCGTAGAGCTCGATTTTATTTTATCCAGGATCGAGCGAATTACGAAGCGGAGAGTTACAACGCAAAGTTTCTCGCGCAGCTTGCCCGAGTAATACGGAGAATAACAAGCTGATGTGTACCCTGAAAACGAACAGTTAGTTATTACATTTGCATCCTTCTGTAACCGAAACGCCCGACGTGGAAACGCGGCCGGCGGCCTTGCGCACGCTGTCCCATTAAAATCGACCCTCCTCGGGGCTTCAACTCCGGCCTCCGTTTTCAAGCGGAACACGTTGCGCCAGCGTAAACGTGCTCTAACGCTTCCGCTAATCTCGTCTCGGGCTTAATATCGGGCTGAACGGGAGACGAGCCTGCACGCCGAAAAACCAATCCGAATGAATTATTGTCATCCTATATGAAAGCCTGGAGAGTCCTCGGTATCCTGGAATTACGTCTCTCGAACGATAATGCCTGGCGCTCTCTCTCTCTCTCTCTCTCTCTCTCTCTCTCTCTCTCTCTCTCTCTC
>NW_026534383.1:0-1066 GCF_026225885.1 Hylaeus anthracinus
TGCCAGCGGCGTAATGCTTTCTTAAATTTCATTTCACAGTGCCAGCGTCGTATTGCTTTCTTGAAATTCATTTCACAGTACCAGCGGCATATTGTTTTCTTAAATATTATTTCAAAGAGGCAGCGGTGTATTGCCTGTCTAGGGCTTCAACCAAGGTGCCAGGGGCGTATTGCTTTCTTAAATTTCATTTCACAGTGCGAGGGTTTAATGCTTTCTTTAACTTCATTTCACAGTGCCAGCGGAGTTTTGCTTTCTTAAATTTCATTTCACAGTGCCAGCGGCGTAATGCTTTCTTAATTTTTATTTGAAATTCTTAGCGTCATATTGCTTGTCTGAATTTCATTTCACAGTGCTAGCGGCGTAATACTTTCTTTGACTTCATTTCACAGTGCGAGCGAAGTAATGCTTCCTTAACTTTTATTTAAAAAGCCAGCGGCGTATTTCTTTCTTAAATTTCATTCCACAGTGCCAGCGGCGTAATGCTTCCTTAAATTTGTTTCAAAATGCCAGCGGCGTATTGCTTTCTTAAATTTCTTTTCACAGTGCCAGGGGTGTATTGCTTTTTTATAATTCATTTCACGGTGCTAGCGGCGTTATGCTTTCTTAAATTTTATTTCAAATTTTTAGCGGCATATTGCTTGTCTGAATTTCATTTTACAGTGCTAGCGGCGTAATGCTTTCTTTATCTTCACTTCACAGTGCGAGCGACGTAATGCTTCCTTAAATTTGTTTCAAAATGCCAGCGGCGTATTGCTTTCTTAAATTTCTTTTCACAGTGCCAGGGGCGTAATGCTTCCTTAAATTTTATTTCAAAATGCCAGCGGCGTACTGCTTTGTTAAATTTCTTTTTACATTGCCAGGGGCGTATTGCTTTTTTAAAATTCATTTCACGGTGCTAGCGGCGTTATGCTTTCTTAAATTTTATTTCAAATTTTTAGCGGCATATTGCTTGTCTGAATTTCATTTTACAGTGCTAGCGGCGTAATGCTTTCTTTATCTTCACTTCACAGTGCGAGCGACGTAATGCTTCCTTAAATTTGTTTCAAAATGCCAGCGGCGTATTGCT
>NW_026534384.1:0-1098 GCF_026225885.1 Hylaeus anthracinus
TAGAATTGGTGTGGAATTGGTGTAGAATTGATGTAGAATTGGTGTAGAATTGATGAAGTATTGGTGTAGAATTCGTGTATTTTTGATGTAGAATTGTTGTAAAATTCTTGTAGAATTGGTGTAAAATTGGTGTGGAATTGGTGTGGAATTGGTGAAAAATTGATGTGGAATTGATGTTGAATTGATGTAGAGTTGGTGTAGAATTAGTGTAGACTTGGTGTAGAATTGGTGTAGAGTTGGGGTAGATTTGGTGTAGAATTGGTGTAGAATTGGTGTATAATTGGTGTAGAATTGGTGTAGAATTGGGGTAGAATTGGTGTAGAATTGGTGTAGAATTGTTGTAAATTTGTTGTAGGATTGGTGTACAATTGGTGTAGAATTGGAGTAGAGTTGTTGTAGCATTGGTGTAGATTTGATGTAGAATTGGTGTAGAATTGGTGTACAATTGGTGTAGAATTGGTGTACAATTGGTGTAGAATTGTTGTAGAATTGGTGTGGAATTGGTGTAAAATTGATGTAGAATTGGTGTAGAATTGATGTAGTATTGGTGTAGAATTCGTGTATATTTGATGTAGAATTGTTGTAAATTTGTTGTAGGATTGGTCTGGAATTGGTGTCGAATTGATGTAGAATTGGTGTAGAGTTGATGGGGAATTGGTGTAAAATTGGTGTATAATTGCTGTAGAATTGGTTTAGAATTAGTGTAGTAGAATTGGTGTAGAATTGGTTTAGAATTGGTGTAGAATTGGTGTAGAATTGGTGTGGAATTAGTGTAGAAGTTGTGTAGAATTGGTGTAGAATTGGTGTAAAGTTGGTGTATAATTGCTGTAGAATTGGTTTAGAGTTAGTATAGTAGAATTGGTGTAGAATTGGTTTAGAATTGGTGTAGAATTGTTGTATAATTGTTGTGGAATCGGTGTAGAACTGCTGTAGATTTGGTGTAAAGTTGGTGTAGTAGAATTGGTATAGAATTGGTGTATAATTGTTGTATAATTGTTGTGGAATTGGTGTAGAATTGTTGTACAATTGGTGTAGAATTGTTGTAGAATTGGTGTGGAATTGGTGTAGAATTGATGTAGAATTGGTGTAGTAGAATTA
>NW_026534385.1:0-22479 GCF_026225885.1 Hylaeus anthracinus
AAAGCTCGCCCATGCAAACAATCTCGCGGAAGGAAAAAAAAAGGCGCGTCCATGCGGAAACTCTGCTAGCTGTTACTCGCGCAGCGGGCAAGAAATTGTTTGTACTCGGACGTTGTTAATAACACTGCCGGCAGGCTGACGATTCGCGAGGCACACCGCGGTATATAAACGCGGAATGTTCGCAAACTACCGCTTCTAAGAATAACAATTAGGCGATGAGTCATGGCAGAGCCGTTGATGAAACGCATCTTGCATAACCACGTTCGCGCTCGCGTCTGCCCACGGAAACGCGGATTACTAGGTGGAGAGATGGACCTACGCGTAGAATACAAGATCGATAACCTTCTTTCACGGCGATAGACAGATGCACCTATGAATCGGGTTACGTGGAAATGTGAAAGAGAATGTTGGATGTTCGTGAAGCGATACAGCAAGACTAAATGACTCCAATCTTCCAAAATAACAAATAACAAACGTCTATTGTTCAGTCTTCGAAAGACTTAAGAGAAATAAGAGAAACTTTACTTTAAGAGAAATAATTTCAAAGAAATACATGGGAATGATACAAAATATGGATGAATGTTTAGGAGTCGTCTTCAAGAAAATTTTGTAGCGAGTATCGATTCATTTTCTGGGGTAGAGTAAGCTTCTCGTGGCTCGTCCGTACACCCTTTATATTCTAAGCGCGTATAGTTTCGAGCACGGAGACATATTGCTCGCTAAGGGCGAGGCGACGCAGGCCCGGAAGTCGGAAGCATTTCCACGCTGTTCGTCGTCCGTGTTTTTCAAACATCCGAGAATTCGCCAGAACCCTTTCGGACGATCGTCCAAACATCGAACCATCGTCTAGAATTTATTTCCCCGGATCGCGCTTCATCCAGAAATAGTTGTTACTTCTCTCGTGCATCCCTGTTTCTCGAATTCGCGATTTTCACGTCGGAAAAATACTAACAAGGAAAGTTTGGCAACTGGGGGATTCGGGAGCAAGTTTGAAACTTGCCGGAAATGTAATTCAAGTGACGCTAATAACGCAACTACTTTTTTTTTCGGTAACGAGACAACTCTCGGGTATGAAAACATCCCTTTGAGGGAATTGTGCATTTTTGTATTTGCATTGGTATCTGCTCTGATTTAATAATTAACTACGTAAATATTCGATGTAATTATTCATACGGTTTATGTGGATAATTGGCATGGGTATTAAGTTCGTTTATAAATGTTGAGTTCTTCGATAATTTGGAAATGTTTCTTTTTTCCAGATCTGTTTTACTCTATGGTGTGGTACTTATACAATATACAATATGTAGACTCCTAACTTGACTCGTAAACTAAAACAAGCGAGTCTCCACTCTCGTTTAGTCCTGCATTCTCGTTAATCATTCTCGTGCATCTTGGTCACTCTTTGGAGTTCCCCCATCAAGCTTACAAATGGAGTTCTCCGTTTATCAAGCTTCAAAATTAACAAAAAAAAAGAAAAAAAAAAGATCTCTTTTCCCCTCCAATTAATAATCGTCGTTGATCACTCTCGGAGTGCTCATCGGTGGTTCATCCGATGGCTCGCGATTTATTTGTCGCCACGCGTCGATGGACTTTCCTTCCCTTTTTATACGATTTAATTTACGAGCCTAGGTTGGCGTTGTTCGAATTTATCGGGCTATTTTTTACTCGGCGTCGGGCAACGATAACTTTTTATGATACACGCCGTTACACGAGAGCCGCGGCGGGGCAATTTTCGTTTCTCTCCCGTTTCAATTAAAAACTAAAATTAAAAACTCGTTAGCCGAAACGAAACGGCAGCGTCTCTCGGTCGGAGTGGCGGATAGATCGCGAAATCGATTGACGAGGGCCAGATGCTTTTCGATAGCGACGCGTCGGTCCCGTCGCGGCTGTAATACTTCCAACGAGTCGGTCCGGTTCGAGCAAATACCCGGTTTCATATTCAACCGTGAAAGCGATTGGTGTATTATATAATTAATGTAACAATGCATTTATGATGTCGGTTTCCCAGCGGCCAAACGCAAATGGAGCGCACGGCTACCGCTGCTGCAGAATATTCGATCGTGCGCGGGAGGCAAGAGAGATTTGCCTTTCCGTTGCCTTGGCAGAGTAGGCTTAAGGTAGTTGTTCCATCGATTTATTTAATGTAGGATTTTAACAAAACTTCACTCGATGGTTATTCGAACAAATACGAATCATACGAGCCTACTTCGATTTAAATTGACCACACCAGTTTTATGGAAAACGGTATGTAAATATTTTAACATACACCTTCACGGGAATTTTTTCAATTTAAATTAAAATTCTATGGAGGGACCTGCTGAAAATTTAATATATTATAAAAACTGATATTATAAATGATTAAAAATAAAAAAATAACAATCACTGACTACATCGTTACCGAGGTATAGTACATTGAAATTTAAAATTGAGCGTAGAGAAGTCGTGCAGCAACCGTCAGCAACGTTACCACGATCATTTCTCGAGTATTATGAATGTATGCGTAGATATACGTATTGATTTATTATGGATGTGTGCAAGAGCAGTGAGACTGTGAGACTTTTTAACAGAAATATGGCGGAGCATACAATTCATTGCAAGGAAATGAAATGTGTCGCCAATAGGTTCGAATTTTGTTTTAAATTTCCCTGGATTGCAGTCACGACTGGGGAAAATTTTATTTTATTTTATTCAATTTATATTGAATAATGCACGATGAACGATGAATAATTCTTTTTTCTTAGATTGGCCTGTGTTTGGAGAAACCAATTTTGAAACCAAACACATTTCGCGTCGCGGTGCGATATCGCTGTTACGTTCAAAGATATCTAAAATTAATTTCCATTGTTAGGCCTTCCTGTCGCTCCATAATTGAAGAAAATCAATCCTCCAATCGCGGCAATAGTTTTTCACAGGCCACTAGGTGTTCGTGACGAGACACACCCGTCGAGAATCCGTAGACCAAAGAAATGCAGATCACTGTTGCAAACTGTCGTAACCCGGATGAAACGAGCGTACACGATCCTGTAAACGTCAACATCCGGTGGCGTGGCGGGTCGCCTTTAGACGTTCAGGCTATTAATAATAATCAGCCATCGGATACGCTGGTAAGCCGACGCTGCTTCCAACGACTAAGAAGCCGGGTGTCTAAATTACACGCGATAATGCCGTATTTGCTACCCTGCAACCTGTTCCCAGCGCCGTACCCTCGTGAATATTAGTCGTATAGCTTAGCAGGCGTAGAAATGACGGATTAACATTATCCCGCATTAGGCGAGAAGAGCGGTATCCGTCCTCGTCGCTCGACGCGTAACCTCCGAGGACGAATGTCTCTTCCCTCTTCATCGTCACCCCTGTTGCCTTTATGAATGTTTAGCTTCCCAACGAACTCTCCGCGCGTTAATTAATCCTCTGCTCTATACCTCTGCTCGATTTCATTCTTCAACCATCGGTCATCGATTCGAACGTTCGACTAGCCGCGCCCCTCCACGGATTAGACAACCCTCTGGCACTCCCAGCTCGATATTATTCAGGCTAACCCTAAATAAGCTAACCTTCAGTTCTTTAATTATGCAGGAGAATTCCTTTTAACTTAAAGTCGAAGGTAGAAGACGTATCACATGTGCACCATAGATCCTTGTAGATCATTTTATCCTCTGTCCAGATAGAGGAAACACCATATTCCTACCAATGCGGAAGTAAAAACACTGACAAGCCATGGTCACGCTCAAGCAATTCCAAAGTCGACGCCGCCCATAAAAATCCATTTGAAATAAATCAATTTAAAAATATTCCACTGCGCATTGTACACCACTTGCGTCTCGAGCAAAAATGCTGTCTTTCCTTCGTATTGCAATCCCTCCTTCTCATCCAAGGTCTACGATTTATTCCGAAAATTAAACCCGCCGCGATCTCTCGATCCCTCCAAAGTAATACGTTGCGCAATAGCCTCCGTCGCGTCGTAGGTTGCACACTCCTTCGTGGGGTTCCAAGGTGGAAGTTCGATCGAGGCAAATACCCCTTCGATTGTCGACGTTTAATGGATGCTATCTGCATCGTGTGACAACCTCTCCATTGGATTAGGTTGCAGCTGCGACGCCGACAGAACGCGTCACCTCGATCGAAACGCGATCACGCCGCATTGGAAATTGTCGCAAGCCGCGAACTCTATCGCGGGATGAGAATTAATAATGTGTCGAGCCAAATGCAAACACAGAATAGAAACCTCGACTGAATAACTGCAATGTTTGGGTCCCGATTTTCTTGCACTTGGTAGAATGAGCAAAGCCACAAGTTTCTTCACGAAGTAACACTGCCACTGTCTGCTATTGGTCGAATACCAGGGATCGATACCGCGGAGACTGGATACTTAAAAACCTACTCGTTTTAATATCTCCTGTCGCAAGTTTTTCACGAAACTTTTCGATCTCCGTCCGAGGCCATGAATAAGTAATAACGGGAAGGGAAGAGGTTCGAAAAGAACAATCGAGACTCGACGCAGTACTGCTTTCCACGTACTTCGCAACGAGTCAAGGAACAATTGTATCTAAAAAAGCTCAGTCACCCGCGAAGGCTTCAAGGCTCGCGGTGCACCGACCCCTCTTTGGAACTCGAAGTGGAGCAATGGATAAAATAACAACCCGGAGGAACGAGTATACTCCGAAATGTTTACGAACGAGTGGGAAACGGTGTACGTCGTTTGCGAGAAAAAATGCAGAAAGTGCTGCAACGCTGCAGGGAGCTATCGCTTTGAACGACAGTGTACACACACGTACAAGTCTGGAGACACACAGGCCGGTCGAGGACGGCGACGTGGCATCGATTGGGTCGAGGAGGGGCGAAAAGCCAAGAACAGTGTAAATCCTACGGAGCAAAGTACGTAGCGGTGTACATCGGCTATCCAGGGATCGGTGATCGGTGACTGACGACCTCTGGTGTCGTGAGCCACGTAGGAAGTCGCCCACCCCTGCACCCTATATCCATCGTCGGTGTTTGCGGCAGCTCGACCGTGTCCGTGTGCGAAGTAAATCCCGAGGATAACTAGGTGTTACGGGAGAAGGAAACGAGGAGGAGTTAGGATGGCTCGTACGACGGTGATTCTTTAAACCCACCCCCGCAGTACTTGACTGCGTAAACTTCGCGGGCTGGTAAATCTGGTGTTGTGTAACCGATGTCTCTGGCTTCAGATTTACGCGACTTCGAGGGTTCCTTTCCTGTGTTTCTTCGCGTTAAATTAATTCGACCGTCCCTATTTCTTCTTTACAGTTGCGCTCGCATGGGGTACGAAGGATATTTTGGGAACGTTGAATGGGAAGCTAACGAATGGCGAATGTGTTTACCAACGTTCGAGGGGGGAAAATAACGCAGGATGATTGGGACGCAACAGGTTATCATTATGGGCGAAAAGGAATTTATATTCTTGGGGTCTGGGGCGGGTTAACACTTCATCGTAGAATTTTTATATCTATCTGAAGTGTGATTACTAGACTTGCGAATTTTTATGGATTTATAGAAATTTATAGAAACTACAAAATACAGACAGTGTGTAGTAATATAAAAAAATATTGAAAGTAAAGTTTATAAATTCCCATTTAGGTTCGATTTTTGTACGTTTGCAAAGATTTTGTTTTGCATAATGATTCGCAGTCTATCGATTACCTTCCTTCCCCAAGTCAAGCGTTTTCGGCTACGTTACCCTTAATTTGATCCGACAACTAAACATTCGTGACTCGAAACATGGCATTTCATTTGCAATTGTATTTCCATTCGGCGTAAAACTGGAAATCAGCGTCTCTATCCGACGCGGTAAAATCTGTAGCAGCGCAGGGCGTTGTGAACTGCGGTAACACTCACCTCGGCTCGTATTTGTAATACTCGACACTCGCATGCACGGGCAGATGGCGGAAATTCATACGCGTGGCGCCTGTTTATTCGTACTTATGTGGTCGCACACAGAGGAGAATGTCTATCTTCGGAGTATATTCAGGAATAGCTATCTGCCACGAGAGTAAGGGGGCGAGAAAGGGTGTACTAGCTGATGTGGCGATCCTGTGGGAGTGCTTGAACCGTGATCACGTTGTTAACCCTCCTACATCCCCTATCTCCATTCCTCCCGCTTCTCGAACCTCCTCGTCCACCCACGTCTTTCACGTGTACACGCGCGTATAGATTTCCCGTTTCCATCCCTCTCGTCGCGTTGTTGCGTTATTTGTTCTGTCGCTTTAGCGACTTTCAAGACAGGGCCATGATTTCGTGTCACTGATGTAAGAATTAGCTCGTCTGCATCCTTTTGGCAGCACACAACCATTTTCAGTCACCGATCGCGATCGGATCGAGCAGAGCTGTATCGGCTTCGATTAACACTTTGTTTTGTAAGAATTCGCCGATCGACGTTCTTTGGAGGCACACACGCAGTGTCGCTCTTTTGTTTAATTGTTTAAGCACCGTCGACAAACGTCGACGAACAGTCAGTCGCTCGGTGAATTTTGAGGGAGTCGGTCGTTCCGAGATAAAGTCTTTTTCGTAGAGATTCGTGTTCCATTCTGAAATCCTCTCGCACTAGTTGCGAGAATGCGTTTGGTTAACGATCCCAGTCGGCGAGGGAGTAAAAAAGCTTTTGGAGAAGGGAAGAGTTGCTGCGGATGGATTCAGATTTCTGGAAAAAGTATTTCAGTCATGGAAATCAAATTTCAGATCCAAATTGTAATCGAATTCTTTCTTTGTAAACGAAACTTATTAAAGTAACGCGTTACAATGCCACGCTTAGACGCTTTTATGACATGAATATTGAAACACCCGCAGGTCTATAATTAGAAGAGATCACGGAGATTCCACCGTGTCTCAGAATTCGACAACAGCGTCACTTTGTTAGAAAATTACGCGGTAATCCGACATTAGCTGTCGTTTCACGCTCGTCGCCGGAGATTCGCACGTCGCAGACGTTGCATTGAAATAAACAGCTTCATTTGCATTCATATTTACGTCGTCCAGAGACATCGACGAGGCAGGCGCGCCATGTGGGAATTGCGTAACCAGAGCTGTAGTACGTTGGTCGCGACACGCGCGTGTTTCGGTCAGCACGTGATCGTCTCATTGCACGCGTGGTATTGCACTGTGGTCGCGCGCCGTGATAATCTTATCGAGCTGCTTGTCGAGCAAATGAATCGCGCACGAACGTAACGAGGCCTCCGAAATTTGACAGGGTTCTTGTCTAAATTTACGACAAATTGGGTGGATCTCTCCTTTGCGACGAAATAAAAGAAATTCGTAGTGGCTCGATGCACCCTTCATCTGATAGTTTAGGTTTCTGTTTGACTTTCGATATACATGCACCCTCTGTCGTCCCATAAGTAACCGGAATGGCTCTAATATTAATAAATGTAGTGGCGTCATCTACTAATGGCCGATTGTTTTATCATTTGTTGACAATTTTAATTAACCTCTGAAAGTTTCATGACATTTCGTTCACTAGAAGTCATACTAGGGTGTATACTAATTTGAAGAAGTTCAAATAACAGAATTTCTTTTACTCTCGGCAGTTCTTGAAATGAAAAACATCGAAGCTCCAAGTATCTTGCCTTCTTCGGAGATAGTTCTTGAAACTGAAGAAGACACTGACTTTCAGCTCCAAGTATCCTAGCCCTCTTCAGATCTAGATGTGCACGAGCTCTCTGCCGTAGGTGACCAGGCTACCATGTGCATGATGATATCAATCATGAAATTAGGTTCGATTTGTCGCTCTTCTTCGCCACTGTTTCACTCGGTAGCATTTACCAACCGTGAACGTTGGAATTCTTAGAATTTATTAGAATTCTTAGAATCCTTTTTCAACCCTCAGAATTCTTAGCGTTTAATTCGATTGTTGGTGTTCGAGGGTCCAATACGTGGATGTATGTATGCGAACAGGGGAGACGAAAGGGGGAGACGGAAGTATCGCGGGAGGCGGCTCGTCGAAAGGGGCTGTTCTGATACCATTATCGGGCACGAGGACTCGCAGCTCGTTAAGGATGATTCAAGATAATATTGGCCGGCTGACCGGTCATTCTACTAAACGTTTAACAGCTCGAGCGTCGAGCATTCCCCGTGTCTCTCGATCTCCAGTCTAATGGCTGGTACGTGCTGGCCGGCAACACGAGGATCTTCCGGTCAGGATATACCCGATAGCCGCGTTCTGCGTGCTCGCTTTACATGCACGCGTCCATCGTGTCTTGCGCGTATCGTACAATCTGATTAGAGCAAAATTTACAACGAGAGCGTCGAATTTTTTTTTAATAACGCTAACACAGAGAATAACACAGATCCCACGTTAAGTTAATGAAATATTCGAGGCTCCTGAATTTTTATCGATGCCGCGATAAATTTACGAATAAAGGTTACTATCGATCTTATTCGAAACGTTCCAAAGGTTGAGAGGAACGATATTTATGCGGCGTATAAAAACGTCGCAATAACGGCGGCAATTTGAAAATTGAATGCATCGTTAATTAAGGTCGATTTCCATCCGATCAAATATTTAATAGCGCACTACACATTGTCACGGTTGAATTGAATTATTCAAATACTTAATTAGCTATTCGGTTTATTCGGCAACAATAGCAGGGAGCGGGGGACGAAATTAAACGTACAGAATGAAGCGGTTCGGTCGCGGCGCGAAACTCGGCAACGAGATTATTTTAATAAATTTCGCATGTCAAACGTTCCGTGTCATGTTTTATACGAAACTGATTAAATTTTCGTGATTTTTCACGCGCGTCGAACGGCCACTAGCGAGAATTGCCAGCGACACGAAACGCCCCCGGTTTTATCTCGTCGTAAAATAACAAGTGTACGCGAATCGTTAAACGGACGGGCACGATCGAACGTGTACCAACAACGCAGTCAGTAAAATCTCTTTCGTACCTTTCGTCGTAGATCTCGGTCAGTACCTTCTACTGTTATCCTAATTATAATTAATCAACGCGACACGAGGTGTTGGAATGATTTGCGATGGCGTACACGCGTGAAAGAGTCCCGTTAATCATCTCGTTATAATTACGAATTCCTCAGCAGGCGTGCAATCGGCCACGTTTGCGGTGATTGGTTTACCTCGACGCGTCAGAGCGTTCGCAGTAATTAGCTTCTCTTAATATTCGGGTTGCTCCATAATTAACTGCTGTTTTCTAATCAGAATTTAACAAGAAATTTATTGGGAGACAGAATTCAGAAAGTTAAACACTTATATATATGTATGTATTCAAAATATTTGGAATATTCCCTTTAGCTGTGAATTCAAGCTGTGTTTATCAACTACTAATTACTCTGAAGACCTTCTTGTTATCAGATTTCCACTGGTTTTCTTTTCTTACATAGCAGTACGTTCTGTAACTTCACTGCTAAATGAATGTACAGCACGTACTGCTGTGTAAAAGAAAAATATTTTTGATTTTTATTTATTCCATTTTTTAGGAACGAAGGTTATTCGTAGGTCATATTTTATTACACGGATAAATTCGTTACTTTGTTAGCTGCAAAATTACGTTAACGAAGATATATCGTTCCATGTAAAAAACACATCGATGACCTTGAAATCTCATTAAAAAATGACCTCGAGAATTTTTTCCCTTACACCGTTACATGTGGCCCTTCAAACAGCGTAACTTTGTCCCAAGAAGTTTTCTCGTACTACGAAAAGTGACAGAGATATTTAGGTGTTCAGTTTCTTCGGACTCACCGTGTATATCGTATTATTTATCCCCCACAAGTATTAAGCTCGTCATTCAAGCTCAACTTTCCACGCAAACTACTTTTTCCTCTCTCTCGCCGCTCTCCTCTTTCCCTCCGTGAATTGGATACCAAATCGACCATCAAAGGGTATCCGAACGCGAGGTCGCGCGTCGATTTTTCCGTATCGAAATCCCGGTAAATAGATTGTTAGAATTTTGACCACATTTCGGGAAATCTGTTCCATTGTGCGGTGATCGCATAACGCGGAACGAATGGACCGCGGTGCACGCAAACGCGGACGGAATGCGATTTACGCAGCTGCGCGTCGCGGACCGTAGATATCCGTGATCGATTCTCGCGGTGATTCGCGATAATAGCGCAATATTCGACGGGTGCGCACCCACTTCCGGTCCGCCCCGTGTCGTTCGCTGTTATTATTCCGGCGGCGAGATTGTATCGTTACGAACTAATGCCGCGGAACGCAGAGGAATGGCGTGCGCAAATGTTGGTCAAACGTGGTCGATGTGTTAGGGAAGGGAAAAGTGGTGAAAGGAAAAAGTGAAGGTTGGTTAAGAACACGCGGTTGGAAAGACATAGCGAACGAGGGGAAATATGGGTTGATGAAATTGACTATTTGAAAGAATTTTTCTTTCTCGATTCTAATGCTGTACCATAAATGGGAGATTGTCTTTTTGTTACTCGCAATAGTCCCAAGTGTATGATGGTTAATCGATTACTGGTATGGGAGTGGTAGAATTTGTCTGGATGACGAGCAATCGAGGTCTGAGCGAGTGGAGTGACGAAATATTAAATTTTGCTCTCCAATTTCACAAAAAAAAATTGACAGACTTAGCGCGTACGCAAGAGTTGGAGAGATTGAAAATCAACTGACAGCTGATCGAAGCTTAGCATCAGTGGCAATACGGAATGTAGAATACTAAGAAAGCATCTCGAGTCGCTGGTAGATACCAGAAAAGAAGGTCTCGAGTGCAAAGGGTTAATTATCTCGCAGCATTTTTCACCATACAACGACATGAATTTCATCTGTTCGAAAGTGAAAAGATTTACAATCTTAAAACATGAAAATATAGAAAATTTTTAGTGGCAATTCAATGTTCAGTGCCTGTAATAGTGATAGAGCAACTTAACGGGAACAAGTATTAATTAGAATAATAGAATAATAGAATTTCAATGCATAGAGTGCCAATGAAGTAAGCATGACACCACGACTTTTACTTTGTTACCATATCTCCAGTCTCTGAACAGTCGGGGGTAAGTTCGGAGCGGCTGGAAATGGAGAAAGTCGAGGACGTTCCGTTGTTCTCGGTGGAGGCAACAGCGACGGAGACGAGGAGCGACGCGAGTGTTGGTTAATCCGGTTTTCTCCGATTTACTGCTCTTGCATGCAGCACACAGAAAGCAGCGTTGTTGGGGCAATACGTGCTGAGCTTACTATCAAAGCAGACCCGTCCGCCACGAAGATACGTCCCGCGGACCGGATTAGTCTACTAGCGAAGCGCTCGCGCTAATTATCTCGTCCGACGAATGTCGCCGCGAAACATCCTCGCGGCTTTTCCTGGCTTTTAATGAACAAAGAGAATTCAACCGACTCGTCGCCGCGGTGGATTATCATTGCAATTAAAAAAAAAATATATATATTCTCGAAGAGAGACGAGCATTTCTGTCGAATGAAAGAAAATAAGAATCTTGCTCTCTATATTAACACGAATACAGGACGTCGATACAGAATTCAGGAACAGCGAGAGCTTGTTTATCCCGGTTCGTGGGAGAACGAGGCGGTAGGGGATAATCGAGCAGATCAAAAGCAGATTAAAATCTAAGGTCTGCGCGGTAAGAAAGTTCGAGCTTCCAAAATTTATTCACGACACGAATGATCGAAGTTACGCTTGATCTCTACTTGGCTAAATAGAGGCCACTATCGAGTTATTCGCCCGATTTCCATTGTACTCCGCAATCGGGGTCTGATAAGGTTCAGCTTGGACAAACCCTCTGATTTTTGCATCGCGCCCAAAGGGTCGATTCCAGAAAGAAACATCACGATTCGTTAACCGACCGAGCGACTCGTTAACGAGCTCCCCTCCCTTCCGCAGTGAATTTCGGTAAACACTCGAAGATTCGGGACAACGGGTTGGCTGCAATTATATTGAAAGCTTCGTTAAGCGGGGACAGAAATGTTGGGCACTGCGGAGTACTCGCCCATGGTGGGCGAGACGGCTTCTTAAACGCGCGCGTTTCCTCTTGATTGCCTCTCGCAGCCGCCCTGTCGTCGGGAGGGCCGGAATTACCGCGACCACTTAAAGTCATTAACGAAATCCGCCAGGACGGACGTTCTTTTCCGCGATCGTTAAGGATGACGGATCGTGGCGCTCTCGAGCCCGCGAATAAAAGCGACGATCCGTCCTCTCGTTTGTTGCACTCGCTCGCGGGAACGAGTAATTTATAACGCGCGGCGACACGCGTTCCACGTGTGCCGGGGGAAAAAAATTTATTAATGAAATATCCTCTCATTAACGGTTCCGCGTCTCATTAAACTGCAGCAGGACGGTATTCGAAACCATAATAGAACTTGTCGGTGTTGGAACACGCGGACAACGTTTACAGATATGGCAGAATTTGTTTAATGAAAAAGAAGGGAAATTTACGCCCGCTGTAATTTTCAAATTTCGTCGACATCGCTGTTCCTTTGATGTCGCGACCTGAAGCGAAACGATTGGAAAAATGGTTTCGGTTTACTCCGGGTCCATTGTACTTTTAGCCCGGAGAATGAACGTATCGACTAGATTGTCGCTAACGAAGTAAATAAAGTCCCATCGGGAACGTAATTTTTCAAAAGAGTCCGAGAGGTTCATGCGAAAATTGAAGCTATTAGCTCGACTGCGGAGCGTTCATTGCTCGAAAGCGATAGATCACTGGCCGATGCTTCTCCATTCGTTTCTTTCTACCCAGCTGTGGGCCCCCCTATTAAGTCGAGGAATTAAATTACTGAAATCACACCCTGGAGCAACGAGTGTCGGATGGAAAATCTGCGACCTGACCTAACTCTGGTCCTCTTTCTTCCGTGCGATGCGCGGAAAGGTTCCTGGCCCTTTTGCACCGACGAGATTAAGATTCCCTTACCTTGCCATTAGCCTCCGCGCAACCCTCTTGACCTCGCCGTCTCGTTGCAGCCCGTCTGGCCGCGTTATTAGCCCGACGATATTCTTACTTCGGGATTATGATTAAATTTTCGAGCTAGCCGCCCTTTCGTTTTCGTTTTAACGTTCGCCTAATTTCTACGCGACACAGGACCGCGATTCCTTTCTGTTCGAGGGCTCGATATCACCGCAGCACTAACCCTTGACTGCGCATTTTTCTGCGGGTCTAATTAAACGCGACGAGATTGCCGAAAAGTGGGAAATAAAAGTTTGTACATTTTAAATTTGACAGCTGGTAAAATTAAATTTTCTGAAAATGGTAGGTTGAACGATTGTTGGATATTCAATATTTATTTAACATTTGGAATGAAGGCTCAGACTTGTCTCGATAAAAAAGATCGTCCATCGAGTTTGTTTCGTACAAAAATTCGATTTTTTGTTATAAAAAAGTACTGACTATGTAATGTCGGAAATTTAATAGTTCAGGAGATATTTCAATTTAAATTATTTAAATTCTTAAGGCATCATTACTGCCGCGCTAAGACGTTAGCTCTGTTCTTAGTACAACAGTAATGGTGTTTTAGAATTATTTTAATTGAAATATCTCCTGAACTATTAATTTTTCAATTCTAGAATTCAATTTTCGCACCTTCTAGAAGTGTATCACCATAGTCCCGCGATTAGTGATCCTACTCGACGCGATGTGCGCGTTTTAAATCCACCATAAAATCGAACCATTTAATGGAACGTCCCAGTTCAGTTTCATTGAACGTGTTAACGTCGAGAAGCAATAGCCGCGGTTGAAAACGACATTGCCGCGCGCGGTAAGAGCAGTGGTCAGTAACGTAATCCATGCAGATAAAGGTACATGAATTTTTCATGTCGGCCGTTAAGCGTTCATTCGTGGCGGCCGTTCCGCTCGTGCGGCCAGGTCCGACCGTGGATTCCAGCGAGTCGCATTTCCCCGAAGTCGCGGCTACAGGAAGGACTTACTACGAGAATGTTATCTTCCGTTTCCGCGTGATTCAGCCGCGGCGCCGCATCGAGAATCCAGATGTTGTTCGTGCATTTGCATTAAAATGCCTTTAACCGGCGAACTAGCTATCCTTGCGGGGATTTTCGTTTCTCTGTTCGCGAATGGTTCCGCGGGCGGAGGGTGGGGGTTGTAAAATAACTAGACTTCCTTTGCATAAAAAGTGGGATTTACTCTTGCGACATTCGCTCACTGGACGCTCGTTAAATGCGGTATAATGGGTATTAATTAATTCGTTACTAATCGTAAGTTACGCAAGGAAGAGAAATAATTCTCTGCAGTCAAACAACGCAAAGTTCTTCTTTTCCCACTTTTATATTTTCAACAAATAAACGTTCAATGATACACACACAGCGTTCACCGCTCCCGAAACCGAGTCGATTCGGGCTCTCTAAATTATCGAAAACTCGTTATTCACACCCAACGTACGGACAATCCAAATTGGATAAAGTCGTCCATTTTTTTTCCAATTCCCGGGGGTATGCATTTGAAACGCGGCTACATATTTCAGCGTTGTCCGTCTCCCCTTGTTCGTCCCCGCGCGGAATTGTCATCGTAGCTGTACGGAAGGAAATAGAGAGTGCCGCCATGCTCGTTTTATTAGCGATATTCCACAGAGGCGAGCGTCGACGGTGCATCGCGATATATTGATAACTCTATTTTTTTTTCCACCCCTCCATCGGCAACGTTTTCATATCTGGGTTATTCCGCGTTATTTCGTCCGATAATCGGTGAAATGGACTTTTCGACAGGGAACAAGAAGAGGCAAAAAGAGACGAAGACGATTGACAGATCAGATACACGTTATCGAGCTTGACCTGGGCAGTTCGAACTCTGGCAACTCTGAAATGGTTTCTTTTCCCGACTGTCCACGGAACAATCGCGATTTGTTGATCGATGGATTTCTGCGCGATATGCATCTCTGCTCCTCGATAAAATTATAATATCCTTCGTTCTGTATATTCAACAGCAATAATTAAGCTTGAAATGCTTTCTACTTCCCTTCCGGTATTATCAAAATAATTGAAATAGGAACTGAAACGAAACTTTTCGTGTCTTTTCTTGTCTTCGTGACTTCGATAGTGGCTCGAGCAGAGATACCACGTCACCGTGGTTACCATGTCCCGAGAAATCCCGGCTAGGTCGTAAGGAACACGGGTTCGTAGGGGATGAAAGACGTTTAATGTTCGCCATCGATAATGTCGTCTGAGCCTGGCCACCGGGGAGTACGCACTTAAGGAACAGGGTGGAAGATTCAGGTCGGTGGAAAAAAGAAGGAACGGGGAAGGGCAGAGATCCAAGCGAAAGAGAGACTGGCACGGGCTAATAGCAGTCAAACGATTAAAATTAACGATCCCGTTGCGCCTCTAGTTCATCCCTTATTCACCCCTCGGTCGAGATTAAGTACGGAATGACGACTGATCCGACCGAATGAAAACACGGAGGGACCCATGGACGCCCCACAGACTTTCTACTTTTAATCAGCCTTTTCTATTAATCCCTTCTTTCTTGGTTAATTGGCCCCTTTGACGTTAGTCACTCCTTTCCATCTTCGTTTAAACTTCGTCGAACGAATGCAAAATTAGCCGCGTGCATTTTGACGATTCTTATCCTGTGACAAGAGATAATCGCGTATTCGACTCTGTTTAGCTTCGAATCGTTGCAGTTTATCGGTCTTCTGCGTTCCGTCTGGCCTATATCGACCTTTTCTACTGAATTTTTCGTATCGCCTGACTAGTGTCGAACTCTTCTCCTGAAAGCCTTAACCACTCATGGTATCACACTCTTTTCATACAATAGAGCACTTTGTTTGATCACTACCAACCACATTCTACTAAATCTTCCGTCCTACCAACCTCACTCTCTTCCCATTGAATCCTTCCCACCGTCCGACCACTAAAGTAAATACTACTGTGCATATCGCCTTGCATTTTTCCGCGCCAATATTTCGGTCAAACGGTAACGTAATTCGTTCGGTCATGAGCAGTCGATCAATTAAAGCTGCCCGACGCGCGAGTCGAGCCGCCGTCGACGACGTTATTTAACTTTTTAATTAAACAGCTTTCCACGTTTGAAACGGCGAGCCGAATTGTCACGCATCTCTCGTCACTCGCGTTACGTACCCGTTGTTTTTCGTCGCGATTCAACGCAGCCGACAGTTAATAGTCGTCGATCAGGGAAAAAAAAAACACGATTAACCGTTTCCCTTGGAGCGCGGAAAAGCACAGATTTTTAGTATGCACAATATCGCGAAATAAAGTTCAAACGCGAACGAGTCCGAGCAACGTGACACGAGCAACTAGTTGTTTGACGAAAACTATATCGGATATGTTAAAACGCGCAACGTCGGGAACGTATCCGAACGAATTCGACGATACTGCCTCGTGAGCCGCATTTTTAATTAAATCTATCCGCCTCACGGAGAGGAAATTACTCTTTCCGTCGACATTATCGACGAGCTTGGCTTGCTGATAAAATTATCGACGGAAAGGCTAGTTGCAGTTTCATTTGTCTCTCGATAATTTCTCTATAATTTTTCCGTATTACCATGTTTCGAATTCCAATTCTGAAAATGAATTTACGATCAGTTTTACCGAGGTACAGTTAAAATCGAGTTGGCGAAGCACGAGGAGCTGGATGCATATTTAATTAAATCGAGGAACCTTCAGACAGGAGCAAAGTGCACTGGGTTTATTATTAATAAAAGTAACAATCGTTCCTCGTTCGTCGCAGCAACGATTCCAACGGACCGAGGAGGGAAAGGGTAATTTTCATGCGACGAATTATTCTGTATTAATCGAGCTTTCCCGCGTTGCTCTTTTATTAAATTTCCCGGGAAGCGATTCGAGCTGGAACGAGTGGCTTCTCTTTTATGCATAACATTGTACCGGGTATTTGCTTACAATACCGAATAATAATACCCCGTCGCAACGATACTTTTCCCTGTGCATTGTCTACATGCATCGCGCAATCTCATCGGGAACGTTATATTGCTTGCTGAAAATGTTCTTCGTCTTATTGGCTACGCCGGCACCCTTGCTCTCTTATTAAGGCGTCGCTCGCGTTTATTAGACGATAATGGAAGTATTTTCGATAATCGCGCTGGTAGCGTTTGGGGAAATGCAAATTTGGCGTAGAGACTCGTTAGTATCCAACAAGAAAACAAAGGACACAGTCTCGTCTTCAGAGTTACAAATTTATTTCTAAATAAGGTGTAAACATTACGAACATTAGATTTCTCCTACTTTCGCGTGAGCCGTACCATATTTCGATACCACAAAAATCCCTGACATCGAGGCACGAAATACGTCAGGGCGCATTAGTTCCAGAAAATTGTACCTCTGCACTCGACGGTCGAATTCGCAGCGCAGACTTGACAAAACTGGGGATCGTTAATAATTCCGACTCGCGAAAAGGTTGCTGAAAGTGGCGAGAAAAGAAAAAGAAATATCAGAAATCGTTGCTTTAAATTGCACCGACGAAATGCACGCCTCGCTCTCGAGTATGGTCGCGGCTCGCGCGATATCCAACACTCGGAGCGTCGAAAGTACGCCAGGGAAGATGGGTGATCCATCAGCAGGAGAAACACCGTGACGGCACCGTTGCAAATCATAGCTCGGCTCGGCTCTTTCTCCTGCTTTTCGTCTCCGCGTTTCTCGTCTTTTTCCGTCGATGCGCCGCGCGAGAGGAGCGACGCGACGAAGTAGAACCGCGAACGACAGGGGGAGAAAAAGGAACGGGGAGCTGTAGGTAGAGCGCGAGACAGAACAGGACAATACCCTTGAGCTCCATCGTGACCAGCATTTTCGATCCGTCGCATAATTCATTTTTTCCCCCTTCCAGGCTCGCCTTCCCGTGACGCCACCCGCAACCGTTGTTCCTTTTGTTCGTCTTGCCGCCACCGCCACCGCCATCGCCGTCCTCTTCTTGGCTGCCTCTTTTTTTTTTTCTACCACCGACCTCGAGGACACGCTCGGACTGCTTTTCAAAGTATTGATCAAGTCCACCGCGGGAACGCGTACTCGTCGACTAAATCATCAGGAGCCAGTCGATACCCAGGTAACATCTTTGTCGCTTTAAGACTGGCATCTCGCGTGATACTGCAACATCGGTGCAGGCTTCGGTCTGTAATAAATTCGTCTGCTTTCGAAAAACCGCCGCCAAGACTAGCAATAACGTTTAGCTAGGGAAACGGGCGGTTTCGGTGGAACTTTGCTGGTGTACTTCGACGCGAGTTGGGGATAAGTTTCACCCAATTTCCGCGACCCGTTTCGTTCCTTCCATCGACGACTCGGGAGAAAGAAGCACGGTGTACGGCGAAGTAAAATAACTGCTTCCCGCGGCGCTTTATTCCGACGAGAGATATCAATTAGACAATATTCTCTCGCAAATAATAGACACACAAAGGAAAGGGAGATTTTCTCAATTAATTTCTGAGGAAGAGAATCATCCGTGGTATCGATTTTGTACAAATTGTCGATATCGACCCTCTTGAGGGTCTCTTAAAAGTTTGTCTTCATCATGGAGGTTCGTAGGAAAATGAAATTTCAATTTTTGACGGGAATCCAATGTCGTTGATACGAAAGACAGCCAGTAGATGACACGTATACGTTGGTTCTCTCGAAAGTATATAAGGAAACCTAACAAAATAGTCCCGAGTCGATACAACACATATTTTTCTCTCGCTCCACAGTTAATTATACTCCTTTCAGAAAATCGCCAGAACGATCCAATTTCGTTATTCCCGACTTCAAATTCGCTGATTCCTGCGTTTTCGAGTTGACGTTTCCCGGCGAGGGGCTCGCGTCTCGATTTTCCACGGAGCTCCCACTCCATAAATTATGGATCACGGTGAATTCCGGGAGGAACGATACGCATCGCAAGGGTTAATTGAAAAGTTCGCCCGGCTCGCGAAGGGAAAGCGAGAAGCTTCGCTGCCAGACGCCTAGGCGTTTTTCCCTCGCGCCTGGCGAAGCTGGAACGAACGTAATTTACGATTATCGTATGCGACCGAGCTTTAATGTTCTTCGCGAAATATCGAACAAGACGTTCGGGAAAGCGAGCCAATGTGAGGGAGTGGGTGGACGAGTTTCAAGGAAAGTTCGACCTTCGCCAATTCGCGCTCCCTTTGAATTTCGAAACAAACGAAAGGGAACGAAGTTATCGAGCAAAATAATTCGACTCGTCGGGGGATATCTCGACCGGGCAATTTATCGACGGCGAGGGAGTACGTCAAAAGGTCGGATTTAAATTTTAAAACGAGTGCGTTCCCAACCTCCCTCTCAGCAGACGCATCCCTTTTGTCGGCCCTTGCGAGCGTATGCTTCGAAGACTCCAAATCGAGGCGCTTTTGAGGTTCGACGTGGATTATTTATCTTTGACAATCTCTCTGCAAATTGCATTGTTCGCGATTCCCGTGAATCTTGGCTCGGTCTCCAGCCAGTATTGTATTTTGCGTTAAATCCCCGTTCCTTTGTTAACGGAGTCTCTGTTCCTCCGTAAAGAAGGTTCGCTCTAAGAGTGCTCGATTTAATTAAAGGGTTCTGCTTATTAAACGTCTAGCAATTAATAAGTTTAGCTTTTGATACTACTTATCCACGTATTGTATAGCCCTCCTCGAAGTCCGACCCTCTCAAATGTTTCTTAATGCCGCTCGAAGACACAAAACAAACTTCGCCTTACGCCACTCACGATTCTCCAAAATCCTCTTCTCTCGCGAATTAGTACCTCACCCCGATGCAATGTAGCGTTAACGAGTCACGAAATACCCCGAGAATTCGCCCTCCTAGACGAGGAGACAATAAAAATATTATTTACGACGGAATAAAACCCGCGCCGCGTTTCATCCAGCGCCGCGGTACCGTGGATCGCGAATAAAAGCGACAACGGGTTAAGGGGAGTTGGGGGGGCGCGGGAAAAAAAGGATTCAAGATCGTTGGCAACGGACGAGTCGCGAAACGCAACGCTGCGGGGTTCGCGTAAAACGAGATGAAACGACAGCGTCGAAGACGTGCGCGGAAATGAAGCGAAAACGGGAGGCCCCGGAACAAAGCCTCGGCTCGCTCCGGAAACACGCGTTTGTATAAACTCTCGAGCGTCCCGGCTGATGGCAATCCCGCCGCAGGACTCGACGACGTTATCGAGTCTCAGGGAAAATATTGAACCGACGCGAAGGGGATGTTTGGCTGCATTCCTTCGTCCGCGTTTTTCCTATTCTCTTCCGTTCGCGACCCTTCAGGAAAGTCTTTGCGACAAGATCCGAACAGTCACGGTTCACTTTGATTCAGCAGCTTACATCGGGACAGGAGGGCGCACCGATATCGTACCAATATTTTCCCATTTCGTTTGCGGAAGCCTTCGAACGAACAGAGGATTTTATTTCCCTGCATCTCAGAATAGGAGCTAACTCCGCTACTATAATGTATCTCCTTTGGCGCGGAGAACACTTCAGTGTACCGATACAGGCACGGTGATTCCCTTCGCTGAAACGTCGAAAGCTTGGAAATAATAATTTCGGCTGTACGTCCTCGTTTTGATACAAAAGTCCCTTTGCCGCCTCAGAAGTCGTCGGAGGACGTCACCGATTCTGACGTGGATCGCTAACGAAGATAAAGCGGGCATGAATTTGAAATGCGGTAGTTACCTTCGCAACGTAAACCCAGTTTTCTTAAGACGCGGCAGTAAAATAAGAAGCGTTGAAAACGTAATGCCCCTTGGACGGAACGTCAGAAAATGGCCATTTCTGGCACCGTCACGGAAAGGAGAATATTCCGTTTACTCGCTCTTGAGACTTTTCGACGAGTTTAGTACACCTTTGGCGACGATTAAGAGACTATTATTTTCCTGAATCCTTGGAACGTAAATACATAGATACACCATGCTTGATTGAGGAAAGTATGCCTATATAATAAGCAACGAAAATGAAAGTAACGGGAGAATCAACGAAGTGAAAATCAGAAGCGTAGAACCAGACCAGCGTAGAACAACCAGAAATCTGTTTAATAAACAACGAGTCTTCTGTTGTCCTCTGGACGATCGTAAACGGCGATGGAACAATGAAGCGATCAGCTGATCGTCGAAACGGCCGGCGATTAATAATGTAGCTGATTCGAAGCCACAGTAAAAAATTCAGCGCAAGGTTTGCGTAATGTAATCGGCCCGCGGAGATGATTATTCCGACCAACGCGCGGCATGATAATTCGAGCATTTCGATTTGCATGGAAAGCAGAAGCAGCCGTGTTTACTCGAATACAAGCGGCCGCGCCATTGAGACAAAAAAACCGCACAAAGGGATTTTTCGAACAAACCTTCCAAGACTCGCGGATAACAAGCTCGGTGACCGCAACCGCGCCTTAACTTTCAGGATCTATACTTCAAGCCTGGTCTCTTTTTCTCTGGTCAGAGATATCGCATTATTCGCGGGAACGCGAGACCCAGAGTTTCGAGTATCTTCGCTTAGGGGAAATTGGTACACCCCAAAATTTTATTTGAAATAAATGAAAGTGGTCCATGATTAAGTGAAATAAAATATAGCGATCTTACAAATCATTATTCTACGAGCCATTCAAGTATCGCGCCAAAACTGGCCAGTACTTAAACACAGAGGCAAGATTCGCCAAAAGGCGTCGCAGTAGAAGCATCGATTCGCGTGGAAGACTCGGAGTTTAGTAGCGTATTCGTAATGAAATCGGTCGCCCATAAACTTGAGGATTCCTGATAACGACTCGATCTCAGAGGCCTGGACTGCTCTCAAAGTCTTAAAAGTAAACCCCCTGATTTATCGGGGCTCCCTTTAAATCTCTCAAACGTACAGATCCTAACAATGTTCTCCTTTATCGGAAATCCCGGAGCTCGGTATGTGGAACTCTCCTGCTCAACGTAAATAAGGATGGAGAGTAACGACTGCTCTCGCAGACGACGATTCTTGATACTGAACGTAACGCTGCTTTATGAAGCAATTGCCCAGCTCGTGTACCACTGCGAACGATACATTACCTTGTGAATTGCTAGTAGCTTATGCTTGTTGCACGCGTGCTTCAGAAGAATTGCACTCTTAGGTCCCTCCACAATTCAACGTAGAATTTTGATCATTGGGAACAACGACACAATCACACGGGAATATTAAAACAGTATAATTTCGCGTATTACAGAATGGGTCGGCCATGTTCGACAATTTTTTTTGCAGACATGTCTCAGTCACGTTAAAGCAGTAGGTTTTCGCATATTATAGAAGAATCACTCTCATTCACTTTTCAAACTACCACAATATTCTTCCCAGGAAATTCTCGAATCGCAGCGCTCGACCGTTTCAGGGACGATTCTTTTTCGAATTGTCGAATTTTTATTCCTTTTATTAATCGACTCGAAAAGGAGGAGGTTACTCAATTCGACATGTATATTCTTTTTTTTAAATGTCTGTTCACTGATTACGCCGAGATGGCTTGACCAATCGGAATGAATCCTGTTGCATCTACACAGAAATCTGCATTACCGACCGAGTAACCGAAATTACCGACAGCGCAATCTGCATTACCGACCGAGCAAACTGCATTACCGACCGAGTAACCGAAATTACCGACCGAGCAATCTGCA
>NW_026534386.1:0-22477 GCF_026225885.1 Hylaeus anthracinus
AAAGCTCGCCCATGCAAACAATCTCGCGGAAGGAAAAAAAAAGGCGCTTCCATGCGGAAACTCTGCTAGCTGTTACTCGCGCAGCGGGCAAGAAATTGTTTGTACTCGGACGTTGTTAATAACACTGCCGGCAGGCTGACGATTCGCGAGGCACACCGCGGTATATAAACGCGGAATGTTCGCAAACTACCGCTTCTAAGAATAACAATTAGGCGATGAGTCATGGCAGAGCCGTTGATGAAACGCATCTTGCATAACCACGTTCGCGCTCGCGTCTGCCCACGGAAACGCGGATTACTAGGTGGAGAGATGGACCTACGCGTAGAATACAAGATCGATAACCTTCTTTCACGGCGATAGACAGATGCACCTATGAATCGGGTTACGTGGAAATGTGAAAGAGAATGTTGGATGTTCGTGAAGCGATACAGCAAGACTAAATGACTCCAATCTTCCAAAATAACAAATAACAAACGTCTATTGTTCAGTCTTCGAAAGACTTAAGAGAAATAAGAGAAACTTTACTTTAAGAGAAATAATTTCAAAGAAATACATGGGAATGATACAAAATATGGATGAATGTTTAGGAGTCGTCTTCAAGAAAATTTTGTAGCGAGTATCGATTCATTTTCTGGGGTAGAGTAAGCTTCTCGTGGCTCGTCCGTACACCCTTTATATTCTAAGCGCGTATAGTTTCGAGCACGGAGACATATTGCTCGCTAAGGGCGAGGCGACGCAGGCCCGGAAGTCGGAAGCATTTCCACGCTGTTCGTCGTCCGTGTTTTTCAAACATCCGAGAATTCGCCAGAACCCTTTCGGACGATCGTCCAAACATCGAACCATCGTCTAGAATTTATTTCCCCGGATCGCGCTTCATCCAGAAATAGTTGTTACTTCTCTCGTGCATCCCTGTTTCTCGAATTCGCGATTTTCACGTCGGAAAAATACTAACAAGGAAAGTTTGGCAACTGGGGGATTCGGGAGCAAGTTTGAAACTTGCCGGAAATGTAATTCAAGTGACGCTAATAACGCAACTACTTTTTTTTTCGGTAACGAGACAACTCTCGGGTATGAAAACATCCCTTTGAGGGAATTGTGCATTTTTGTATTTGCATTGGTATCTGCTCTGATTTAATAATTAACTACGTAAATATTCGATGTAATTATTCATACGGTTTATGTGGATAATTGGCATGGGTATTAAGTTCGTTTATAAATGTTGAGTTCTTCGATAATTTGGAAATGTTTCTTTTTTCCAGATCTGTTTTACTCTATGGTGTGGTACTTATACAATATACAATATGTAGACTCCTAACTTGACTCGTAAACTAAAACAAGCGAGTCTCCACTCTCGTTTAGTCCTGCATTCTCGTTAATCATTCTCGTGCATCTTGGTCACTCTTTGGAGTTCCCCCATCAAGCTTACAAATGGAGTTCTCCGTTTATCAAGCTTCAAAATTAACAAAAAAAAAGAAAAAAAAAAGATCTCTTTTCCCCTCCAATTAATAATCGTCGTTGATCACTCTCGGAGTGCTCATCGGTGGTTCATCCGATGGCTCGCGATTTATTTGTCGCCACGCGTCGATGGAATTTCCTTCCCTTTTTATACGATTTAATTTACGAGCCTAGGTTGGCGTTGTTCGAATTTATCGGGCTATTTTTTACTCGGCGTCGGGCAACGATAACTTTTTATGATACACGCCGTTACACGAGAGCCGCGGCGGGGCAATTTTCGTTTCTCTCCCGTTTCAATTAAAAACTAAAATTAAAAACTCGTTAGCCGAAACGAAACGGCAGCGTCTCTCGGTCGGAGTGGCGGATAGATCGCGAAATCGATTGACGAGGGCCAGATGCTTTTCGATAGCGACGCGTCGGTCCCGTCGCGGCTGTAATACTTCCAACGAGTCGGTCCGGTTCGAGCAAATACCCGGTTTCATATTCAACCGTGAAAGCGATTGGTGTATTATATAATTAATGTAACAATGCATTTATGATGTCGGTTTCCCAGCGGCCAAACGCAAATGGAGCGCACGGCTACCGCTGCTGCAGAATATTCGATCGTGCGCGGGAGGCAAGAGAGATTTGCCTTTCCGTTGCCTTGGCAGAGTAGGCTTAAGGTAGTTGTTCCATCGATTTATTTAATGTAGGATTTTAACAAAACTTCACTCGATGGTTATTCGAACAAATACGAATCATACGAGCCTACTTCGATTTAAATTGACCACACCAGTTTTATGGAAAACGGTATGTAAATATTTTAACATACACCTTCACGGGAATTTTTTCAATTTAAATTAAAATTCTATGGAGGGACCTGCTGAAAATTTAATATATTATAAAAACTGATATTATAAATGATTAAAAATAAAAAAATAACAATCACTGACTACATCGTTACCGAGGTATAGTACATTGAAATTTAAAATTGAGCGTAGAGAAGTCGTGCAGCAACCGTCAGCAACGTTACCACGATCATTTCTCGAGTATTATGAATGTATGCGTAGATATACGTATTGATTTATTATGGATGTGTGCAAGAGCAGTGAGACTGTGAGACTTTTTAACAGAAATATGGCGGAGCATACAATTCATTGCAAGGAAATGAAATGTGTCGCCAATAGGTTCGAATTTTGTTTTAAATTTCCCTGGATTGCAGTCACGACTGGGGAAAATTTTATTTTATTTTATTCAATTTATATTGAATAATGCACGATGAACGATGAATAATTCTTTTTTCTTAGATTGGCCTGTGTTTGGAGAAACCAATTTTGAAACCAAACACATTTCGCGTCGCGGTGCGATATCGCTGTTACGTTCAAAGATATCTAAAATTAATTTCCATTGTTAGGCCTTCCTGTCGCTCCATAATTGAAGAAAATCAATCCTCCAATCGCGGCAATAGTTTTTCACAGGCCACTAGGTGTTCGTGACGAGACACACCCGTCGAGAATCCGTAGACCAAAGAAATGCAGATCACTGTTGCAAACTGTCGTAACCCGGATGAAACGAGCGTACACGATCCTGTAAACGTCAACATCCGGTGGCGTGGCGGGTCGCCTTTAGACGTTCAGGCTATTAATAATAATCAGCCATCGGATACGCTGGTAAGCCGACGCTGCTTCCAACGACTAAGAAGCCGGGTGTCTAAATTACACGCGATAATGCCGTATTTGCTACCCTGCAACCTGTTCCCAGCGCCGTACCCTCGTGAATATTAGTCGTATAGCTTAGCAGGCGTAGAAATGACGGATTAACATTATCCCGCATTAGGCGAGAAGAGCGGTATCCGTCCTCGTCGCTCGACGCGTAACCTCCGAGGACGAATGTCTCTTCCCTCTTCATCGTCACCCCTGTTGCCTTTATGAATGTTTAGCTTCCCAACGAACTCTCCGCGCGTTAATTAATCCTCTGCTCTATACCTCTGCTCGATTTCATTCTTCAACCATCGGTCATCGATTCGAACGTTCGACTAGCCGCGCCCCTCCACGGATTAGACAACCCTCTGGCACTCCCAGCTCGATATTATTCAGGCTAACCCTAAATAAGCTAACCTTCAGTTCTTTAATTATGCAGGAGAATTCCTTTTAACTTAAAGTCGAAGGTAGAAGACGTATCACATGTGCACCATAGATCCTTGTAGATCATTTTATCCTCTGTCCAGATAGAGGAAACACCATATTCCTACCAATGCGGAAGTAAAAACACTGACAAGCCATGGTCACGCTCAAGCAATTCCAAAGTCGACGCCGCCCATAAAAATCCATTTGAAATAAATCAATTTAAAAATATTCCACTGCGCATTGTACACCACTTGCGTCTCGAGCAAAAATGCTGTCTTTCCTTCGTATTGCAATCCCTCCTTCTCATCCAAGGTCTACGATTTATTCCGAAAATTAAACCCGCCGCGATCTCTCGATCCCTCCAAAGTAATACGTTGCGCAATAGCCTCCGTCGCGTCGTAGGTTGCACACTCCTTCGTGGGGTTCCAAGGTGGAAGTTCGATCGAGGCAAATACCCCTTCGATTGTCGACGTTTAATGGATGCTATCTGCATCGTGTGACAACCTCTCCATTGGATTAGGTTGCAGCTGCGACGCCGACAGAACGCGTCACCTCGATCGAAACGCGATCACGCCGCATTGGAAATTGTCGCAAGCCGCGAACTCTATCGCGGGATGAGAATTAATAATGTGTCGAGCCAAATGCAAACACAGAATAGAAACCTCGACTGAATAACTGCAATGTTTGGGTCCCGATTTTCTTGCACTTGGTAGAATGAGCAAAGCCACAAGTTTCTTCACGAAGTAACACTGCCACTGTCTGCTATTGGTCGAATACCAGGGATCGATACCGCGGAGACTGGATACTTAAAAACCTACTCGTTTTAATATCTCCTGTCGCAAGTTTTTCACGAAACTTTTCGATCTCCGTCCGAGGCCATGAATAAGTAATAACGGGAAGGGAAGAGGTTCGAAAAGAACAATCGAGACTCGACGCAGTACTGCTTTCCACGTACTTCGCAACGAGTCAAGGAACAATTGTATCTAAAAAAGCTCAGTCACCCGCGAAGGCTTCAAGGCTCGCGGTGCACCGACCCCTCTTTGGAACTCGAAGTGGAGCAATGGATAAAATAACAACCCGGAGGAACGAGTATACTCCGAAATGTTTACGAACGAGTGGGAAACGGTGTACGTCGTTTGCGAGAAAAAATGCAGAAATTGCTGCAACGCTGCAGGGAGCTATCGCTTTGAACGACAGTGTACACACACGTACAAGTCTGGAGACACACAGGCCGGTCGAGGACGGCGACGTGGCATCGATTGGGTCGAGGAGGGGCGAAAAGCCAAGAACAGTGTAAATCCTACGGAGCAAAGTACGTAGCGGTGTACATCGGCTATCCAGGGATCGGTGATCGGTGACTGACGACCTCTGGTGTCGTGAGCCACGTAGGAAGTCGCCCACCCCTGCACCCTATATCCATCGTCGGTGTTTGCGGCAGCTCGACCGTGTCCGTGTGCGAAGTAAATCCCGAGGATAACTAGGTGTTACGGGAGAAGGAAACGAGGAGGAGTTAGGATGGCTCGTACGACGGTGATTCTTTAAACCCACCCCCGCAGTACTTGACTGCGTAAACTTCGCGGGCTGGTAAATCTGGTGTTGTGTAACCGATGTCTCTGGCTTCAGATTTACGCGACTTCGAGGGTTCCTTTCCTGTGTTTCTTCGCGTTAAATTAATTCGACCGTCCCTATTTCTTCTTTACAGTTGCGCTCGCATGGGGTACGAAGGATATTTTGGGAACGTTGAATGGGAAGCTAACGAATGGCGAATGTGTTTACCAACGTTCGAGGGGGGAAAATAACGCAGGATGATTGGGACGCAACAGGTTATCATTATGGGCGAAAAGGAATTTATATTCTTGGGGTCTGGGGCGGGTTAACACTTCATCGTAGAATTTTTATATCTATCTGAAGTGTGATTACTAGACTTGCGAATTTTTATGGATTTATAGAAATTTATAGAAACTACAAAATACAGACAGTGTGTAGTAATATAAAAAAATATTGAAAGTAAAGTTTATAAATTCCCATTTAGGTTCGATTTTTGTACGTTTGCAAAGATTTTGTTTTGCATAATGATTCGCAGTCTATCGATTACCTTCCTTCCCCAAGTCAAGCGTTTTCGGCTACGTTACCCTTAATTTGATCCGACAACTAAACATTCGTGACTCGAAACATGGCATTTCATTTGCAATTGTATTTCCATTCGGCGTAAAACTGGAAATCAGCGTCTCTATCCGACGCGGTAAAATCTGTAGCAGCGCAGGGCGTTGTGAACTGCGGTAACACTCACCTCGGCTCGTATTTGTAATACTCGACACTCGCATGCACGGGCAGATGGCGGAAATTCATACGCGTGGCGCCTGTTTATTCGTACTTATGTGGTCGCACACAGAGGAGAATGTCTATCTTCGGAGTATATTCAGGAATAGCTATCTGCCACGAGAGTAAGGGGGCGAGAAAGGGTGTACTAGCTGATGTGGCGATCCTGTGGGAGTGCTTGAACCGTGATCACGTTGTTAACCCTCCTACATCCCCTATCTCCATTCCTCCCGCTTCTCGAACCTCCTCGTCCACCCACGTCTTTCACGTGTACACGCGCGTATAGATTTCCCGTTTCCATCCCTCTCGTCGCGTTGTTGCGTTATTTGTTCTGTCGCTTTAGCGACTTTCAAGACAGGGCCATGATTTCGTGTCACTGATGTAAGAATTAGCTCGTCTGCATCCTTTTGGCAGCACACAACCATTTTCAGTCACCGATCGCGATCGGATCGAGCAGAGCTGTATCGGCTTCGATTAACACTTTGTTTTGTAAGAATTCGCCGATCGACGTTCTTTGGAGGCACACACGCATTGTCGCTCTTTTGTTTAATTGTTTAAGCACCGTCGACAAACGTCGACGAACAGTCAGTCGCTCGGTGAATTTTGAGGGAGTCGGTCGTTCCGAGATAAAGTCTTTTTCGTAGAGATTCGTGTTCCATTCTGAAATCCTCTCGCACTAGTTGCGAGAATGCGTTTGGTTAACGATCCCAGTCGGCGAGGGAGTAAAAAAGCTTTTGGAGAAGGGAAGAGTTGCTGCGGATGGATTCAGATTTCTGGAAAAAGTATTTCAGTCATGGAAATCAAATTTCAGATCCAAATTGTAATCGAATTCTTTCTTTGTAAACGAAACTTATTAAAGTAACGCGTTACAATGCCACGCTTAGACGCTTTTATGACATGAATATTGAAACACCCGCAGGTCTATAATTAGAAGAGATCACGGAGATTCCACCGTGTCTCAGAATTCGACAACAGCGTCACTTTGTTAGAAAATTACGCGGTAATCCGACATTAGCTGTCGTTTCACGCTCGTCGCCGGAGATTCGCACGTCGCAGACGTTGCATTGAAATAAACAGCTTCATTTGCATTCATATTTACGTCGTCCAGAGACATCGACGAGGCAGGCGCGCCATGTGGGAATTGCGTAACCAGAGCTGTAGTACGTTGGTCGCGACACGCGCGTGTTTCGGTCAGCACGTGATCGTCTCATTGCACGCGTGGTATTGCACTGTGGTCGCGCGCCGTGATAATCTTATCGAGCTGCTTGTCGAGCAAATGAATCGCGCACGAACGTAACGAGGCCTCCGAAATTTGACAGGGTTCTTGTCTAAATTTACGACAAATTGGGTGGATCTCTCCTTTGCGACGAAATAAAAGAAATTCGTAGTGGCTCGATGCACCCTTCATCTGATAGTTTAGGTTTCTGTTTGACTTTCGATATACATGCACCCTCTGTCGTCCCATAAGTAACCGGAATGGCTCTAATATTAATAAATGTAGTGGCGTCATCTACTAATGGCCGATTGTTTTATCATTTGTTGACAATTTTAATTAACCTCTGAAAGTTTCATGACATTTCGTTCACTAGAAGTCATACTAGGGTGTATACTAATTTGAAGAAGTTCAAATAACAGAATTTCTTTTACTCTCGGCAGTTCTTGAAATGAAAAACATCGAAGCTCCAAGTATCTTGCCTTCTTCGGAGATAGTTCTTGAAACTGAAGAAGACACTGACTTTCAGCTCCAAGTATCCTAGCCCTCTTCAGATCTAGATGTGCACGAGCTCTCTGCCGTAGGTGACCAGGCTACCATGTGCATGATGATATCAATCATGAAATTAGGTTCGATTTGTCGCTCTTCTTCGCCACTGTTTCACTCGGTAGCATTTACCAACCGTGAACGTTGGAATTCTTAGAATTTATTAGAATTCTTAGAATCCTTTTTCAACCCTCAGAATTCTTAGCGTTTAATTCGATTGTTGGTGTTCGAGGGTCCAATACGTGGATGTATGTATGCGAACAGGGGAGACGAAAGGGGGAGACGGAAGTATCGCGGGAGGCGGCTCGTCGAAAGGGGCTGTTCTGATACCATTATCGGGCACGAGGACTCGCAGCTCGTTAAGGATGATTCAAGATAATATTGGCCGGCTGACCGGTCATTCTACTAAACGTTTAACAGCTCGAGCGTCGAGCATTCCCCGTGTCTCTCGATCTCCAGTCTAATGGCTGGTACGTGCTGGCCGGCAACACGAGGATCTTCCGGTCAGGATATACCCGATAGCCGCGTTCTGCGTGCTCGCTTTACATGCACGCGTCCATCGTGTCTTGCGCGTATCGTACAATCTGATTAGAGCAAAATTTACAACGAGAGCGTCGAATTTTTTTTTAATAACGCTAACACAGAGAATAACACAGATCCCACGTTAAGTTAATGAAATATTCGAGGCTCCTGAATTTTTATCGATGCCGCGATAAATTTACGAATAAAGGTTACTATCGATCTTATTCGAAACGTTCCAAAGGTTGAGAGGAACGATATTTATGCGGCGTATAAAAACGTCGCAATAACGGCGGCAATTTGAAAATTGAATGCATCGTTAATTAAGGTCGATTTCCATCCGATCAAATATTTAATAGCGCACTACACATTGTCACGGTTGAATTGAATTATTCAAATACTTAATTAGCTATTCGGTTTATTCGGCAACAATAGCAGGGAGCGGGGGACGAAATTAAACGTACAGAATGAAGCGGTTCGGTCGCGGCGCGAAACTCGGCAACGAGATTATTTTAATAAATTTCGCATGTCAAACGTTCCGTGTCATGTTTTATACGAAACTGATTAAATTTTCGTGATTTTTCACGCGCGTCGAACGGCCACTAGCGAGAATTGCCAGCGACACGAAACGCCCCCGGTTTTATCTCGTCGTAAAATAACAAGTGTACGCGAATCGTTAAACGGACGGGCACGATCGAACGTGTACCAACAACGCAGTCAGTAAAATCTCTTTCGTACCTTTCGTCGTAGATCTCGGTCAGTACCTTCTACTGTTATCCTAATTATAATTAATCAACGCGACACGAGGTGTTGGAATGATTTGCGATGGCGTACACGCGTGAAAGAGTCCCGTTAATCATCTCGTTATAATTACGAATTCCTCAGCAGGCGTGCAATCGGCCACGTTTGCGGTGATTGGTTTACCTCGACGCGTCAGAGCGTTCGCAGTAATTAGCTTCTCTTAATATTCGGGTTGCTCCATAATTAACTGCTGTTTTCTAATCAGAATTTAACAAGAAATTTATTGGGAGACAGAATTCAGAAAGTTAAACACTTATATATATGTATGTATTCAAAATATTTGGAATATTCCCTTTAGCTGTGAATTCAAGCTGTGTTTATCAACTACTAATTACTCTGAAGACCTTCTTGTTATCAGATTTCCACTGGTTTTCTTTTCTTACATAGCAGTACGTTCTGTAACTTCACTGCTAAATGAATGTACAGCACGTACTGCTGTGTAAAAGAAAAATATTTTTGATTTTTATTTATTCCATTTTTTAGGAACGAAGGTTATTCGTAGGTCATATTTTATTACACGGATAAATTCGTTACTTTGTTAGCTGCAAAATTACGTTAACGAAGATATATCGTTCCATGTAAAAAACACATCGATGACCTTGAAATCTCATTAAAAAATGACCTCGAGAATTTTTTCCCTTACACCGTTACATGTGGCCCTTCAAACAGCGTAACTTTGTCCCAAGAAGTTTTCTCGTACTACGAAAAGTGACAGAGATATTTAGGTGTTCAGTTTCTTCGGACTCACCGTGTATATCGTATTATTTATCCCCCACAAGTATTAAGCTCGTCATTCAAGCTCAACTTTCCACGCAAACTACTTTTTCCTCTCTCTCGCCGCTCTCCTCTTTCCCTCCGTGAATTGGATACCAAATCGACCATCAAAGGGTATCCGAACGCGAGGTCGCGCGTCGATTTTTCCGTATCGAAATCCCGGTAAATAGATTGTTAGAATTTTGACCACATTTCGGGAAATCTGTTCCATTGTGCGGTGATCGCATAACGCGGAACGAATGGACCGCGGTGCACGCAAACGCGGACGGAATGCGATTTACGCAGCTGCGCGTCGCGGACCGTAGATATCCGTGATCGATTCTCGCGGTGATTCGCGATAATAGCGCAATATTCGACGGGTGCGCACCCACTTCCGGTCCGCCCCGTGTCGTTCGCTGTTATTATTCCGGCGGCGAGATTGTATCGTTACGAACTAATGCCGCGGAACGCAGAGGAATGGCGTGCGCAAATGTTGGTCAAACGTGGTCGATGTGTTAGGGAAGGGAAAAGTGGTGAAAGGAAAAAGTGAAGGTTGGTTAAGAACACGCGGTTGGAAAGACATAGCGAACGAGGGGAAATATGGGTTGATGAAATTGACTATTTGAAAGAATTTTTCTTTCTCGATTCTAATGCTGTACCATAAATGGGAGATTGTCTTTTTGTTACTCGCAATAGTCCCAAGTGTATGATGGTTAATCGATTACTGGTATGGGAGTGGTAGAATTTGTCTGGATGACGAGCAATCGAGGTCTGAGCGAGTGGAGTGACGAAATATTAAATTTTGCTCTCCAATTTCACAAAAAAAAATTGACAGACTTAGCGCGTACGCAAGAGTTGGAGAGATTGAAAATCAACTGACAGCTGATCGAAGCTTAGCATCAGTGGCAATACGGAATGTAGAATACTAAGAAAGCATCTCGAGTCGCTGGTAGATACCAGAAAAGAAGGTCTCGAGTGCAAAGGGTTAATTATCTCGCAGCATTTTTCACCATACAACGACATGAATTTCATCTGTTCGAAAGTGAAAAGATTTACAATCTTAAAACATGAAAATATAGAAAATTTTTAGTGGCAATTCAATGTTCAGTGCCTGTAATAGTGATAGAGCAACTTAACGGGAACAAGTATTAATTAGAATAATAGAATAATAGAATTTCAATGCATAGAGTGCCAATGAAGTAAGCATGACACCACGACTTTTACTTTGTTACCATATCTCCAGTCTCTGAACAGTCGGGGGTAAGTTCGGAGCGGCTGGAAATGGAGAAAGTCGAGGACGTTCCGTTGTTCTCGGTGGAGGCAACAGCGACGGAGACGAGGAGCGACGCGAGTGTTGGTTAATCCGGTTTTCTCCGATTTACTGCTCTTGCATGCAGCACACAGAAAGCAGCGTTGTTGGGGCAATACGTGCTGAGCTTACTATCAAAGCAGACCCGTCCGCCACGAAGATACGTCCCGCGGACCGGATTAGTCTACTAGCGAAGCGCTCGCGCTAATTATCTCGTCCGACGAATGTCGCCGCGAAACATCCTCGCGGCTTTTCCTGGCTTTTAATGAACAAAGAGAATTCAACCGACTCGTCGCCGCGGTGGATTATCATTGCAATTAAAAAAAAAATATATATATTCTCGAAGAGAGACGAGCATTTCTGTCGAATGAAAGAAAATAAGAATCTTGCTCTCTATATTAACACGAATACAGGACGTCGATACAGAATTCAGGAACAGCGAGAGCTTGTTTATCCCGGTTCGTGGGAGAACGAGGCGGTAGGGGATAATCGAGCAGATCAAAAGCAGATTAAAATCTAAGGTCTGCGCGGTAAGAAAGTTCGAGCTTCCAAAATTTATTCACGACACGAATGATCGAAGTTACGCTTGATCTCTACTTGGCTAAATAGAGGCCACTATCGAGTTATTCGCCCGATTTCCATTGTACTCCGCAATCGGGGTCTGATAAGGTTCAGCTTGGACAAACCCTCTGATTTTTGCATCGCGCCCAAAGGGTCGATTCCAGAAAGAAACATCACGATTCGTTAACCGACCGAGCGACTCGTTAACGAGCTCCCCTCCCTTCCGCAGTGAATTTCGGTAAACACTCGAAGATTCGGGACAACGGGTTGGCTGCAATTATATTGAAAGCTTCGTTAAGCGGGGACAGAAATGTTGGGCACTGCGGAGTACTCGCCCATGGTGGGCGAGACGGCTTCTTAAACGCGCGCGTTTCCTCTTGATTGCCTCTCGCAGCCGCCCTGTCGTCGGGAGGGCCGGAATTACCGCGACCACTTAAAGTCATTAACGAAATCCGCCAGGACGGACGTTCTTTTCCGCGATCGTTAAGGATGACGGATCGTGGCGCTCTCGAGCCCGCGAATAAAAGCGACGATCCGTCCTCTCGTTTGTTGCACTCGCTCGCGGGAACGAGTAATTTATAACGCGCGGCGACACGCGTTCCACGTGTGCCGGGGGAAAAAAATTTATTAATGAAATATCCTCTCATTAACGGTTCCGCGTCTCATTAAACTGCAGCAGGACGGTATTCGAAACCATAATAGAACTTGTCGGTGTTGGAACACGCGGACAACGTTTACAGATATGGCAGAATTTGTTTAATGAAAAAGAAGGGAAATTTACGCCCGCTGTAATTTTCAAATTTCGTCGACATCGCTGTTCCTTTGATGTCGCGACCTGAAGCGAAACGATTGGAAAAATGGTTTCGGTTTACTCCGGGTCCATTGTACTTTTAGCCCGGAGAATGAACGTATCGACTAGATTGTCGCTAACGAAGTAAATAAAGTCCCATCGGGAACGTAATTTTTCAAAAGAGTCCGAGAGGTTCATGCGAAAATTGAAGCTATTAGCTCGACTGCGGAGCGTTCATTGCTCGAAAGCGATAGATCACTGGCCGATGCTTCTCCATTCGTTTCTTTCTACCCAGCTGTGGGCCCCCCTATTAAGTCGAGGAATTAAATTACTGAAATCACACCCTGGAGCAACGAGTGTCGGATGGAAAATCTGCGACCTGACCTAACTCTGGTCCTCTTTCTTCCGTGCGATGCGCGGAAAGGTTCCTGGCCCTTTTGCACCGACGAGATTAAGATTCCCTTACCTTGCCATTAGCCTCCGCGCAACCCTCTTGACCTCGCCGTCTCGTTGCAGCCCGTCTGGCCGCGTTATTAGCCCGACGATATTCTTACTTCGGGATTATGATTAAATTTTCGAGCTAGCCGCCCTTTCGTTTTCGTTTTAACGTTCGCCTAATTTCTACGCGACACAGGACCGCGATTCCTTTCTGTTCGAGGGCTCGATATCACCGCAGCACTAACCCTTGACTGCGCATTTTTCTGCGGGTCTAATTAAACGCGACGAGATTGCCGAAAAGTGGGAAATAAAAGTTTGTACATTTTAAATTTGACAGCTGGTAAAATTAAATTTTCTGAAAATGGTAGGTTGAACGATTGTTGGATATTCAATATTTATTTAACATTTGGAATGAAGGCTCAGACTTGTCTCGATAAAAAAGATCGTCCATCGAGTTTGTTTCGTACAAAAATTCGATTTTTTGTTATAAAAAAGTACTGACTATGTAATGTCGGAAATTTAATAGTTCAGGAGATATTTCAATTTAAATTATTTAAATTCTTAAGGCATCATTACTGCCGCGCTAAGACGTTAGCTCTGTTCTTAGTACAACAGTAATGGTGTTTTAGAATTATTTTAATTGAAATATCTCCTGAACTATTAATTTTTCAATTCTAGAATTCAATTTTCGCACCTTCTAGAAGTGTATCACCATAGTCCCGCGATTAGTGATCCTACTCGACGCGATGTGCGCGTTTTAAATCCACCATAAAATCGAACCATTTAATGGAACGTCCCAGTTCAGTTTCATTGAACGTGTTAACGTCGAGAAGCAATAGCCGCGGTTGAAAACGACATTGCCGCGCGCGGTAAGAGCAGTGGTCAGTAACGTAATCCATGCAGATAAAGGTACATGAATTTTTCATGTCGGCCGTTAAGCGTTCATTCGTGGCGGCCGTTCCGCTCGTGCGGCCAGGTCCGACCGTGGATTCCAGCGAGTCGCATTTCCCCGAAGTCGCGGCTACAGGAAGGACTTACTACGAGAATGTTATCTTCCGTTTCCGCGTGATTCAGCCGCGGCGCCGCATCGAGAATCCAGATGTTGTTCGTGCATTTGCATTAAAATGCCTTTAACCGGCGAACTAGCTATCCTTGCGGGGATTTTCGTTTCTCTGTTCGCGAATGGTTCCGCGGGCGGAGGGTGGGGGTTGTAAAATAACTAGACTTCCTTTGCATAAAAAGTGGGATTTACTCTTGCGACATTCGCTCACTGGACGCTCGTTAAATGCGGTATAATGGGTATTAATTAATTCGTTACTAATCGTAAGTTACGCAAGGAAGAGAAATAATTCTCTGCAGTCAAACAACGCAAAGTTCTTCTTTTCCCACTTTTATATTTTCAACAAATAAACGTTCAATGATACACACACAGCGTTCACCGCTCCCGAAACCGAGTCGATTCGGGCTCTCTAAATTATCGAAAACTCGTTATTCACACCCAACGTACGGACAATCCAAATTGGATAAAGTCGTCCATTTTTTTCCAATTCCCGGGGGTATGCATTTGAAACGCGGCTACATATTTCAGCGTTGTCCGTCTCCCCTTGTTCGTCCCCGCGCGGAATTGTCATCGTAGCTGTACGGAAGGAAATAGAGAGTGCCGCCATGCTCGTTTTATTAGCGATATTCCACAGAGGCGAGCGTCGACGGTGCATCGCGATATATTGATAACTCTATTTTTTTTTCCACCCCTCCATCGGCAACGTTTTCATATCTGGGTTATTCCGCGTTATTTCGTCCGATAATCGGTGAAATGGACTTTTCGACAGGGAACAAGAAGAGGCAAAAAGAGACGAAGACGATTGACAGATCAGATACACGTTATCGAGCTTGACCTGGGCAGTTCGAACTCTGGCAACTCTGAAATGGTTTCTTTTCCCGACTGTCCACGGAACAATCGCGATTTGTTGATCGATGGATTTCTGCGCGATATGCATCTCTGCTCCTCGATAAAATTATAATATCCTTCGTTCTGTATATTCAACAGCAATAATTAAGCTTGAAATGCTTTCTACTTCCCTTCCGGTATTATCAAAATAATTGAAATAGGAACTGAAACGAAACTTTTCGTGTCTTTTCTTGTCTTCGTGACTTCGATAGTGGCTCGAGCAGAGATACCACGTCACCGTGGTTACCATGTCCCGAGAAATCCCGGCTAGGTCGTAAGGAACACGGGTTCGTAGGGGATGAAAGACGTTTAATGTTCGCCATCGATAATGTCGTCTGAGCCTGGCCACCGGGGAGTACGCACTTAAGGAACAGGGTGGAAGATTCAGGTCGGTGGAAAAAAGAAGGAACGGGGAAGGGCAGAGATCCAAGCGAAAGAGAGACTGGCACGGGCTAATAGCAGTCAAACGATTAAAATTAACGATCCCGTTGCGCCTCTAGTTCATCCCTTATTCACCCCTCGGTCGAGATTAAGTACGGAATGACGACTGATCCGACCGAATGAAAACACGGAGGGACCCATGGACGCCCCACAGACTTTCTACTTTTAATCAGCCTTTTCTATTAATCCCTTCTTTCTTGGTTAATTGGCCCCTTTGACGTTAGTCACTCCTTTCCATCTTCGTTTAAACTTCGTCGAACGAATGCAAAATTAGCCGCGTGCATTTTGACGATTCTTATCCTGTGACAAGAGATAATCGCGTATTCGACTCTGTTTAGCTTCGAATCGTTGCAGTTTATCGGTCTTCTGCGTTCCGTCTGGCCTATATCGACCTTTTCTACTGAATTTTTCGTATCGCCTGACTAGTGTCGAACTCTTCTCCTGAAAGCCTTAACCACTCATGGTATCACACTCTTTTCATACAATAGAGCACTTTGTTTGATCACTACCAACCACATTCTACTAAATCTTCCGTCCTACCAACCTCACTCTCTTCCCATTGAATCCTTCCCACCGTCCGACCACTAAAGTAAATACTACTGTGCATATCGCCTTGCATTTTTCCGCGCCAATATTTCGGTCAAACGGTAACGTAATTCGTTCGGTCATGAGCAGTCGATCAATTAAAGCTGCCCGACGCGCGAGTCGAGCCGCCGTCGACGACGTTATTTAACTTTTTAATTAAACAGCTTTCCACGTTTGAAACGGCGAGCCGAATTGTCACGCATCTCTCGTCACTCGCGTTACGTACCCGTTGTTTTTCGTCGCGATTCAACGCAGCCGACAGTTAATAGTCGTCGATCAGGGAAAAAAAAAACACGATTAACCGTTTCCCTTGGAGCGCGGAAAAGCACAGATTTTTAGTATGCACAATATCGCGAAATAAAGTTCAAACGCGAACGAGTCCGAGCAACGTGACACGAGCAACTAGTTGTTTGACGAAAACTATATCGGATATGTTAAAACGCGCAACGTCGGGAACGTATCCGAACGAATTCGACGATACTGCCTCGTGAGCCGCATTTTTAATTAAATCTATCCGCCTCACGGAGAGGAAATTACTCTTTCCGTCGACATTATCGACGAGCTTGGCTTGCTGATAAAATTATCGACGGAAAGGCTAGTTGCAGTTTCATTTGTCTCTCGATAATTTCTCTATAATTTTTCCGTATTACCATGTTTCGAATTCCAATTCTGAAAATGAATTTACGATCAGTTTTACCGAGGTACAGTTAAAATCGAGTTGGCGAAGCACGAGGAGCTGGATGCATATTTAATTAAATCGAGGAACCTTCAGACAGGAGCAAAGTGCACTGGGTTTATTATTAATAAAAGTAACAATCGTTCCTCGTTCGTCGCAGCAACGATTCCAACGGACCGAGGAGGGAAAGGGTAATTTTCATGCGACGAATTATTCTGTATTAATCGAGCTTTCCCGCGTTGCTCTTTTATTAAATTTCCCGGGAAGCGATTCGAGCTGGAACGAGTGGCTTCTCTTTTATGCATAACATTGTACCGGGTATTTGCTTACAATACCGAATAATAATACCCCGTCGCAACGATACTTTTCCCTGTGCATTGTCTACATGCATCGCGCAATCTCATCGGGAACGTTATATTGCTTGCTGAAAATGTTCTTCGTCTTATTGGCTACGCCGGCACCCTTGCTCTCTTATTAAGGCGTCGCTCGCGTTTATTAGACGATAATGGAAGTATTTTCGATAATCGCGCTGGTAGCGTTTGGGGAAATGCAAATTTGGCGTAGAGACTCGTTAGTATCCAACAAGAAAACAAAGGACACAGTCTCGTCTTCAGAGTTACAAATTTATTTCTAAATAAGGTGTAAACATTACGAACATTAGATTTCTCCTACTTTCGCGTGAGCCGTACCATATTTCGATACCACAAAAATCCCTGACATCGAGGCACGAAATACGTCAGGGCGCATTAGTTCCAGAAAATTGTACCTCTGCACTCGACGGTCGAATTCGCAGCGCAGACTTGACAAAACTGGGGATCGTTAATAATTCCGACTCGCGAAAAGGTTGCTGAAAGTGGCGAGAAAAGAAAAAGAAATATCAGAAATCGTTGCTTTAAATTGCACCGACGAAATGCACGCCTCGCTCTCGAGTATGGTCGCGGCTCGCGCGATATCCAACACTCGGAGCGTCGAAAGTACGCCAGGGAAGATGGGTGATCCATCAGCAGGAGAAACACCGTGACGGCACCGTTGCAAATCATAGCTCGGCTCGGCTCTTTCTCCTGCTTTTCGTCTCCGCGTTTCTCGTCTTTTTCCGTCGATGCGCCGCGCGAGAGGAGCGACGCGACGAAGTAGAACCGCGAACGACAGGGGGAGAAAAAGGAACGGGGAGCTGTAGGTAGAGCGCGAGACAGAACAGGACAATACCCTTGAGCTCCATCGTGACCAGCATTTTCGATCCGTCGCATAATTCATTTTTTCCCCCTTCCAGGCTCGCCTTCCCGTGACGCCACCCGCAACCGTTGTTCCTTTTGTTCGTCTTGCCGCCACCGCCACCGCCATCGCCGTCCTCTTCTTGGCTGCCTCTTTTTTTTTTTCTACCACCGACCTCGAGGACACGCTCGGACTGCTTTTCAAAGTATTGATCAATTCCACCGCGGGAACGCGTACTCGTCGACTAAATCATCAGGAGCCAGTCGATACCCAGGTAACATCTTTGTCGCTTTAAGACTGGCATCTCGCGTGATACTGCAACATCGGTGCAGGCTTCGGTCTGTAATAAATTCGTCTGCTTTCGAAAAACCGCCGCCAAGACTAGCAATAACGTTTAGCTAGGGAAACGGGCGGTTTCGGTGGAACTTTGCTGGTGTACTTCGACGCGAGTTGGGGATAAGTTTCACCCAATTTCCGCGACCCGTTTCGTTCCTTCCATCGACGACTCGGGAGAAAGAAGCACGGTGTACGGCGAAGTAAAATAACTGCTTCCCGCGGCGCTTTATTCCGACGAGAGATATCAATTAGACAATATTCTCTCGCAAATAATAGACACACAAAGGAAAGGGAGATTTTCTCAATTAATTTCTGAGGAAGAGAATCATCCGTGGTATCGATTTTGTACAAATTGTCGATATCGACCCTCTTGAGGGTCTCTTAAAAGTTTGTCTTCATCATGGAGGTTCGTAGGAAAATGAAATTTCAATTTTTGACGGGAATCCAATGTCGTTGATACGAAAGACAGCCAGTAGATGACACGTATACGTTGGTTCTCTCGAAAGTATATAAGGAAACCTAACAAAATAGTCCCGAGTCGATACAACACATATTTTTCTCTCGCTCCACAGTTAATTATACTCCTTTCAGAAAATCGCCAGAACGATCCAATTTCGTTATTCCCGACTTCAAATTCGCTGATTCCTGCGTTTTCGAGTTGACGTTTCCCGGCGAGGGGCTCGCGTCTCGATTTTCCACGGAGCTCCCACTCCATAAATTATGGATCACGGTGAATTCCGGGAGGAACGATACGCATCGCAAGGGTTAATTGAAAAGTTCGCCCGGCTCGCGAAGGGAAAGCGAGAAGCTTCGCTGCCAGACGCCTAGGCGTTTTTCCCTCGCGCCTGGCGAAGCTGGAACGAACGTAATTTACGATTATCGTATGCGACCGAGCTTTAATGTTCTTCGCGAAATATCGAACAAGACGTTCGGGAAAGCGAGCCAATGTGAGGGAGTGGGTGGACGAGTTTCAAGGAAAGTTCGACCTTCGCCAATTCGCGCTCCCTTTGAATTTCGAAACAAACGAAAGGGAACGAAGTTATCGAGCAAAATAATTCGACTCGTCGGGGGATATCTCGACCGGGCAATTTATCGACGGCGAGGGAGTACGTCAAAAGGTCGGATTTAAATTTTAAAACGAGTGCGTTCCCAACCTCCCTCTCAGCAGACGCATCCCTTTTGTCGGCCCTTGCGAGCGTATGCTTCGAAGACTCCAAATCGAGGCGCTTTTGAGGTTCGACGTGGATTATTTATCTTTGACAATCTCTCTGCAAATTGCATTGTTCGCGATTCCCGTGAATCTTGGCTCGGTCTCCAGCCAGTATTGTATTTTGCGTTAAATCCCCGTTCCTTTGTTAACGGAGTCTCTGTTCCTCCGTAAAGAAGGTTCGCTCTAAGAGTGCTCGATTTAATTAAAGGGTTCTGCTTATTAAACGTCTAGCAATTAATAAGTTTAGCTTTTGATACTACTTATCCACGTATTGTATAGCCCTCCTCGAAGTCCGACCCTCTCAAATGTTTCTTAATGCCGCTCGAAGACACAAAACAAACTTCGCCTTACGCCACTCACGATTCTCCAAAATCCTCTTCTCTCGCGAATTAGTACCTCACCCCGATGCAATGTAGCGTTAACGAGTCACGAAATACCCCGAGAATTCGCCCTCCTAGACGAGGAGACAATAAAAATATTATTTACGACGGAATAAAACCCGCGCCGCGTTTCATCCAGCGCCGCGGTACCGTGGATCGCGAATAAAAGCGACAACGGGTTAAGGGGAGTTGGGGGGCGCGGGAAAAAAAGGATTCAAGATCGTTGGCAACGGACGAGTCGCGAAACGCAACGCTGCGGGGTTCGCGTAAAACGAGATGAAACGACAGCGTCGAAGACGTGCGCGGAAATGAAGCGAAAACGGGAGGCCCCGGAACAAAGCCTCGGCTCGCTCCGGAAACACGCGTTTGTATAAACTCTCGAGCGTCCCGGCTGATGGCAATCCCGCCGCAGGACTCGACGACGTTATCGAGTCTCAGGGAAAATATTGAACCGACGCGAAGGGGATGTTTGGCTGCATTCCTTCGTCCGCGTTTTTCCTATTCTCTTCCGTTCGCGACCCTTCAGGAAAGTCTTTGCGACAAGATCCGAACAGTCACGGTTCACTTTGATTCAGCAGCTTACATCGGGACAGGAGGGCGCACCGATATCGTACCAATATTTTCCCATTTCGTTTGCGGAAGCCTTCGAACGAACAGAGGATTTTATTTCCCTGCATCTCAGAATAGGAGCTAACTCCGCTACTATAATGTATCTCCTTTGGCGCGGAGAACACTTCAGTGTACCGATACAGGCACGGTGATTCCCTTCGCTGAAACGTCGAAAGCTTGGAAATAATAATTTCGGCTGTACGTCCTCGTTTTGATACAAAAGTCCCTTTGCCGCCTCAGAAGTCGTCGGAGGACGTCACCGATTCTGACGTGGATCGCTAACGAAGATAAAGCGGGCATGAATTTGAAATGCGGTAGTTACCTTCGCAACGTAAACCCAGTTTTCTTAAGACGCGGCAGTAAAATAAGAAGCGTTGAAAACGTAATGCCCCTTGGACGGAACGTCAGAAAATGGCCATTTCTGGCACCGTCACGGAAAGGAGAATATTCCGTTTACTCGCTCTTGAGACTTTTCGACGAGTTTAGTACACCTTTGGCGACGATTAAGAGACTATTATTTTCCTGAATCCTTGGAACGTAAATACATAGATACACCATGCTTGATTGAGGAAAGTATGCCTATATAATAAGCAACGAAAATGAAAGTAACGGGAGAATCAACGAAGTGAAAATCAGAAGCGTAGAACCAGACCAGCGTAGAACAACCAGAAATCTGTTTAATAAACAACGAGTCTTCTGTTGTCCTCTGGACGATCGTAAACGGCGATGGAACAATGAAGCGATCAGCTGATCGTCGAAACGGCCGGCGATTAATAATGTAGCTGATTCGAAGCCACAGTAAAAAATTCAGCGCAAGGTTTGCGTAATGTAATCGGCCCGCGGAGATGATTATTCCGACCAACGCGCGGCATGATAATTCGAGCATTTCGATTTGCATGGAAAGCAGAAGCAGCCGTGTTTACTCGAATACAAGCGGCCGCGCCATTGAGACAAAAAAACCGCACAAAGGGATTTTTCGAACAAACCTTCCAAGACTCGCGGATAACAAGCTCGGTGACCGCAACCGCGCCTTAACTTTCAGGATCTATACTTCAAGCCTGGTCTCTTTTTCTCTGGTCAGAGATATCGCATTATTCGCGGGAACGCGAGACCCAGAGTTTCGAGTATCTTCGCTTAGGGGAAATTGGTACACCCCAAAATTTTATTTGAAATAAATGAAAGTGGTCCATGATTAAGTGAAATAAAATATAGCGATCTTACAAATCATTATTCTACGAGCCATTCAAGTATCGCGCCAAAACTGGCCAGTACTTAAACACAGAGGCAAGATTCGCCAAAAGGCGTCGCAGTAGAAGCATCGATTCGCGTGGAAGACTCGGAGTTTAGTAGCGTATTCGTAATGAAATCGGTCGCCCATAAACTTGAGGATTCCTGATAACGACTCGATCTCAGAGGCCTGGACTGCTCTCAAAGTCTTAAAAGTAAACCCCCTGATTTATCGGGGCTCCCTTTAAATCTCTCAAACGTACAGATCCTAACAATGTTCTCCTTTATCGGAAATCCCGGAGCTCGGTATGTGGAACTCTCCTGCTCAACGTAAATAAGGATGGAGAGTAACGACTGCTCTCGCAGACGACGATTCTTGATACTGAACGTAACGCTGCTTTATGAAGCAATTGCCCAGCTCGTGTACCACTGCGAACGATACATTACCTTGTGAATTGCTAGTAGCTTATGCTTGTTGCACGCGTGCTTCAGAAGAATTGCACTCTTAGGTCCCTCCACAATTCAACGTAGAATTTTGATCATTGGGAACAACGACACAATCACACGGGAATATTAAAACAGTATAATTTCGCGTATTACAGAATGGGTCGGCCATGTTCGACAATTTTTTTTGCAGACATGTCTCAGTCACGTTAAAGCAGTAGGTTTTCGCATATTATAGAAGAATCACTCTCATTCACTTTTCAAACTACCACAATATTCTTCCCAGGAAATTCTCGAATCGCAGCGCTCGACCGTTTCAGGGACGATTCTTTTTCGAATTGTCGAATTTTTATTCCTTTTATTAATCGACTCGAAAAGGAGGAGGTTACTCAATTCGACATGTATATTCTTTTTTTTAAATGTCTGTTCACTGATTACGCCGAGATGGCTTGACCAATCGGAATGAATCCTGTTGCATCTACACAGAAATCTGCATTACCGACCGAGTAACCGAAATTACCGACAGCGCAATCTGCATTACCGACCGAGCAAACTGCATTACCGACCGAGTAACCGAAATTACCGACCGAGCAATCTGCA
>NW_026534387.1:0-15608 GCF_026225885.1 Hylaeus anthracinus
GCATTACCGACCGAGTAACCGAAATTACCGACCGAGCAAACTGCATTACCGACAGAGCAATCTGCATTACCGACAGAGCAAACTGCATTACCGACAGAGCAATCTGCATACCGACCGAAAAAACCGCGTTATCGACCAAGTAATCGCACCTCGGCCACATATGTAAACGCTTAGTTTTTATAATTATAATTACTGTCAATAATTACAGATTGCTCTGTCGGTAATGCAGTTTGCTCTGTCGGTAATGCAGTTTGCTCTGTCGGTAATGCAGATTGCTCTGACGGTAATTCAAAGTGTTTGGTCGTTAATGGCAGATTACTCTGTAGTTGCAGCAGCATTTAATCCGATTGGTCAAGCCATCTGAGCGTGGTAGGTGAACAAACATTTAAAAAAAAAATATACGTTTCGAACTGAGTAATTATTGACTGTAATTATAATTATAGAAACTAAGCGTTTACATATGTGGCCGAGGTGCGATTACTGGGTCGGTAATGCAGATTGCTCTGTCGGTAATGCAGTTTGCTCGGTCGATAATGCAGATTGCTCGGTCGATAATGGCAGATTACTCTGTAGATGCAGCAGGATTCAATCCGATTGGTCAAGCCATCTGAGCGTGGTCGGTGAACAAACATTTAAAAAAAAAATATACATGTCGAACTGAGTAATTATTGACTGTAATTATAGTTATAAAAACTAAACGTTTACATATGTAGCCAAGGTGCGATTACTCGGTCGGTAATCCAGATTGCTCTGTCGGTAATGCAGATTGCTCTGTCGGTAATGCCGGGTACTCGGCCGGTAATGCAGATGGCTCTGTCGGTAATGCAGATTGCTCTGTCGGTAATGCAGTTTACTCTGTCGGTAATGCCGGTTACTCGGTCGGTAATGCAGTTTGCTCTGTCGGTAATGCAGTTTGCTCTGTCGGTAATGCAGATTGCTCTGACGGTAATTCAAAGTGTTCGGTCGTTAATGGCAGATTACTCTGTAGATGCAGCAGGATTTAATCCGATTGGTCAAGCCATTTCAGCGTGGTCGGTGAACAGACATTTAAAAAAAGAATATACATGTCGAATTGAGTAATTATTGACAGTAATTGTAATTATAAAAACTAAACGTTTACATATGTGGTCAAGATGCTGAAGAGGTTAAATAATTGCACCTCACGTTCAACAGAGTACCTGGAGCCCCAAACCATTCACCAAGGTCACTTCTAGCCCTCAGGCTCCGTACCTGTGCTTGATGATACCTACGAGATCACTTTCCCGAGGTGTGCGGCGTCAAGTGTACAAATCCACGTCGCCCCCCGGTTCTTTGTTTCCCGATCTTGGTTTCGATTCGATTGCCTCTTCCGGAAATATCACCTAGGCCGCGCGCAGTCGAATCCGTTCGGTAGCTAAAATTGAACGCTCTCTTTGATCCATTTCGTCGTGAATATTCGCGGGCGTCGGGAACGAGGGGCACGCTGCATCGTGGCGCGATGATGGAAATTGGCGCGGATCGGAGGGCCCTCGCTTAATCGGAAACTTCGTATTCGAACGATAAATACGCGGACGAAGTTTAATGCAGGCTGAAGCCGGTTCCCGAACACAAGGGCTGCAGTTTATGGTCTCGCGCGGCGCACGGTTAGGCGACGCTAAAGCGTCAATCTCGGCGAAAGTTTAGGTCGTTGCATCGAGAAATTTCGCTCGCGTACCCGCGGCAACTTCGTCCCCGGTTATCGGGAATCGAACACAATCGGCCCCTGGGACATGTATACGGGTCCTACGTGGCTAGCTCGTTCTGACGTTTCGCCGATTAGTCGGATATATTCAAATTGTCGGCGAACTTACCACTGGTTCGTGCCTTCCTTCGGGCTACCGTCCACCGTCAAAGGCGTCACGCTGTCTTCCAATTTACGAGCACGTCAGTCGTTCGGACTTTCTTCGACTACCCTCTCGTCTCATGCCGAGGGTGCGCTGAGCTTCGTTTGCGGGAAAATACCCAAGGATCAAGAACGCGAAAGGTTAGGTTTGCGCTGGTTTCGATGCTATTTTCAACAGTAGTATCGCTCGAAGAATGTATAGGGTCGTAAGTGGATTATAACATGGGCGCGTCGCGCACAGAAGATGAGGACTCGCGTGGCCCGAAACTCTACGAACACAACAATTTTAAACAAGTATGCCGTGCCAGTCTTAGTCTTCTCATTAACCCTCTACCTGCGCGCCGAGCATAGTTTCTATAGAATACGAATAATTCACTTGTCGTCGCGATACTTCCAACGGTCTCGTTACGGCAAGAATAAACGCGAGGAAGTTAGAGTGCCCCTCGTGGACCACTCGTTACGTTTACGTTACGTTTACGCGAAGGGGGCATCGCGGTCGAGCTGGGAGGAAACGCGATTTGACGCAAACAAGGTTGATTTCATAGAAAGTCGCGGGAAGAAAGAGATATTCCGGCGGGCGTCCAAGATCAATCCTTGCTTTGTCGAGCGTGGCGCGATTCAACGGCAACGACAGAGGGCGGCGAAGGGTCGAGTATCACTCGAACAGCTCGAGGAATTCTCGCCGTTTGCGAGACTTTGTGTCGCGGGAATATAAGGCTCTTTGAAAGCGAGTTGCTCGCTGCACGGTGTATCAAAGGAGGCTGGCGGTCCTCGAGCTGGGAAAAGTATCTTCTTGAAACGCGCCTTCGTCCCGAGCGATTTCTTAATAATGAAATCTGACTCGTTGTATTCGCCTGCCGGTTTTCATACGTGCCGCGTTTTGTTGGCACAGGGCTGCGGGGATGGGAGGAAGCGGCACAAACACCCTGAAAAAACACACTCCAAGAGAAGACTCGCGCTCTAGTTACCGCGGCTCTTTTGGATGGTAAAACGTTTGCTAAGTGGTGCAAACGACGTTACGCCCGGTACACGAGAAAACGTCGCATGTAACCCCGATGTGTAAAACCTCGAACGACGGCTCGAGGCTGGGCGCAGACGTTCCGTAATCCGCAACAGGGAGCAGGCTTATTCGAAAACAAACACTCGTAAGCCGTGCTACGTTTTCCGAGAAATTTTGGAAGAGCTCGTAGTACGCCTCTTGGCAACGCGAAAGTAAATTACAAGTTGTCGGGTTTGCGTTTTCCACCGCAGTAAAAATAGGGTGGTTAAGCTTCGTACTTCGTTTATTAAAATTTCAATCGATGTGTTCACGATGCCTGTTCGCTCATGACTGACTAACTATGGTTCTTCAAACTGCATCCCTCTTACAATCTTTCACGCGTACATACCACACTTACACCATGGTCTCTGGTCAAGCCATGTAATCGATTCCTTAATTTAAACATTCTAAACACTCTTTCTCCGCACCTCACATTCTTATCGTTAACGCACTCTCGCAACACTCGCTACATGACCCAAGTCGTGCGTTGAAGTAAAAGCGTAGCGTGAATAGTAATCGTTACACGAAGAGATTGCTTCGGTGTTACACGGCGAGATCCCTTGCTTCGGAATTGCACTCTTCATTAGCCTGAGCGTGTCTTTGTTTTCAAAGCTCTCGACTAACAATGTTTCGGTTCTCTTCGGGGACGACGAGAAAAATATAAACCGAGATAGCGTGAAAGAATATTTTTTGTTTGATCCTCCAGGCTTTATGGCTATATATGAAAAACACTGTATTATCTTTGACGTCAGAATTGCTTACTCGCCAGAAAAATCAACTTTTAGCGAAACACGAATAACCTTTAATTTCTGTCTTTATAAGAAGAAGGCTATCTATAGAGGACTTCGGCTATAGCTCCTGGTACACCCTATCGAGCGAGTAATCGTTTCCCCCGAAGTTTTCCTACCAGTAAACAACTCCAAAGTCGGAAGACACGTGGCTCTGCCTCCCTTTCTTCGGTTGCGTCGGGTGTCGAACGCGAGATGAATCGCAACAAATCCCCAAGATAATTGTAATTGCCAGTTCGTCTTTGATTAAAGCGGGCACGGTAAACTGCGTCGGTGAACGAGTTCATTAGCATGCCCGGTTCGGTCGTCGGAACGAAGGTCTGACGGCTGCTGGGTTGATCGACGCCACCCACCTAATCTTCGTCGTTACCTGTCGCCTATACGTCGTGACGCGAACGACATACTGTCCGTCGATCGACCCGCGGTAATTACGAACGCCCGGTTGTCTGGATTTGGTAACGTTTTCTCATCGAACTCGTTCCTCGAGCGCGATCCATCCCCGCGTCTCGCGATTCCTCTTATTTTCGATCGTCCTCGAGTCCGTTGCCTCGGTCCATTTTTGTTTATCCCCGTCCAATTAATTCGATCGCAGTGTTTCTTTATTTGTTTCGGGTTGGACGATGGGGTGGAATTGTTTGTACTGTCTTGGATCTTCAGAAGTTGGTCTTTACGTCAATTTGTAATTCGTGAATTATCTTGCACGAGATGTTACGATATTATTCAGAAATTTCTTTTTTCGATTGAAAGTGTAAAGAAAAAGCGTTTTACATCGCATTGCTGGCAATGTTTGTTTCGACTATAAATTGTTCGATACATTGTACGATAGTTTACCTTTTGTCTCGATAGAAAAAGGATTTTACGTTACGCTAATATTTCACCAAACAAGTTGCTGGACAAAGGAAATTTTCATCGATTCCAAAAGGGAATAAAAGTCTGGTTTCCAGTGGAAGCGTCCGATTCGACGGCGCCAGGCTGTATCGATCTACGATGATCGTTTGTTAGCCTTCGAGAACATATGTTCCCTTCGTTTTCGTGGCTTACGACCCTGCTGGGACACGCGAGGAAAAAGTAGGTAATTAAACGTTCCCCGGGAATGAATTCTTCCGTCTGGAACGATTAGTCGCGAGGAGCAAAAAGTAGCAATCGATGCAGCACCGGGACTAGCGTATTTTTGTCGCGGGAGGGTTTCCCGTGCGATTGTCGCTCCGAAGCTTGGCGATAATTGGCACGAGACTCCTCGTCGGACTTGCCGATTAAATAATTTCATAGCCAGGAGCGGATTATGCGCCGACGCTCATTTATTTTTGATACGATTAATTGTTGCATAACTGGCTCGGACCGCTCGAGCGAATTAATAGGGATTCGATGGTTGCTTGGACGAGAGCAATTTATTAAGCGGGTTTCAACTACTTGTGTATATAATTCGATTAAGTTTAAACATACTTCGATGCACTCTCTCGCGTGGGATGTTGCGATATTTTTCCGAACATTTTTTTTCAATTGGAAGCATGAAGCGTTTTATATCAAATTGTTGAAAAACGTTTCCACATCGAATCTTTTCATCCGTGTCTATTTTCGCAAAACAATCCTCGGTTCCTCCGAATAACCAAACGAATCACTTCGTTCCACGGTAAACTGTCGTCATTTAGTAGAATGGTGTACGAAACAAAGATATCTAACATCTCTGAATTGACCGTCCACCGTCCAGCGAGAGTATTCGGTGAAACGCGCTATTCCGATCTCGATCGGTTGGATTCGGTTTCCTGTTCGAATAAACAAAGTCAATCGCAGGGTGGATTTCCGTTCTGTCGCGTGCCGCCGACGCAGATATGTGGGCGCGAGGCAAAAAAGGGTTTCGATTCGATGGCGGGCGAAATGTTTCGGTCAAAGGCGAGTTTGCGATGAAAGAAACGCGGGACAAACATCGCTGGTGAAAAAAGGTGAAACTGCGCGTGACAAGCCCGGGTTAAACGCGTGGCCTCGCGGTCGTTCCATTCTTTCTCCAGCTCGAAACTCGACCGGGCTCTCTCGGCTTGCTTCACCGACGCTCGAAAGAATCGAAAAGTTCAGCGGTGCCAGGAACTCGGTGAAACTATATTTATTCACCGGCTTTTCGTCCCGTGATAAGGGTCTTTTCCTGGTTCAGCGAGCACCGAGCTCGCCGAGAGCTCGCTACATCCTTACCCTGCTTTTCTTCCCTTCTAATAAACTCCTTCTTATCTAGAGCGGTTCGGCTCGCTAGCTCCGCCTCGGAGCCGCGCGTAGGCGGCAATAAAACTAGACTATCCTGACCGTGCTTCGCCCAGGCACAATACAGAGTCCCGTGGACTCCCAGAACGAAGTGACTTCCGACGTGAACTCGCGAAAGAACAGAGGGCATTACGATTCAAGCGTGCGACAAGGTTACGCCACGCGCTGAAACTTTAAAGTTTCTGCCCCTTTCCGCGGACATTCTTTTTTTCGATGCATTTAGAACGAAAAGGTACAGTAATACTTTGTGTATCGTTTGCAATTCGTAGATTATTGATTATCGAGAAGCATAGGCGGAGAATTTTTTCGATGGAAGTAATGGAACCTAAACGGTCCGAAGAGGAATATGTATGGTTGAGATACAGTACTGGTAGTACCCCGAACACTCCCGATAGCGGGTGATTATGATTTCGAGTAACAAATTTCATTCATAGTCGAAACGGTAATGTAGATAAATGGGAAGGTAAATTAGCTATCTCGATATTAATGATGATGAGCTTTGGGAAGGATTATCAATAGGGTAGGCTTTGATAGGTAGGAGTTTTGATGCTTTCCGTTCCATTTTGGAGACCTCCACAACCACCAAATTTCAATGTTTCCCACGCGACCACAGTCTTCCACGAACATTTCATCGCCGACTGAACAACCCTCTTCCCCCTTCTGTATCCATTATTCATAATTCGGGGATCGGCTCCCGGAAAAAGCGACGTCAACAAGTAGCGGTCGTTTCTCTTCCGGTTGAACGAGAGAGATCCGAGCCGTGGAACGCGATCTGCAACATCTGCCGGTGCTGTCTAGGGTCGTTATCGTTCGGACGAACCGTCCACAAGGAATATCAGTTTTTCTATCGCGTGTCTGGGCGAAACGGCCGTGTGCTATCGGCTCGGATAAGGAGACGGGCCTTATTGCTCGTCGGAGCCTTTGGCCATCGATCGGCGCAAAATCGATCGAGAGACACGGGGATATCGAAGGACCATCGACGTCCTCCCCGGCCGGATCCATTCGCTGACTACTTTAAACTTTCGTCCACGCTTCTTGGATTTTTCACGGTCGCTTTTCAGTCCCGGGAGCGTCATTCCGTTCGGTTCGATTCGTACGTGGGACGTGACTTCGACGTCCTAGCGCTACGTTCTGATCAGACCACCAATTTTTGATGGTACTTTTAACGTACGGCACTCGCGAGGTTAGTTTACCCTTTAGGTTTAGTCGCGACGTTCGAATTTGCGGCGCGAGCTTGTACCGATTTACTCGCGAGTCATTGAGGGAGGGTTTAGGGGAAAATAGCGAATACGCGGTGGAGGAGCATTGGAAGTAAAGGACCGTGCCACGGGCAACGTTTATTTTACCGTACGACTATGAGAAGTCTTACGATAACTTTAAGAGCAAATTACAGAGCACTAAGGCGCAGCTGGCGGGTTATAGAGTTTTGCGAACGGGGAAACTACCAAAACTCTACAGCAGGTCTGTTTAGGCAACTCGATACAAAGGAGTTTTACGTTCTAGAAAAATTGAAAAAATATACATACGTACGTGTAATGGAGAATGCTCGCTGCGAACACTTTTGGACGAATTCCAAGAAAATTAGGGGAACCACAAAGGTTATACTTTCTCCGTCGGTGTACCCCCACGCAATTTCGTTCCTCTTTCGACCTTCCTCGCGACTCGCTACTATTCGAAACTTCTTTCATTCGCAGAAAGGAGCATCCTTTAATTAACTAACAGGAACGAACGAATGGAACGTCGCTGGCCACGCAGCGCGTTCCCGTTGGATCGATACTGGCTTGGTTTTTGTTAAAAATTGGTATCCATTCGGAGGTATTAATTCCTTCCACGGCAGCACACCTGCTCTCCGGTTCAATCGTTCCGCAACTTTCGCGTTCACCCGCAGCTCCGCCGAAAAGGTCACGTACTTAATTAACATTTCGAAACAGCCGTTCGTCGGTTCGCTCGTTATCCTTAGAGCCATCGGCGCTTCGCGTCCACGGAACGAAACCCGGAGCGAAACGTTTCACGGTGTTGCGGGGATATTCCGCAGCCGGCTATCGGAATCGGCGAAAGCGTTATTGGCTAACATCCCCGAGGACCAAGCGGTCCTCGTAAAAGTATCACCGCAGGCCGTAATCTGTTCCAGAGGGGTAGCGATTTCTCGCGGCACCTTGGACCGCGATAAAGCAACTTCGCTGGAGACTCCATTTCGTGGAAAAAGAAGCGACGGGGTAAAGGTAAACTTGCGCCTTCTGTTGTTCCACGTCGCGGAACAAAATGTGGCACGGTCTGGTCTCGCCCATAAATTTTTCTAACAAAGTTTAACGGCATCTGTGGTTCGCAGAAGTCATCGAAAGAAGTTTCGTGGTTCTTTGACGAGGCAATCCTGAGATGTGCATGCAGCCAGGGATCAACGTGTAGCGATATCGTACACCTTACCACTTGGATTAAATTGCAAGGGACTACTTTATTACACCATCCACCACACGAGCACGAACCACAGTCAAACCCTTGTTTACCCTTCAAAGACCAGCTCTCGAGTCCCTTTCATTTTAAATATCGAACATCCGCGTCGTGCCTTTCGCGACGAGCTGGTAATAGCTGTCGCGAAGCTCGCAATGCGGGAACGGAAAGCTAACATTAATATTTTTACCAACTGTTCGACCGTGTTTATGGGGATATCCGTTGCTCGGCGTTGTTTCCATTAGCTTTCAGCTCACGGCGTTGCTTTTCACTCACGCGCGATTGCCGCCAAAGGAAAGCGTAACTGTGCCGAAGCGAACGTGCCTCTAATTAATCGCGACAGAGCTTTCGAATGAAATCGAGCTTTTAACGCGAACTCGAGTCGTTTATTCATCGCGCGATAAGGAACGCGGAGGGTCTACTTCGCCGTAGGGTCGTTCCCTTAAATTAGGGGAGGGAGTTGGCGAATTCGAATATGTTATCGCGTGCGTTCAATTTGACGCCGATTTCTGCGCGAGTTAATATCGAAACTTGAAGCTCCATCTTCGAGAGAATCTGTCATCACAGGTTGAGCTTTTCATCGAGACTGAGTTAACGTGATACGCGAATAGTCAGTAGCTCCCCAAGCTAGCACTATAAACTCAACAAACAAACAAACAAGATGAAATTATTGTAGCAATTATTGGAGGAAGCATGTCGATCGTTAATAATTGTGATTGCCTTGTTCCATTCTTTTTAAATAAATTCACCCCGTTTGTGGGATAATCTGATATATCCCAACGTACAGCGTGCCTAGGGCTTCTACAGGATCGCTGCAGGCGTCGCGAGAAGGTCAAGCCGCGTTCGCATAAAAATGTGCTGGACCGGAAGGGATTTCGAACGAATCGACACCCTAGGTAGCTTGTGGCAGTAAAACTCGATGGAATTGACGCCGAAACGAGACTTTTTTCGTCCATTCACCTTTGACCAAACGCTCGCGAAGTCGAGCCCTTGGTACGGTCATCAGGAAAAACGATGAAGGATCAAGAAGAGAGAGAAAGAGAGCTAGCACGTTTCACGCGCGCCATCCACCAGGATGAAAAGTTTTATTCCGTTCTACGAAATGGAACATTTCGTTACATCTTCCGTTTCCCCGTTCCTCCCTTTCCTTCCATGCATTCCGAGAGTCTATTTTCTTCCTCCTATCTCTGCCTTGGGTTGCTCTTCCTCGCGAAACTTTACTCCTTTCCTTGTTCCCCGAGTTCCTCTCGTTCCTTTGGAGCCTTTCCTCCCGGCGCTTTGATGCCAGCTTGCATCCTCCCTTGCTTTGAGTACTTTTTGCCTCCTCCCGGTTCCCATTTCTATTTCTTCTCGGCTGTTTCCTCTCCTTTCCGATCGGATCTCCTTCTCGTGCTATTAGCGTTCTCTGTTAACTTTCCACAAGGTGGGGTTAAACGAATCGGTGGATTAGGCGAAGCGTGGCCTTTGAAATTAGGACTTTGCCACCCCCAACCAAAGGTGGTTGCGACTCCTACCATTTTATCAGTTTCTCTTCTCAATCCTTAAACCTTGCGTTTAATATTCTTCCGTTTGACGCAAGCGAGATCTTTTATTTCTTCTCGCGGCTGCGAGAGATATCGATTCGCCAGGTATTCATCCGCGACGTATCCGATGACGAGCGTTGTTATGCGAGGTCTCGTCGAACCTGGAAACATTTTTAACGGGCGGAGAGTATTATTCTCGTTCGAGCCGCGATCACAATTAAAAACTCCCTTCGCAGCTGCTTTCATCTGGAACGAGATTTAATTGGCAGTAATGGAGAACCGGACGACACAAAGGTAAAACCGTTGCCGCGAAAAGCGTACGTCGGACAGCGATAACCACGGGTTTTTCGTCCTCCCTTTCAACGGAGCGAACGAACGTGGCCGGCGAAACGACGACATAAAAAAAGAGGGAAGAAAAAAGAAAAATACAGGAAACAGGGGGGGAAAAAACGGTCGGAAGAAAACACGGGGAAAAAATCCCGGGGTCACAGATTCGCCGGTAAAATTCAGAGCTTGTCGGTTTTTCAATCGGTCACGTTGTTCGCCGACACGTTACAACGTCAAAATATTGTTTCGGACAAGTGGCTTTGTCGAAACATCGGCCGCGTGCCGCGACTCCGAAAATAATGCGTCGTTGGTCGGTCCAATAACTCATGCTCCCTTTTGTTTCGAAAACGTTTAACTCACCGCGAGCCACCGATCGTAAATAATCTCGCGCAAAGTTTCCCCGGATCCCTCGTCGAAATTCGGTGGGAAAAAGCTTGGTAAACGGGGGAGCTTCCGATGAGAACGAGGTGAGAAAATAAGAGAAAAATTGAACGATCCTCCAATTGTATTCGTCGATCATCAGTTTCCTGGCATTGTTGCCTTTCTTTCTGCTCCCTTTGAGTATTTAAAATGAGCCCAAAAATTGCACGGCGAAAAAGTCATGCCTCGATCTGAATATTTTATAAATTAAAGGGTACCTTGTGTTTCTTGAGAAGAATTTTAGAAACGATCTTTAGGAATTTTTCACCTGTATAATACACGACGCAGGGATTTAACCCTTTGCGCTCGAGGCATTTTTCTATAGAATCAAATCCAGTCGATTTTTACAACAAATTTCTGTAAAACCAAAAACTCTACTTCGAAAAGAAACATCTACGAACATTCACGACTCAATGTATTATTATTTCAATTAATAATTAGCTGTATTCTGCTATAATTAAAATTGAAATTGTACGTTCAAAAAATCACTTTTATGCTTCGGAGTGCGAGTTGGAAAATTTGAATTGAATAATGTTGGTTAGGTTACGCGTCTCGGTCCCGTCGCTACTGTTTCGCTTTTCGTCAATCCCTGCACGCCCAGTTCCCAGCCAATTACGTCGACACCGTGGAATTCTCGCCAGGCCAATTTGCCCTCGAAAACTTCCACCGCCCTTCGGGAGGAACGTGAAACCTTGTATTCGAAAAGTCACCCCTGGACAAAAAATCGCGTGGTAGTTTGACTCGTAGATCAGCCGTGCCTGCACGTCGCGTCGCCAATAGGAATGGACGCGGCGTGGACGAGAGGAAAATTGTAGCTCAGGGATTCTCATCTAAATCTACCCTGAAGAGCGAGGCGCATATGCTCCCGTAGTAAACGTAATCAGAATGATAATGGTAGGGCTAGGTTTAGGCAGGCAGGGCTGGGGATAGGCTCAATAATAAGAATTTGAATTAGTCAAACGTAATAGCTATTTTATTTACAATTATGGGGTATAAAATTCCATATTGTGAATGTACATTTGTCGGTGTAGGTGATGAGGAACTGCACGTGATATAGAATACCTTGAGACCTCGCTAGATACACTCAGTGTAAGAAGTATCTGTACTTCTGCGTAGTTTAAAATAAAGGATAATAAGAAAAGAAATAAGAGGTTAACATAAGAAGTCATAAACTCTAATTTACGCAAAATCTACTCTAAAAATATATAGGAGTATCGGTTAATTATTTCATCCCTTAAATAAATAAATTTATTAATAAAATAAATATATGAACTTTTAGGATGAATTGGTACGAATACTTAATACACTGACTGTATGTAACAATCTCTATCTCTATCTGTACCTCCGATAAATATTATTAAATAGCCCCCGGAAGTTTAATATTCCCATTTTTAAATTGCGACCTTACTTTTTTAACTTTTATCTGGATATTTAAATACTTGGCTATTAGTTCGTTCAACTTTTTACGTCAAAAATCCAACATATTTCTATGTCATTCGAGTTTCTAAAATCGTCCTTTCTTTACCATAGTTTCCCCAACAACCACTGCGAGTTTATCGAAATCCAGGCGGTTCAGATTAAAGTTGAGAAGCCCTGCTCTGGTTGGGCCGCGGTGACACGGTTTCCTGTTTCCGTTTGAACTACGCGAACCGCCGGCCATGCGCCCTGTGATCGCCTGTCGCTTTTTTCTCCGCCCTGGAACGCGTTGGAAATCCGACGAGGACGAGCCGTTAGTGGGTGAAAATTGGCCCGTTCGCGATCCACTCGGAGCCCTGGAACGATCGTTCCCGTATCGCGTTCTCGAAGAAACCGCCAGGCCCTCGAAACAATTGGAAAACGAGGAGCCCTCGTTTCGTGAGAATTCCCGGCCCACGCCTCGCGTCGATGACCGCGATTGAACTTTTACCTTTGATGGAACTTGCCGGGGGGGAACGCGAACAGCGATCGGAAACTTCGTCTTCTTCCAGCCGAAGATAGCGGATTTGGAGCTTCTCGCCTTTTGGAATACTTCGGGCAGAATTATCCGATGAACGAGTCGCTTCTACCCGAGGGAGTCCTCGGCCAATCGAAACTTTTGCTTTTCCCCAAATCGATTCGCCCCGTGTCACACTTTTCAGTGATTTTTTAATTGAAACATATTCCACGTGCCGCGTACTTGCATCGAATCATGAAACTTAGGGACGAATCGCTTCGTATTTTATTTACTTTTCAATTGGTCGGGAAAGTCTTCATTTATTTTACAACACGTGACCCAGTGACCATCTTCAAAAAAATAATATTCGTATGCTTCTCGAGCTATCAATATTCGTTGAAATACAGCCGTACAAGATATTACTTTACTCGAGCTGCATAACGAAAATACGAAAAATATTTTTCTCTAAATCGCTGCAAGCTGTTCCCGCGCAACATCGACTTTCGATTGCTCGGGCTCGCGGACGAGCATCGTTGCGATCCCGCGACGATTTTGTTCGTTTCAGTTCTTGCGGAGGGATTAATTAAAATGAAATTTCAGTCTCCCCTTCCAAGGTACGTCTGATAAATATACTCGTCGGCGGTCGCGGCTGTTGCTCGCGGAACTTTGAATGTGTGCGATGCGTGGGGGCGAACCGCAGCTCCCTTAAGAGCTCGTTACGCGTGAAAGTGGAAAATTAGCCTCGGTCTCGACTCCAGCTGCTTTGTTTCTTTATGGGATACGTCCCTAATAGCTGGGACACTTTGAAGTTTCCATGGATGTATTTATAATGTTAATTTAAAGAGCCACGCGTACGAACAGTTGAGCATTTGTATTTAAATGGATGGCTTAGAAGCTCCTGTTTCTTCGTTTTTGCATTCGATAGGATCTCTTGCGTCCAAGTGCATGTACTCACCCAACCTCTTCTCTCTCGTTGCCTCACAGTATGGAATCATCAACTGATTTTGATAGGTACGTAATTTCGAACGATCCGTGCGTTTAACGAGCCATTGTTCGACCCGTCCAACGAAACAGGTGAAAACGAGGAATCTGATGAAAGTAGTAACGGTGACGACGTTGTAAGAGCTCAGTCCGAAGAGATCGCCCATTTTGTTGCCGCTGCGGTGCAACTCCGTGCTTGCAATATGACTCAGGCACGAGGACACCAGCTCGTGTTAGCCTTATTGAAATCGTTATTTTTGGAGCACGCGCCTCGCCAGATGTCCCAAGCTCTGCGGGAGCGGGAAACGTATACGCGATTGTTGATAGATGCTCGCGTAGCCTCGAGGTGGCAACGGCCCCTATCAACAGATGGTATAACAAAGGAGACTAAACGCCCGAAGGAGTTTTAGTTCGTTTGCGGAAGAATCTCTACGGCAGACTACCGTAGATTCTTCTCACGAAAGAAAAATGAGCGACTCGATTCTCTGTAAATAACCCCCGAAGGCTACTTACTCCCTCGTTCTTGACTTTGACTTTGGAACAAACGCTTTCTCCTTCTTTGTGTAATTAAGAGGATATCAGAAACATTTCCTCTCAACTGTATTCCTTTGGCAACCGTTCCCTCGGTTTTGTTGTTATTGCAATTTACACCCACGCTAAGGCCTCGGCATCGAAGGTAAACCTCACTGCATCATAAATTTTATGTCCTCGTTATCTTGAATTGTCCTCGAATCAGGTAACATTGTGTTCAAGGTTTAAACAAGTGATTTGTGCAAGCTCCAGTGCCATTTTCAATGGTATTCGTAACATAAACTGCTCCATATCATTAATCAATTAATAATTACTAGACTGCGGATCTTTATGCATTTGTAGGAAATTTGAGCGTGCAAGAAATTACAAAATACAAACAATATTCAAGAATATAAAACAGATTGAAAGTAAAGTTCATGTTATAATATTTCCAGAATAAAATAAATTCCTGTTCAAGTTCAATTTTTGTAGCCACGTTCGCGAAGATTTTATTTTGCATAAAGATCCGCAGTCTAATAATTACATATCTCGCAATAAAAATTCTCAGCTTTCAACCGCTAAGTCAAACCCCACCCATGGCTGCAGCATCCCCAAACAAAGCCTCCACATTCGTTTCTTCCACCTAACCACGTCAATCCCGCGCCCTCAAGGGCCGGTTCCTCGCGAAAGAACCCAGCAGGCAACAAAGGGCGGCGAACAGGGGCGATAACGCGAGAAAGCTATCAACAGGTAGGTCGGGCGCTAACTAGCCATCTTCGTTCGACTAAGTTTCCTCTTTTTTTTTTTTCTCTGTAAAAAATTGATCGTTGGGCAGCGAGTCGAAGCGAAGGGACACGCGAGAGCTGGCAGGTTGCAACCTGGCTGATTTCGAGCCGAGTGGCCCCGAGGAGCCGCAGCCGCCGGCGTCGTCCACAGCACGCGCACGGCGCACACATGTTTGCCAGATGGGGCGTCGCGGCGGGAGAGGGGATGGGCACCGCGACGCGACTCGACTCGACTCGACTCGCCTAGACGCCGAAGCAGCGCGCACCGACGCGCCACAGACGCTCGGTTCGGTTCAGTCGCAGTCACGAAGCGGCGCCGAGCACCACGAATCGGTCGTCTCTCTCTCCCTCTCGCGGCCAGCTCTCCTCTCCTCGACGGGCAACGAGAAAACGCGCGTCTAAATTTAAACCTTCGACCGGTGTGGCTGCACGCGAGGGACGTTCTCCAAATTCTCGTTTCGCTCCCCCACGACCAATTGGCTCTCCCCTCCCTCGATCTTCGAATTCGCGAGGGGATCAGTCGCGTTGTGAATTTTACCGTCTCGACTCAGGTGAGCGATCCTCATCGATCATATTTTCCTTGATCTTTGGTAGCCTTGAACATCGTGGTCCACTGTGCGTCCTCACCTGCCTTGTTAGATTGCCTCGTTGACTCGATTCAGATCCTATCCCTTTCTCTTCGTCCTCGATACCTTTGTCTACTGCTGCACTCCCACATCTCTCTCTCTCTCTCTCTCTCTCTCTCTCTCTCTCTCTCTCTCTCT
>NW_026534388.1:0-3848 GCF_026225885.1 Hylaeus anthracinus
CTCTCTCTCTCTCTCTCTCTCTCTCTCTCTCTCTCTCTCTCTCTCTCGCTCTCTGACAATCTCACCTGCCTAGATATCTCTTCTTCCCATCCAACAACCTCGCGATCCTCTGCCTCAACTCTAGACCTCACAAAAGCCACGTTATCCATTATTCTCACCTCCACCGAATCTTGCTTCAGGTCTAGCGCGTTCTTCCCCGTTCCAAGCAAGTTTACAACCCCTCCGTGGTTTTCTTCGAGTCGCGAGGAATGGAGCGGCAAAGTGAGTTTTTATCGAGATGAAACGAGCGAGCTACGTGATTCCGCGCGCTCCGACGCTTCTTTGCTCCGTCTATAATTAACGCCGCGAGATAAAACGACGACGTACTCCTTCAACGTGACTCGTCGCGACCATGCCGCCTCCCGTGGAACCAGTTCGTTGACGGGCTGGGCCGCCAGACGCAGAAGCGATCTAGACGGAGGATTTTCGGATTCACGGGGACCAACGCGGAGGGTGTGGGGATCGCCCGAGGCTCGAAGGACAGTACAGAGGCCAGGGTGGATACACTAAGATTCGCGCTAAGTGAAAATATAAACGCGTCGCCATCGCTCTTTGGTTCAAATTCCTCGTTGAAAGAAGAGAGGAGGATCAAATAAGTGCAAGTGTAATTGTCCCAGGAATCCGGTTCCTCGAGCATTTTTCAATCCCACGTTTTTTGCTACCTAGAAGTCGAGAAGTTTAAATTGCCCGAGTGGGAGACTGAAATCGTGCGCGCGCGAACCTTGACCGTGAGGCTTCGAAGGTTTCCGTGAAATGACCTATTAACCGGGTCTATTTTCGTCGTCCCCTCCCCCGACGATGGGCTTGTACCGCGGGTCGAGGCACCACAGCGAGACGAGAGTGTTCCTTTCTTCAGTCGAGCGTCGTCGGTCGTAGAGCGTTCGGATTCCGGATCCGGTGTGATAATTCGGTTCGGTTCAGTGGAAGCTGATACTGTGAACGTGCCCCCACGGATGTTCCTCGAGTGTTCGAGCATATATCTATCCACCTCGTCGAGTGGAACCTCGGGGAATCGGATTGTCGGGTAGTGCACTCGCGGTTCGAAGGACGCTGGAGATCCAGTGGCAGCTGGCAGTTTTGAAACGTTCGTTAATCATGCGCGAATAGAGAGGACCGGTGGAAGCTGCCAGCGAGGGTGAGATAGAGACACCCAGAGGAGGAGAGAAGACAGCGGTGCGACGCTTTTAAACCGATGAGATGACAGTGCTTTGCGTGCTGTGGGCAACCTTGTCCACCGTGGCATCGATCCTAGCCTGCTCTGGATTTTACCTGCCTTACTGGATTCAGGTGAGAGATCTCTGCCTTGTTTGCTCGTGGATTCCGTTCCCCCATCCTCGGCCGAGGGATGTAAACGCGTAGCTTGCGAATCTCGACAATGCCCACGTTGTACGCGAATACCACGAATGGTTCGACATTTAATTAACTTTATCAACCGGATCGCTCGTTTACTTATTTATTCATTTTAATAAAAGGGAATTATTTAGTAATATACGAGATCGAACAATTGCGAGGGTGTTATGATGCGCCGATAGGCATTTCGACAATAGCTTTACTCGAACCAACGAATTTTTACACTGGATAGGGTGAAGATGAATATTCAACGAGAATTTGTATGAAATATCTGTGTAGGGTTGTTCTGACAACTGAAAGAGGATCGTCGAGTTGATTTTATTTGATTCGAGGACATTTTATTATATTATACGAATTCTCCCCAAGGCATAATTAATTTTTCTATTTTTATTTAACTCTGCGATTAGTTTATCAATATTGTCTCGACTGTTAGGGACTGTGCATTTCCGAGTCGAGGTGTTTGAGATTCGTTAACGAATGCACACAGCGTCTGTTGATATTAATCAAAATTTATCTAACGCATTCGTATAAATTCGTTGTATTTACATCTAGAAGCTTACTTTAACCTCTTGAGGGACGAATTTTAAATGGATTCTTTCTTTCCTTTTATTTGTAAATCAAATATGATAACGATAATAATAACTTTGATACAGAATCAAACGTACACATGCCATATGTGTCAATATTCCTCAAGAGGTTAATTGATACTACCCCTCTTTGATAAAAAAAAAACTTGTCTCGTTCAATCACCGTTTCATAAATGTTTTCATCGATGTTTCCATCGAATTGCGCAGTTGGAAAACATGTGCGTCGACAAAATTTTTAGGTCAAAACTGATATTTAGCGTGCTCGTATCCCTGCTAGATAACCTCGGTTGAATCTATTATTATTAGACTGCGGATGGAACGCGGTTCCCTCAGTTTTTTAATTGGTGACCAGTGAACCGCGACTCGAGTTTTGTGATCGGTGATCAATGTTCCATGACACGACCACGGGTGCCTTAACTACACCCAACATCCCATTAGAAATATAATTAAATCACCTACAAAGATTTCTGAAGAAATTTCACATATTAATTAAAAATTTTTAGGAATTCAGGATCGTTCGTTGATTTATCAAAGTAATAATTGAACTAATCGATTGAAATAATCGAGGGAGGATTTCCTGGTTAAAAAGTAAAACAAAATTTCCGCGATAGAGGGTCAGCTAGGTCGTAGCTATAACCGAGATTTCGTTGGGGAAAACGGTGCCTCGTTTTAACGAATGGCACCATTAATATCGCTTATATATATAAAAAAAAAGTTCGTATACTTTTGGGTCAAACCGTGTAATTTCGGATTGAGAGTCGGCGCAGCGTGCGAGCGATAACGCCGCGAATCGTATTTCACCGCGATCGAACGACCAACGTTTTTATCGAATTACAACCGATTTATCGTCCAACGCGTTATTTTTCTCGGCTTTGCGATTTCCCTTAACCGCTTCCGCCATCTATCGAACGGCCTAGCATGCGCTTTACTTGACCGATGTTCGCTATTTCCTATTTTTTTTCCTTTTTTTTTATCTTTTCTCTCGACGCGCCCATTTTTTCTTCCTGTTTTCCTACCATGCCTCGCGCTCTTTTTATTATTCGGTCACACGATGAAAGTATTTCCATAGGGGTGAAGCTTCTAGGCTGAGGAACATACCGATACATTCCGTTTATAACTTGTTTCCATAGTTGCATCCCTAACAAATTTATATCTTACTAGCTGCATCCCGCTGTTTCACCCGCGTGGAATAACAACGTTGCAGCCCCTTTTTACTCCCTTAGGGATTGAATTTCGAAATATCGTTTCTTATTCCTTGTATACATCATAAAGGAAACTTCTGTGCAAAATTTCAGCTTTCTAGGTTCAGGGGTTTAGCCTGGACGTTGATTGTAATCAGTCATCTTTATATATATAGATGATTTTGCGAGAAAAAAATGAACCGAAAATGAGCAACAGAGTTTTTGAATTTGAGCTTTCGATTTTGAGAAAATTGGTCTTGAATCTCCTTTAAGCACGTATACGACTTGACCAGCGTGTCTGACCATTACTCACCATTTCTACTTAGGTTGCTAATTTATGTTGCTTCTGTTGTTAGCGTCCATTTCGATTAGTTGTAATCATTTGAAAAATTGCAGTTTCCATAGAAGAGGTATGGTACATTAGACAATGCCAGAATTAGTAGAACTGGCCAGTCGTGGTCAGACATGGTTAGCCAAACTTTTCGATTTATTTTTACGAAACCGAGGCTTCGTATGAAAAAATATCATTCTTCATTTTCGATTCGTTTTCAAGCAAAGAATCATCCTGTATGTACATAGATAAACTGATATTCAACAATGCAAATTTTGGCTTTTTCGGTCAAGTCATCTCCGCCGCCCCCCCCCCCCCCCCCCCCCCAAATGCGAATTTACGAAGTTGATAACGTGATTT
>NW_026534389.1:0-15753 GCF_026225885.1 Hylaeus anthracinus
GCATTACCGACCGAGTAACCGAAATTACCGACCGAGCAAACTGCATTACCGACAGAGCAATCTGCATTACCGACAGAGCAAACTGCATTACCGACAGAGCAATCTGCATACCGACCGAAAAAACCGCGTTATCGACCAAGTAATCGCACCTCGGCCACATATGTAAACGCTTAGTTTTTATAATTATAATTACTGTCAATAATTACAGATTGCTCTGTCGGTAATGCAGTTTGCTCTGTCGGTAATGCAGTTTGCTCTGTCGGTAATGCAGATTGCTCTGACGGTAATTCAAAGTGTTTGGTCGTTAATGGCAGATTACTCTGTAGTTGCAGCAGCATTTAATCCGATTGGTCAAGCCATCTGAGCGTGGTAGGTGAACAAACATTTAAAAAAAAAATATACGTTTCGAACTGAGTAATTATTGACTGTAATTATAATTATAGAAACTAAGCGTTTACATATGTGGCCGAGGTGCGATTACTGGGTCGGTAATGCAGATTGCTCTGTCGGTAATGCAGTTTGCTCGGTCGATAATGCAGATTGCTCGGTCGATAATGCAGATTGCTCTGTCGGTAATGCAGATTGCTCTGTCGGTAATGCCGGGTACTCGGCCGGTAATGCAGATGGCTCTGTCGGTAATGCAGATTGCTCTGACGGTAATGCAGTTTGCTCGGTCGATAATGCAGATTGCTCGGTCGATAATGGCAGATTACTCTGTAGATGCAGCAGGATTCAATCCGATTGGTCAAGCCATCTGAGCGTGGTCGGTGAACAAACATTTAAAAAAAAAATATACATGTCGAACTGAGTAATTATTGACTGTAATTATAGTTATAAAAACTAAACGTTTACATATGTAGCCAAGGTGCGATTACTCGGTCGGTAATCCAGATTGCTCTGTCGGTAATGCAGATTGCTCTGTCGGTAATGCCGGGTACTCGGCCGGTAATGCAGATGGCTCTGTCGGTAATGCAGATTGCTCTGTCGGTAATGCAGTTTACTCTGTCGGTAATGCCGGTTACTCGGTCGGTAATGCAGTTTGCTCTGTCGGTAATGCAGTTTGCTCTGTCGGTAATGCAGATTGCTCTGACGGTAATTCAAAGTGTTCGGTCGTTAATGGCAGATTACTCTGTAGATGCAGCAGGATTTAATCCGATTGGTCAAGCCATTTCAGCGTGGTCGGTGAACAGACATTTAAAAAAAGAATATACATGTCGAATTGAGTAATTATTGACAGTAATTGTAATTATAAAAACTAAACGTTTACATATGTGGTCAAGATGCTGAAGAGGTTAAATAATTGCACCTCACGTTCAACAGAGTACCTGGAGCCCCAAACCATTCACCAAGGTCACTTCTAGCCCTCAGGCTCCGTACCTGTGCTTGATGATACCTACGAGATCACTTTCCCGAGGTGTGCGGCGTCAAGTGTACAAATCCACGTCGCCCCCCGGTTCTTTGTTTCCCGATCTTGGTTTCGATTCGATTGCCTCTTCCGGAAATATCACCTAGGCCGCGCGCAGTCGAATCCGTTCGGTAGCTAAAATTGAACGCTCTCTTTGATCCATTTCGTCGTGAATATTCGCGGGCGTCGGGAACGAGGGGCACGCTGCATCGTGGCGCGATGATGGAAATTGGCGCGGATCGGAGGGCCCTCGCTTAATCGGAAACTTCGTATTCGAACGATAAATACGCGGACGAAGTTTAATGCAGGCTGAAGCCGGTTCCCGAACACAAGGGCTGCAGTTTATGGTCTCGCGCGGCGCACGGTTAGGCGACGCTAAAGCGTCAATCTCGGCGAAAGTTTAGGTCGTTGCATCGAGAAATTTCGCTCGCGTACCCGCGGCAACTTCGTCCCCGGTTATCGGGAATCGAACACAATCGGCCCCTGGGACATGTATACGGGTCCTACGTGGCTAGCTCGTTCTGACGTTTCGCCGATTAGTCGGATATATTCAAATTGTCGGCGAACTTACCACTGGTTCGTGCCTTCCTTCGGGCTACCGTCCACCGTCAAAGGCGTCACGCTGTCTTCCAATTTACGAGCACGTCAGTCGTTCGGACTTTCTTCGACTACCCTCTCGTCTCATGCCGAGGGTGCGCTGAGCTTCGTTTGCGGGAAAATACCCAAGGATCAAGAACGCGAAAGGTTAGGTTTGCGCTGGTTTCGATGCTATTTTCAACAGTAGTATCGCTCGAAGAATGTATAGGGTCGTAAGTGGATTATAACATGGGCGCGTCGCGCACAGAAGATGAGGACTCGCGTGGCCCGAAACTCTACGAACACAACAATTTTAAACAAGTATGCCGTGCCAGTCTTAGTCTTCTCATTAACCCTCTACCTGCGCGCCGAGCATAGTTTCTATAGAATACGAATAATTCACTTGTCGTCGCGATACTTCCAACGGTCTCGTTACGGCAAGAATAAACGCGAGGAAGTTAGAGTGCCCCTCGTGGACCACTCGTTACGTTTACGTTACGTTTACGCGAAGGGGGCATCGCGGTCGAGCTGGGAGGAAACGCGATTTGACGCAAACAAGGTTGATTTCATAGAAAGTCGCGGGAAGAAAGAGATATTCCGGCGGGCGTCCAAGATCAATCCTTGCTTTGTCGAGCGTGGCGCGATTCAACGGCAACGACAGAGGGCGGCGAAGGGTCGAGTATCACTCGAACAGCTCGAGGAATTCTCGCCGTTTGCGAGACTTTGTGTCGCGGGAATATAAGGCTCTTTGAAAGCGAGTTGCTCGCTGCACGGTGTATCAAAGGAGGCTGGCGGTCCTCGAGCTGGGAAAAGTATCTTCTTGAAACGCGCCTTCGTCCCGAGCGATTTCTTAATAATGAAATCTGACTCGTTGTATTCGCCTGCCGGTTTTCATACGTGCCGCGTTTTGTTGGCACAGGGCTGCGGGGATGGGAGGAAGCGGCACAAACACCCTGAAAAAACACACTCCAAGAGAAGACTCGCGCTCTAGTTACCGCGGCTCTTTTGGATGGTAAAACGTTTGCTAAGTGGTGCAAACGACGTTACGCCCGGTACACGAGAAAACGTCGCATGTAACCCCGATGTGTAAAACCTCGAACGACGGCTCGAGGCTGGGCGCAGACGTTCCGTAATCCGCAACAGGGAGCAGGCTTATTCGAAAACAAACACTCGTAAGCCGTGCTACGTTTTCCGAGAAATTTTGGAAGAGCTCGTAGTACGCCTCTTGGCAACGCGAAAGTAAATTACAAGTTGTCGGGTTTGCGTTTTCCACCGCAGTAAAAATAGGGTGGTTAAGCTTCGTACTTCGTTTATTAAAATTTCAATCGATGTGTTCACGATGCCTGTTCGCTCATGACTGACTAACTATGGTTCTTCAAACTGCATCCCTCTTACAATCTTTCACGCGTACATACCACACTTACACCATGGTCTCTGGTCAAGCCATGTAATCGATTCCTTAATTTAAACATTCTAAACACTCTTTCTCCGCACCTCACATTCTTATCGTTAACGCACTCTCGCAACACTCGCTACATGACCCAAGTCGTGCGTTGAAGTAAAAGCGTAGCGTGAATAGTAATCGTTACACGAAGAGATTGCTTCGGTGTTACACGGCGAGATCCCTTGCTTCGGAATTGCACTCTTCATTAGCCTGAGCGTGTCTTTGTTTTCAAAGCTCTCGACTAACAATGTTTCGGTTCTCTTCGGGGACGACGAGAAAAATATAAACCGAGATAGCGTGAAAGAATATTTTTTGTTTGATCCTCCAGGCTTTATGGCTATATATGAAAAACACTGTATTATCTTTGACGTCAGAATTGCTTACTCGCCAGAAAAATCAACTTTTAGCGAAACACGAATAACCTTTAATTTCTGTCTTTATAAGAAGAAGGCTATCTATAGAGGACTTCGGCTATAGCTCCTGGTACACCCTATCGAGCGAGTAATCGTTTCCCCCGAAGTTTTCCTACCAGTAAACAACTCCAAAGTCGGAAGACACGTGGCTCTGCCTCCCTTTCTTCGGTTGCGTCGGGTGTCGAACGCGAGATGAATCGCAACAAATCCCCAAGATAATTGTAATTGCCAGTTCGTCTTTGATTAAAGCGGGCACGGTAAACTGCGTCGGTGAACGAGTTCATTAGCATGCCCGGTTCGGTCGTCGGAACGAAGGTCTGACGGCTGCTGGGTTGATCGACGCCACCCACCTAATCTTCGTCGTTACCTGTCGCCTATACGTCGTGACGCGAACGACATACTGTCCGTCGATCGACCCGCGGTAATTACGAACGCCCGGTTGTCTGGATTTGGTAACGTTTTCTCATCGAACTCGTTCCTCGAGCGCGATCCATCCCCGCGTCTCGCGATTCCTCTTATTTTCGATCGTCCTCGAGTCCGTTGCCTCGGTCCATTTTTGTTTATCCCCGTCCAATTAATTCGATCGCAGTGTTTCTTTATTTGTTTCGGGTTGGACGATGGGGTGGAATTGTTTGTACTGTCTTGGATCTTCAGAAGTTGGTCTTTACGTCAATTTGTAATTCGTGAATTATCTTGCACGAGATGTTACGATATTATTCAGAAATTTCTTTTTTCGATTGAAAGTGTAAAGAAAAAGCGTTTTACATCGCATTGCTGGCAATGTTTGTTTCGACTATAAATTGTTCGATACATTGTACGATAGTTTACCTTTTGTCTCGATAGAAAAAGGATTTTACGTTACGCTAATATTTCACCAAACAAGTTGCTGGACAAAGGAAATTTTCATCGATTCCAAAAGGGAATAAAAGTCTGGTTTCCAGTGGAAGCGTCCGATTCGACGGCGCCAGGCTGTATCGATCTACGATGATCGTTTGTTAGCCTTCGAGAACATATGTTCCCTTCGTTTTCGTGGCTTACGACCCTGCTGGGACACGCGAGGAAAAAGTAGGTAATTAAACGTTCCCCGGGAATGAATTCTTCCGTCTGGAACGATTAGTCGCGAGGAGCAAAAAGTAGCAATCGATGCAGCACCGGGACTAGCGTATTTTTGTCGCGGGAGGGTTTCCCGTGCGATTGTCGCTCCGAAGCTTGGCGATAATTGGCACGAGACTCCTCGTCGGACTTGCCGATTAAATAATTTCATAGCCAGGAGCGGATTATGCGCCGACGCTCATTTATTTTTGATACGATTAATTGTTGCATAACTGGCTCGGACCGCTCGAGCGAATTAATAGGGATTCGATGGTTGCTTGGACGAGAGCAATTTATTAAGCGGGTTTCAACTACTTGTGTATATAATTCGATTAAGTTTAAACATACTTCGATGCACTCTCTCGCGTGGGATGTTGCGATATTTTTCCGAACATTTTTTTTCAATTGGAAGCATGAAGCGTTTTATATCAAATTGTTGAAAAACGTTTCCACATCGAATCTTTTCATCCGTGTCTATTTTCGCAAAACAATCCTCGGTTCCTCCGAATAACCAAACGAATCACTTCGTTCCACGGTAAACTGTCGTCATTTAGTAGAATGGTGTACGAAACAAAGATATCTAACATCTCTGAATTGACCGTCCACCGTCCAGCGAGAGTATTCGGTGAAACGCGCTATTCCGATCTCGATCGGTTGGATTCGGTTTCCTGTTCGAATAAACAAAGTCAATCGCAGGGTGGATTTCCGTTCTGTCGCGTGCCGCCGACGCAGATATGTGGGCGCGAGGCAAAAAAGGGTTTCGATTCGATGGCGGGCGAAATGTTTCGGTCAAAGGCGAGTTTGCGATGAAAGAAACGCGGGACAAACATCGCTGGTGAAAAAAGGTGAAACTGCGCGTGACAAGCCCGGGTTAAACGCGTGGCCTCGCGGTCGTTCCATTCTTTCTCCAGCTCGAAACTCGACCGGGCTCTCTCGGCTTGCTTCACCGACGCTCGAAAGAATCGAAAAGTTCAGCGGTGCCAGGAACTCGGTGAAACTATATTTATTCACCGGCTTTTCGTCCCGTGATAAGGGTCTTTTCCTGGTTCAGCGAGCACCGAGCTCGCCGAGAGCTCGCTACATCCTTACCCTGCTTTTCTTCCCTTCTAATAAACTCCTTCTTATCTAGAGCGGTTCGGCTCGCTAGCTCCGCCTCGGAGCCGCGCGTAGGCGGCAATAAAACTAGACTATCCTGACCGTGCTTCGCCCAGGCACAATACAGAGTCCCGTGGACTCCCAGAACGAAGTGACTTCCGACGTGAACTCGCGAAAGAACAGAGGGCATTACGATTCAAGCGTGCGACAAGGTTACGCCACGCGCTGAAACTTTAAAGTTTCTGCCCCTTTCCGCGGACATTCTTTTTTTCGATGCATTTAGAACGAAAAGGTACAGTAATACTTTGTGTATCGTTTGCAATTCGTAGATTATTGATTATCGAGAAGCATAGGCGGAGAATTTTTTCGATGGAAGTAATGGAACCTAAACGGTCCGAAGAGGAATATGTATGGTTGAGATACAGTACTGGTAGTACCCCGAACACTCCCGATAGCGGGTGATTATGATTTCGAGTAACAAATTTCATTCATAGTCGAAACGGTAATGTAGATAAATGGGAAGGTAAATTAGCTATCTCGATATTAATGATGATGAGCTTTGGGAAGGATTATCAATAGGGTAGGCTTTGATAGGTAGGAGTTTTGATGCTTTCCGTTCCATTTTGGAGACCTCCACAACCACCAAATTTCAATGTTTCCCACGCGACCACAGTCTTCCACGAACATTTCATCGCCGACTGAACAACCCTCTTCCCCCTTCTGTATCCATTATTCATAATTCGGGGATCGGCTCCCGGAAAAAGCGACGTCAACAAGTAGCGGTCGTTTCTCTTCCGGTTGAACGAGAGAGATCCGAGCCGTGGAACGCGATCTGCAACATCTGCCGGTGCTGTCTAGGGTCGTTATCGTTCGGACGAACCGTCCACAAGGAATATCAGTTTTTCTATCGCGTGTCTGGGCGAAACGGCCGTGTGCTATCGGCTCGGATAAGGAGACGGGCCTTATTGCTCGTCGGAGCCTTTGGCCATCGATCGGCGCAAAATCGATCGAGAGACACGGGGATATCGAAGGACCATCGACGTCCTCCCCGGCCGGATCCATTCGCTGACTACTTTAAACTTTCGTCCACGCTTCTTGGATTTTTCACGGTCGCTTTTCAGTCCCGGGAGCGTCATTCCGTTCGGTTCGATTCGTACGTGGGACGTGACTTCGACGTCCTAGCGCTACGTTCTGATCAGACCACCAATTTTTGATGGTACTTTTAACGTACGGCACTCGCGAGGTTAGTTTACCCTTTAGGTTTAGTCGCGACGTTCGAATTTGCGGCGCGAGCTTGTACCGATTTACTCGCGAGTCATTGAGGGAGGGTTTAGGGGAAAATAGCGAATACGCGGTGGAGGAGCATTGGAAGTAAAGGACCGTGCCACGGGCAACGTTTATTTTACCGTACGACTATGAGAAGTCTTACGATAACTTTAAGAGCAAATTACAGAGCACTAAGGCGCAGCTGGCGGGTTATAGAGTTTTGCGAACGGGGAAACTACCAAAACTCTACAGCAGGTCTGTTTAGGCAACTCGATACAAAGGAGTTTTACGTTCTAGAAAAATTGAAAAAATATACATACGTACGTGTAATGGAGAATGCTCGCTGCGAACACTTTTGGACGAATTCCAAGAAAATTAGGGGAACCACAAAGGTTATACTTTCTCCGTCGGTGTACCCCCACGCAATTTCGTTCCTCTTTCGACCTTCCTCGCGACTCGCTACTATTCGAAACTTCTTTCATTCGCAGAAAGGAGCATCCTTTAATTAACTAACAGGAACGAACGAATGGAACGTCGCTGGCCACGCAGCGCGTTCCCGTTGGATCGATACTGGCTTGGTTTTTGTTAAAAATTGGTATCCATTCGGAGGTATTAATTCCTTCCACGGCAGCACACCTGCTCTCCGGTTCAATCGTTCCGCAACTTTCGCGTTCACCCGCAGCTCCGCCGAAAAGGTCACGTACTTAATTAACATTTCGAAACAGCCGTTCGTCGGTTCGCTCGTTATCCTTAGAGCCATCGGCGCTTCGCGTCCACGGAACGAAACCCGGAGCGAAACGTTTCACGGTGTTGCGGGGATATTCCGCAGCCGGCTATCGGAATCGGCGAAAGCGTTATTGGCTAACATCCCCGAGGACCAAGCGGTCCTCGTAAAAGTATCACCGCAGGCCGTAATCTGTTCCAGAGGGGTAGCGATTTCTCGCGGCACCTTGGACCGCGATAAAGCAACTTCGCTGGAGACTCCATTTCGTGGAAAAAGAAGCGACGGGGTAAAGGTAAACTTGCGCCTTCTGTTGTTCCACGTCGCGGAACAAAATGTGGCACGGTCTGGTCTCGCCCATAAATTTTTCTAACAAAGTTTAACGGCATCTGTGGTTCGCAGAAGTCATCGAAAGAAGTTTCGTGGTTCTTTGACGAGGCAATCCTGAGATGTGCATGCAGCCAGGGATCAACGTGTAGCGATATCGTACACCTTACCACTTGGATTAAATTGCAAGGGACTACTTTATTACACCATCCACCACACGAGCACGAACCACAGTCAAACCCTTGTTTACCCTTCAAAGACCAGCTCTCGAGTCCCTTTCATTTTAAATATCGAACATCCGCGTCGTGCCTTTCGCGACGAGCTGGTAATAGCTGTCGCGAAGCTCGCAATGCGGGAACGGAAAGCTAACATTAATATTTTTACCAACTGTTCGACCGTGTTTATGGGGATATCCGTTGCTCGGCGTTGTTTCCATTAGCTTTCAGCTCACGGCGTTGCTTTTCACTCACGCGCGATTGCCGCCAAAGGAAAGCGTAACTGTGCCGAAGCGAACGTGCCTCTAATTAATCGCGACAGAGCTTTCGAATGAAATCGAGCTTTTAACGCGAACTCGAGTCGTTTATTCATCGCGCGATAAGGAACGCGGAGGGTCTACTTCGCCGTAGGGTCGTTCCCTTAAATTAGGGGAGGGAGTTGGCGAATTCGAATATGTTATCGCGTGCGTTCAATTTGACGCCGATTTCTGCGCGAGTTAATATCGAAACTTGAAGCTCCATCTTCGAGAGAATCTGTCATCACAGGTTGAGCTTTTCATCGAGACTGAGTTAACGTGATACGCGAATAGTCAGTAGCTCCCCAAGCTAGCACTATAAACTCAACAAACAAACAAACAAGATGAAATTATTGTAGCAATTATTGGAGGAAGCATGTCGATCGTTAATAATTGTGATTGCCTTGTTCCATTCTTTTTAAATAAATTCACCCCGTTTGTGGGATAATCTGATATATCCCAACGTACAGCGTGCCTAGGGCTTCTACAGGATCGCTGCAGGCGTCGCGAGAAGGTCAAGCCGCGTTCGCATAAAAATGTGCTGGACCGGAAGGGATTTCGAACGAATCGACACCCTAGGTAGCTTGTGGCAGTAAAACTCGATGGAATTGACGCCGAAACGAGACTTTTTTCGTCCATTCACCTTTGACCAAACGCTCGCGAAGTCGAGCCCTTGGTACGGTCATCAGGAAAAACGATGAAGGATCAAGAAGAGAGAGAAAGAGAGCTAGCACGTTTCACGCGCGCCATCCACCAGGATGAAAAGTTTTATTCCGTTCTACGAAATGGAACATTTCGTTACATCTTCCGTTTCCCCGTTCCTCCCTTTCCTTCCATGCATTCCGAGAGTCTATTTTCTTCCTCCTATCTCTGCCTTGGGTTGCTCTTCCTCGCGAAACTTTACTCCTTTCCTTGTTCCCCGAGTTCCTCTCGTTCCTTTGGAGCCTTTCCTCCCGGCGCTTTGATGCCAGCTTGCATCCTCCCTTGCTTTGAGTACTTTTTGCCTCCTCCCGGTTCCCATTTCTATTTCTTCTCGGCTGTTTCCTCTCCTTTCCGATCGGATCTCCTTCTCGTGCTATTAGCGTTCTCTGTTAACTTTCCACAAGGTGGGGTTAAACGAATCGGTGGATTAGGCGAAGCGTGGCCTTTGAAATTAGGACTTTGCCACCCCCAACCAAAGGTGGTTGCGACTCCTACCATTTTATCAGTTTCTCTTCTCAATCCTTAAACCTTGCGTTTAATATTCTTCCGTTTGACGCAAGCGAGATCTTTTATTTCTTCTCGCGGCTGCGAGAGATATCGATTCGCCAGGTATTCATCCGCGACGTATCCGATGACGAGCGTTGTTATGCGAGGTCTCGTCGAACCTGGAAACATTTTTAACGGGCGGAGAGTATTATTCTCGTTCGAGCCGCGATCACAATTAAAAACTCCCTTCGCAGCTGCTTTCATCTGGAACGAGATTTAATTGGCAGTAATGGAGAACCGGACGACACAAAGGTAAAACCGTTGCCGCGAAAAGCGTACGTCGGACAGCGATAACCACGGGTTTTTCGTCCTCCCTTTCAACGGAGCGAACGAACGTGGCCGGCGAAACGACGACATAAAAAAAGAGGGAAGAAAAAAGAAAAATACAGGAAACAGGGGGGGAAAAAACGGTCGGAAGAAAACACGGGGAAAAAATCCCGGGGTCACAGATTCGCCGGTAAAATTCAGAGCTTGTCGGTTTTTCAATCGGTCACGTTGTTCGCCGACACGTTACAACGTCAAAATATTGTTTCGGACAAGTGGCTTTGTCGAAACATCGGCCGCGTGCCGCGACTCCGAAAATAATGCGTCGTTGGTCGGTCCAATAACTCATGCTCCCTTTTGTTTCGAAAACGTTTAACTCACCGCGAGCCACCGATCGTAAATAATCTCGCGCAAAGTTTCCCCGGATCCCTCGTCGAAATTCGGTGGGAAAAAGCTTGGTAAACGGGGGAGCTTCCGATGAGAACGAGGTGAGAAAATAAGAGAAAAATTGAACGATCCTCCAATTGTATTCGTCGATCATCAGTTTCCTGGCATTGTTGCCTTTCTTTCTGCTCCCTTTGAGTATTTAAAATGAGCCCAAAAATTGCACGGCGAAAAAGTCATGCCTCGATCTGAATATTTTATAAATTAAAGGGTACCTTGTGTTTCTTGAGAAGAATTTTAGAAACGATCTTTAGGAATTTTTCACCTGTATAATACACGACGCAGGGATTTAACCCTTTGCGCTCGAGGCATTTTTCTATAGAATCAAATCCAGTCGATTTTTACAACAAATTTCTGTAAAACCAAAAACTCTACTTCGAAAAGAAACATCTACGAACATTCACGACTCAATGTATTATTATTTCAATTAATAATTAGCTGTATTCTGCTATAATTAAAATTGAAATTGTACGTTCAAAAAATCACTTTTATGCTTCGGAGTGCGAGTTGGAAAATTTGAATTGAATAATGTTGGTTAGGTTACGCGTCTCGGTCCCGTCGCTACTGTTTCGCTTTTCGTCAATCCCTGCACGCCCAGTTCCCAGCCAATTACGTCGACACCGTGGAATTCTCGCCAGGCCAATTTGCCCTCGAAAACTTCCACCGCCCTTCGGGAGGAACGTGAAACCTTGTATTCGAAAAGTCACCCCTGGACAAAAAATCGCGTGGTAGTTTGACTCGTAGATCAGCCGTGCCTGCACGTCGCGTCGCCAATAGGAATGGACGCGGCGTGGACGAGAGGAAAATTGTAGCTCAGGGATTCTCATCTAAATCTACCCTGAAGAGCGAGGCGCATATGCTCCCGTAGTAAACGTAATCAGAATGATAATGGTAGGGCTAGGTTTAGGCAGGCAGGGCTGGGGATAGGCTCAATAATAAGAATTTGAATTAGTCAAACGTAATAGCTATTTTATTTACAATTATGGGGTATAAAATTCCATATTGTGAATGTACATTTGTCGGTGTAGGTGATGAGGAACTGCACGTGATATAGAATACCTTGAGACCTCGCTAGATACACTCAGTGTAAGAAGTATCTGTACTTCTGCGTAGTTTAAAATAAAGGATAATAAGAAAAGAAATAAGAGGTTAACATAAGAAGTCATAAACTCTAATTTACGCAAAATCTACTCTAAAAATATATAGGAGTATCGGTTAATTATTTCATCCCTTAAATAAATAAATTTATTAATAAAATAAATATATGAACTTTTAGGATGAATTGGTACGAATACTTAATACACTGACTGTATGTAACAATCTCTATCTCTATCTGTACCTCCGATAAATATTATTAAATAGCCCCCGGAAGTTTAATATTCCCATTTTTAAATTGCGACCTTACTTTTTTAACTTTTATCTGGATATTTAAATACTTGGCTATTAGTTCGTTCAACTTTTTACGTCAAAAATCCAACATATTTCTATGTCATTCGAGTTTCTAAAATCGTCCTTTCTTTACCATAGTTTCCCCAACAACCACTGCGAGTTTATCGAAATCCAGGCGGTTCAGATTAAAGTTGAGAAGCCCTGCTCTGGTTGGGCCGCGGTGACACGGTTTCCTGTTTCCGTTTGAACTACGCGAACCGCCGGCCATGCGCCCTGTGATCGCCTGTCGCTTTTTTCTCCGCCCTGGAACGCGTTGGAAATCCGACGAGGACGAGCCTTTAGTGGGTGAAAATTGGCCCGTTCGCGATCCACTCGGAGCCCTGGAACGATCGTTCCCGTATCGCGTTCTCGAAGAAACCGCCAGGCCCTCGAAACAATTGGAAAACGAGGAGCCCTCGTTTCGTGAGAATTCCCGGCCCACGCCTCGCGTCGATGACCGCGATTGAACTTTTACCTTTGATGGAACTTGCCGGGGGGAACGCGAACAGCGATCGGAAACTTCGTCTTCTTCCAGCCGAAGATAGCGGATTTGGAGCTTCTCGCCTTTTGGAATACTTCGGGCAGAATTATCCGATGAACGAGTCGCTTCTACCCGAGGGAGTCCTCGGCCAATCGAAACTTTTGCTTTTCCCCAAATCGATTCGCCCCGTGTCACACTTTTCAGTGATTTTTTAATTGAAACATATTCCACGTGCCGCGTACTTGCATCGAATCATGAAACTTAGGGACGAATCGCTTCGTATTTTATTTACTTTTCAATTGGTCGGGAAAGTCTTCATTTATTTTACAACACGTGACCCAGTGACCATCTTCAAAAAAATAATATTCGTATGCTTCTCGAGCTATCAATATTCGTTGAAATACAGCCGTACAAGATATTACTTTACTCGAGCTGCATAACGAAAATACGAAAAATATTTTTCTCTAAATCGCTGCAAGCTGTTCCCGCGCAACATCGACTTTCGATTGCTCGGGCTCGCGGACGAGCATCGTTGCGATCCCGCGACGATTTTGTTCGTTTCAGTTCTTGCGGAGGGATTAATTAAAATGAAATTTCAGTCTCCCCTTCCAAGGTACGTCTGATAAATATACTCGTCGGCGGTCGCGGCTGTTGCTCGCGGAACTTTGAATGTGTGCGATGCGTGGGGGCGAACCGCAGCTCCCTTAAGAGCTCGTTACGCGTGAAAGTGGAAAATTAGCCTCGGTCTCGACTCCAGCTGCTTTGTTTCTTTATGGGATACGTCCCTAATAGCTGGGACACTTTGAAGTTTCCATGGATGTATTTATAATGTTAATTTAAAGAGCCACGCGTACGAACAGTTGAGCATTTGTATTTAAATGGATGGCTTAGAAGCTCCTGTTTCTTCGTTTTTGCATTCGATAGGATCTCTTGCGTCCAAGTGCATGTACTCACCCAACCTCTTCTCTCTCGTTGCCTCACAGTATGGAATCATCAACTGATTTTGATAGGTACGTAATTTCGAACGATCCGTGCGTTTAACGAGCCATTGTTCGACCCGTCCAACGAAACAGGTGAAAACGAGGAATCTGATGAAAGTAGTAACGGTGACGACGTTGTAAGAGCTCAGTCCGAAGAGATCGCCCATTTTGTTGCCGCTGCGGTGCAACTCCGTGCTTGCAATATGACTCAGGCACGAGGACACCAGCTCGTGTTAGCCTTATTGAAATCGTTATTTTTGGAGCACGCGCCTCGCCAGATGTCCCAAGCTCTGCGGGAGCGGGAAACGTATACGCGATTGTTGATAGATGCTCGCGTAGCCTCGAGGTGGCAACGGCCCCTATCAACAGATGGTATAACAAAGGAGACTAAACGCCCGAAGGAGTTTTAGTTCGTTTGCGGAAGAATCTCTACGGCAGACTACCGTAGATTCTTCTCACGAAAGAAAAATGAGCGACTCGATTCTCTGTAAATAACCCCCGAAGGCTACTTACTCCCTCGTTCTTGACTTTGACTTTGGAACAAACGCTTTCTCCTTCTTTGTGTAATTAAGAGGATATCAGAAACATTTCCTCTCAACTGTATTCCTTTGGCAACCGTTCCCTCGGTTTTGTTGTTATTGCAATTTACACCCACGCTAAGGCCTCGGCATCGAAGGTAAACCTCACTGCATCATAAATTTTATGTCCTCGTTATCTTGAATTGTCCTCGAATCAGGTAACATTGTGTTCAAGGTTTAAACAAGTGATTTGTGCAAGCTCCAGTGCCATTTTCAATGGTATTCGTAACATAAACTGCTCCATATCATTAATCAATTAATAATTACTAGACTGCGGATCTTTATGCATTTGTAGGAAATTTGAGCGTGCAAGAAATTACAAAATACAAACAATATTCAAGAATATAAAACAGATTGAAAGTAAAGTTCATGTTATAATATTTCCAGAATAAAATAAATTCCTGTTCAAGTTCAATTTTTGTAGCCACGTTCGCGAAGATTTTATTTTGCATAAAGATCCGCAGTCTAATAATTACATATCTCGCAATAAAAATTCTCAGCTTTCAACCGCTAAGTCAAACCCCACCCATGGCTGCAGCATCCCCAAACAAAGCCTCCACATTCGTTTCTTCCACCTAACCACGTCAATCCCGCGCCCTCAAGGGCCGGTTCCTCGCGAAAGAACCCAGCAGGCAACAAAGGGCGGCGAACAGGGGCGATAACGCGAGAAAGCTATCAACAGGTAGGTCGGGCGCTAACTAGCCATCTTCGTTCGACTAAGTTTCCTCTTTTTTTTTTTCTCTGTAAAAAATTGATCGTTGGGCAGCGAGTCGAAGCGAAGGGACACGCGAGAGCTGGCAGGTTGCAACCTGGCTGATTTCGAGCCGAGTGGCCCCGAGGAGCCGCAGCCGCCGGCGTCGTCCACAGCACGCGCACGGCGCACACATGTTTGCCAGATGGGGCGTCGCGGCGGGAGAGGGGATGGGCACCGCGACGCGACTCGACTCGACTCGACTCGCCTAGACGCCGAAGCAGCGCGCACCGACGCGCCACAGACGCTCGGTTCGGTTCAGTCGCAGTCACGAAGCGGCGCCGAGCACCACGAATCGGTCGTCTCTCTCTCCCTCTCGCGGCCAGCTCTCCTCTCCTCGACGGGCAACGAGAAAACGCGCGTCTAAATTTAAACCTTCGACCGGTGTGGCTGCACGCGAGGGACGTTCTCCAAATTCTCGTTTCGCTCCCCCACGACCAATTGGCTCTCCCCTCCCTCGATCTTCGAATTCGCGAGGGGATCAGTCGCGTTGTGAATTTTACCGTCTCGACTCAGGTGAGCGATCCTCATCGATCATATTTTCCTTGATCTTTGGTAGCCTTGAACATCGTGGTCCACTGTGCGTCCTCACCTGCCTTGTTAGATTGCCTCGTTGACTCGATTCAGATCCTATCCCTTTCTCTTCGTCCTCGATACCTTTGTCTACTGCTGCACTCCCACATCTCTCTCTCTCTCTCTCTCTCTCTCTCTCTCTCTCTCTCTCTCTCT
>NW_026534390.1:0-3848 GCF_026225885.1 Hylaeus anthracinus
CTCTCTCTCTCTCTCTCTCTCTCTCTCTCTCTCTCTCTCTCTCTCTCGCTCTCTGACAATCTCACCTGCCTAGATATCTCTTCTTCCCATCCAACAACCTCGCGATCCTCTGCCTCAACTCTAGACCTCACAAAAGCCACGTTATCCATTATTCTCACCTCCACCGAATCTTGCTTCAGGTCTAGCGCGTTCTTCCCCGTTCCAAGCAAGTTTACAACCCCTCCGTGGTTTTCTTCGAGTCGCGAGGAATGGAGCGGCAAAGTGAGTTTTTATCGAGATGAAACGAGCGAGCTACGTGATTCCGCGCGCTCCGACGCTTCTTTGCTCCGTCTATAATTAACGCCGCGAGATAAAACGACGACGTACTCCTTCAACGTGACTCGTCGCGACCATGCCGCCTCCCGTGGAACCAGTTCGTTGACGGGCTGGGCCGCCAGACGCAGAAGCGATCTAGACGGAGGATTTTCGGATTCACGGGGACCAACGCGGAGGGTGTGGGGATCGCCCGAGGCTCGAAGGACAGTACAGAGGCCAGGGTGGATACACTAAGATTCGCGCTAAGTGAAAATATAAACGCGTCGCCATCGCTCTTTGGTTCAAATTCCTCGTTGAAAGAAGAGAGGAGGATCAAATAAGTGCAAGTGTAATTGTCCCAGGAATCCGGTTCCTCGAGCATTTTTCAATCCCACGTTTTTTGCTACCTAGAAGTCGAGAAGTTTAAATTGCCCGAGTGGGAGACTGAAATCGTGCGCGCGCGAACCTTGACCGTGAGGCTTCGAAGGTTTCCGTGAAATGACCTATTAACCGGGTCTATTTTCGTCGTCCCCTCCCCCGACGATGGGCTTGTACCGCGGGTCGAGGCACCACAGCGAGACGAGAGTGTTCCTTTCTTCAGTCGAGCGTCGTCGGTCGTAGAGCGTTCGGATTCCGGATCCGGTGTGATAATTCGGTTCGGTTCAGTGGAAGCTGATACTGTGAACGTGCCCCCACGGATGTTCCTCGAGTGTTCGAGCATATATCTATCCACCTCGTCGAGTGGAACCTCGGGGAATCGGATTGTCGGGTAGTGCACTCGCGGTTCGAAGGACGCTGGAGATCCAGTGGCAGCTGGCAGTTTTGAAACGTTCGTTAATCATGCGCGAATAGAGAGGACCGGTGGAAGCTGCCAGCGAGGGTGAGATAGAGACACCCAGAGGAGGAGAGAAGACAGCGGTGCGACGCTTTTAAACCGATGAGATGACAGTGCTTTGCGTGCTGTGGGCAACCTTGTCCACCGTGGCATCGATCCTAGCCTGCTCTGGATTTTACCTGCCTTACTGGATTCAGGTGAGAGATCTCTGCCTTGTTTGCTCGTGGATTCCGTTCCCCCATCCTCGGCCGAGGGATGTAAACGCGTAGCTTGCGAATCTCGACAATGCCCACGTTGTACGCGAATACCACGAATGGTTCGACATTTAATTAACTTTATCAACCGGATCGCTCGTTTACTTATTTATTCATTTTAATAAAAGGGAATTATTTAGTAATATACGAGATCGAACAATTGCGAGGGTGTTATGATGCGCCGATAGGCATTTCGACAATAGCTTTACTCGAACCAACGAATTTTTACACTGGATAGGGTGAAGATGAATATTCAACGAGAATTTGTATGAAATATCTGTGTAGGGTTGTTCTGACAACTGAAAGAGGATCGTCGAGTTGATTTTATTTGATTCGAGGACATTTTATTATATTATACGAATTCTCCCCAAGGCATAATTAATTTTTCTATTTTTATTTAACTCTGCGATTAGTTTATCAATATTGTCTCGACTGTTAGGGACTGTGCATTTCCGAGTCGAGGTGTTTGAGATTCGTTAACGAATGCACACAGCGTCTGTTGATATTAATCAAAATTTATCTAACGCATTCGTATAAATTCGTTGTATTTACATCTAGAAGCTTACTTTAACCTCTTGAGGGACGAATTTTAAATGGATTCTTTCTTTCCTTTTATTTGTAAATCAAATATGATAACGATAATAATAACTTTGATACAGAATCAAACGTACACATGCCATATGTGTCAATATTCCTCAAGAGGTTAATTGATACTACCCCTCTTTGATAAAAAAAAAACTTGTCTCGTTCAATCACCGTTTCATAAATGTTTTCATCGATGTTTCCATCGAATTGCGCAGTTGGAAAACATGTGCGTCGACAAAATTTTTAGGTCAAAACTGATATTTAGCGTGCTCGTATCCCTGCTAGATAACCTCGGTTGAATCTATTATTATTAGACTGCGGATGGAACGCGGTTCCCTCAGTTTTTTAATTGGTGACCAGTGAACCGCGACTCGAGTTTTGTGATCGGTGATCAATGTTCCATGACACGACCACGGGTGCCTTAACTACACCCAACATCCCATTAGAAATATAATTAAATCACCTACAAAGATTTCTGAAGAAATTTCACATATTAATTAAAAATTTTTAGGAATTCAGGATCGTTCGTTGATTTATCAAAGTAATAATTGAACTAATCGATTGAAATAATCGAGGGAGGATTTCCTGGTTAAAAAGTAAAACAAAATTTCCGCGATAGAGGGTCAGCTAGGTCGTAGCTATAACCGAGATTTCGTTGGGGAAAACGGTGCCTCGTTTTAACGAATGGCACCATTAATATCGCTTATATATATAAAAAAAAAGTTCGTATACTTTTGGGTCAAACCGTGTAATTTCGGATTGAGAGTCGGCGCAGCGTGCGAGCGATAACGCCGCGAATCGTATTTCACCGCGATCGAACGACCAACGTTTTTATCGAATTACAACCGATTTATCGTCCAACGCGTTATTTTTCTCGGCTTTGCGATTTCCCTTAACCGCTTCCGCCATCTATCGAACGGCCTAGCATGCGCTTTACTTGACCGATGTTCGCTATTTCCTATTTTTTTTCCTTTTTTTTTATCTTTTCTCTCGACGCGCCCATTTTTTCTTCCTGTTTTCCTACCATGCCTCGCGCTCTTTTTATTATTCGGTCACACGATGAAAGTATTTCCATAGGGGTGAAGCTTCTAGGCTGAGGAACATACCGATACATTCCGTTTATAACTTGTTTCCATAGTTGCATCCCTAACAAATTTATATCTTACTAGCTGCATCCCGCTGTTTCACCCGCGTGGAATAACAACGTTGCAGCCCCTTTTTACTCCCTTAGGGATTGAATTTCGAAATATCGTTTCTTATTCCTTGTATACATCATAAAGGAAACTTCTGTGCAAAATTTCAGCTTTCTAGGTTCAGGGGTTTAGCCTGGACGTTGATTGTAATCAGTCATCTTTATATATATAGATGATTTTGCGAGAAAAAAATGAACCGAAAATGAGCAACAGAGTTTTTGAATTTGAGCTTTCGATTTTGAGAAAATTGGTCTTGAATCTCCTTTAAGCACGTATACGACTTGACCAGCGTGTCTGACCATTACTCACCATTTCTACTTAGGTTGCTAATTTATGTTGCTTCTGTTGTTAGCGTCCATTTCGATTAGTTGTAATCATTTGAAAAATTGCAGTTTCCATAGAAGAGGTATGGTACATTAGACAATGCCAGAATTAGTAGAACTGGCCAGTCGTGGTCAGACATGGTTAGCCAAACTTTTCGATTTATTTTTACGAAACCGAGGCTTCGTATGAAAAAATATCATTCTTCATTTTCGATTCGTTTTCAAGCAAAGAATCATCCTGTATGTACATAGATAAACTGATATTCAACAATGCAAATTTTGGCTTTTTCGGTAAAGTCATCTCAGCAGCCCCCGCGCCCCCCCCCCCCCCAAATGCGAATTTACGAAGTTGATAACGTGATTT
>NW_026534391.1:0-3600 GCF_026225885.1 Hylaeus anthracinus
GCCAGAATCTTGTACAGAGAGTACGGAGATAAGGTGAAGCGGTTCATCCCGATAAACGAAGCCCACTCCGTATGCATAGATGGTTACTCGACCGGGGTGAACGCACCTGGAAAGAAGCTACACGGTATTGGCGAGTATCTTTGCATCCACAACTCGATCAAAGCCCACGCGAGAGCTTACCGAATATACGAAAAGGAGTTCAAACCAACGCAGCACGGCGAGGTCGGATTCATGTACAATTTGCCCACTCCCATACCAAAGAATTCAAGTGACATACTGTCAGCGGTGGTCGGTTTCGAATTCGTTGCTGGTTGGACTTTGCATCCTATCTATGCCAAGAATGGTGACTACCCGGAAATCATGAAGGAAATGATTGCCGCCAAGAGCAAGCAGCAGGGTTACGCGAGATCTCGTTTGCCAGAGTTCGAGCCCGAGTGGATCGACTACATAAGGTATTCTTCACTCGTCTTTTCGTTTAGCAGTGTAAGAATTTCTTTGGTAAACTGGAGTAAGAGTGTTTTTTAGTAAATTTTATTAGTACAACAACGTTAGAAACAGCATATGTGGGCGCTCTTGAGACATATAGAGGAGAATCGGGCACATTTTTATTTGGATAATGCAGTAATCGAGAGTTTCTTAATTGATTGTTGTCGTTCTCTCGTTAGGGGAGCCTCAGACTTTCTAGCGGTAAATCATTACACCTCGAAATTAATGGAACCCGGTGAATCAGGTTCAGTACCATCTTATGAAAACGACGCGGGTCTTGTAGCATCCTATAAACCTTCTTGGGCCAAGACAGCTTCCGACTGGTTAAGAGTAAATGTCACGAGAATTATTTATCTTCTTGGATACAATTTGCCAGCTATAGAACATTCTACATTCTTTTTTGTGTTGGATAGGTTGCACCCGAGGGTTTCCGATACCTGCTTCGTCATTTAGCAACGAAATATGGAAATCCACCAATCTACATAACTGAAAATGGTTACTCTGATACTGGAACCAACCATGATTGGGAAAGAATTCAGTACTATCGCGATTATTTGGAGCAGATGCTTTTGGCCATGTACGTCGATGGCGTTAACGTGAAAGGGTACTATCTATGGTCGCTTCTTGACAACTTTGAGTGGCAACGGGGATATAGGTAATTAAGACAGTTGTTAGACTTCGGTACACTTCAAATATCGAATTGATTAGTTAATATTAATACTCGAATTTGCAGCGAACGTTTCGGAATCGTGTCTGTCGATTTCTCGGATCAAAACAGGACACGGACCTTGAAGCAATCTGCTTTATGGTGGCAGCAAGTTACAGCTGAAAGAAAACTTCCATTATCAATAATTGTTCCAACGACTCCAAGACCTGAAATTCCGCTTTTCACTCCAAGATCCACTCCAACACCCACTCAAGGATCCATTTGAAGACCTACTCGGAGACCCTAGATGGTGAATTATCATCGATACTTGTCACGATAGAGATTATTCGGATACTCGTACATATGGTTTTTCGAAAAAAGAAAATCATCGATAGTAACATAATAATTACTATAAATAAAGTTTGTACTCTGCGCGGGCGTCGCAACTGTTTCAGTATTACTTAACGCGGATCATGACCGACAAACGTCTATCTGTACTGATTCATTCGTTCACGAGATATGTATGTAATTTATTTGTAACCTCAGATGTGTAAGAATGTCTATTATTATAAAGTGTGTAAAATCTTAAAATGTGAATTTATTTAAAAACTTCACTTATTATGATGTAAACGACACAATATTCACATATTACATAGTTATAAGTTTTCCTTCATAACGTGTACAGAATTAGCGCAGTATTATTCCGATAAATTAATCGATTATTAAAATTATAACGAATAATAATAGATAAAATATGAATGTAATTAGTGAATGGAATATATTTTGGTGTAGCTAATTCATGAGTTTATCGTCATGTTTGTAACACAAACTCGGAGCGACCCGTTGCAAAATATTAACCCGAACCAATTTATAGTATTCAGTTGATTCGGCAAATTAAAACTGTTTGAAAAAATGCAATGTTATCTCGAAACGAGAAAGATCACTGTTGTTGGCATCATAGGGTTACATTCACTGGAATTTACCATCTTACGCGCATGTGTATGTACTATAGGAGACGGATATCATTTTAATCGGACGATAAAAGATGATTGGTGGGGAAGCCTTGGCGACGCATTAATACACTAGGCTGACAGTTTATCAACAAAACGAACGTGATATTCGAAAACACAGTAAACATTTAAAATAATTAATAGTGTGAATATTGTTTTGGAGGTCATTATTCTGGTCAGGTCTGGAGGTCAGGATTCTGTGGCGATAAATCCTCTTTAATTGGTTAACTAATAGTGGATATTAAAATTATCGTATGTACGTACGTATGTCCGTGTCAATACAAAATAATGTTTTAAAAACATTGACCAATGTTTCCATGTATGAAACATACATGTAAATGATATATAAGAAACTTCGATGATTGCATTTCTGGTATTTCATGAAACATGTTCATCAGGCTGTCGTGTATTCTTCTTTTCGTTGTACTGTGAGTGTTTATACAATTAATATATTAATTCTATTTTTTTTTTATCAGAAATTTGACGAATAATATCGATTTTACACTAAAAGATTCATCTTTCGATCCGTAATAAACTCTGAATTTGGTTTTTCTAGCCGTGCAAATGGTACTCTTGATTCGGAGAGCGATAAATATCTAAGATTTCCAACGAATTTTACCTTGGGAGCAGCGACATCCGCATACCAAATAGAAGGAGCTTGGAATGTTAGCGGTAGGTGTCTCAAATTTTAATTTTCCCTTTTCAAACTGAAAAACTTTTATAGCGTTTTCCTCCATCTTAAACATGCAGATAAAGGAGAAAGTGTTTGGGATCGATTCAGTCATCGATACGATGGCCGTATTGTCGCCAATGTCACAGGTGACGTCGCCACGGATTCTTATTACAAGTACAAGGAAGACGTAGCCTTACTAAAGCAACTCGGGGTAAATAAACTACGTTATGTTTCATGAATTTATATTGCGAGATACAGAAGGGCGATGCATGCGTTCACATCAAACGTTGCTCGACAATTTTGCCATTGTGTACTAGAATTATTAGAGGAGTTTCCCGAATTGTATCGGACGAGAAGTTTAATTAATCAAAAATATAATATGTAACTGCGAGTTTCGAGCAACCACGTTGCAATTTCGAGTACCACCTTGGCCATGTTGCTTTCGATACTTGACATAATTCTACACAATTCAAACATGTACGCGGACCAATAGAAACATAGTTTTACTCCGATTCGAGCACAATGTTGACAGCTTGTAATTGCGGAAATTCTAATGGACTTGAATGCAAATAGTGTCTTGTATGATACGTTAAAATAGACTGTTTTCGGAGCTGTCTAATCGGGTTGCATTCCAAATAAAATAACATGAAAATAAAGTTATTCTATTTTTGATCGTGAACAGTTAGACTCGTACAGATTTTCCGTGAGCTGGCCACGAATATTGCCAACAGGATTCGCGAATTACATTAGCCAGGATGGCGTTCGTTATTACCACAATCTGATCG
>NW_026534392.1:0-2303 GCF_026225885.1 Hylaeus anthracinus
ATTGAAATAAACAAACTCATTATTTACCATTTAAAATTATATTTTACTCAGCTGTGATTATCCTTCTGTCGGAAAGAGTACGACGAGTACATATTTATCAATTATTTATTAAATGTTTACGGAGTTCAGCGAGGATGGACGACAGGTTTGTATGTTTGCAGGAGCCAAGCGGTGAAAAATTCTGAGCGGGCCGGAACGTTTGGGTTCGCGCATGGAGCGTCAATGTTCGGTCAAACGTTTGCCAGCTTCTTCGAGAAGCACTTTGTCTTACGAGCACCCTCGACTCTCGAAGGCACTTGGCTGCGATCCGGGAGAGCGACGCGAGGCTAGTTGAAGGGACGCAACGAGGTTCAAGTGCCGCTCGCGGCGCGAAACACATGCCATGGCACTTGTAAGCGCGAGAGGAACGCGACGCGTGTTTGCTGAATGCGGACCACGCGTGGAGAGTTTAAGCGGCTCTCGACGCTCGCAAAAGGACAATACGTCTTTTCTCTTAATTCGCCATTCAATTAAATTTCACGGAAGTTTTATGCTTCTGCGTACTTCAAACTAACGTATGGAAAACCTCAATTATATCAGAGCTGTAACTCCTACTGTAATTCACTACTTTTTTAACACGTTAATCGACACGTCATCCGTGTATGAGTTGACAGGACTTTTCATTAGGAATTTAAAAAACCTATTCTGAAGACGAGGTAATAAAGAAAATAAATCAGTATAAGATTTCTGAATTCTTATAAGATTGTAACAACAAATGCTGTTACAAATCTTAGATAATGTAGTTCACAATTATTTTCAAACAATATTTTAGCTACATAAAAAAATTCAGAAAAGATACCGTGGCAGTCAACGTGTTAATTATGAAATAAGTTTTTTTGTTTATCTCGCAAATAAATAAATGAATATTTACTACGTTTCGTTAAGCCTTCCATTGCTGGTCGAAAAAGTTGAACTTGAGCGATAAATGTTCAGCCAAGCTGATGATATTCTTTTTTTATTTCTTTTTAAGTGATTTCGTTTGAGAAAAAATAATTTAATCTATAATACATAGTATGTGTGTTGTGAAAATTTCACGTTCCAAGAATCAGAATTTTTCACAAGTCAGTCATAATCAAATTTCAAACTTTCTCTATAATGTTTGCAGAAGTATTTGCAAAACGGCTGATAATTGACTCGGACGTCCACTTTTCGTGGGAGTAGTGCAGTCCTATGTCCAGAATTTAATTCTTCGTGACAGGTGTCAGGGTATAGTGGAAAACATAGTTTTACCATTTTGCACATACGTCAGGAAATTCTAAACTTAGTCGCCGCGAATCAACAAAAATTGATTACCACAATCATCTCGGACCAGACAGTAGTATCCATTGCTATAGAAAAATTTCCCAGCATTATACAAATATTTACCGAAAATATTATACAATACAATTTGAAATCAAAATTATACTGAAATCAGAGCACTTCAGAAAATCGAATTGTATTTACCTCTGACAATGCAAATCATAATCGCTGAATCAAGTATTCTGGCGTGTATGTGTTCATAACTTTCTGAAAAAGTGTAATTTGAAAATTTAAAACAAAAAAAAACTACCGAGACTTGAGTTATGTCATACTAATTATTCGAATTATGTCTAACTGATTGTTAGTAGTATGTATGTTAGTATGTATGATGAGTGTTTGTATGTATACACAAGTGTTACTATTGTATGGTATCAATATTAAAGAATACGGAAATTGTATAGATAATATAAACTTTGTAAAAAGCTTCAAAGGCTATTTTAATAAAAAAAAAGTTATACTTAAATGTATGTGGATACAAATTTTTCGTATTTATGTCAACGGTAATTATAAATTAATTATACAAAATCTGTGGTTATTGGTACATTTATGCTCTTCACTGTACGTCGCACTAGGGTTGAAGGGTTAAAGACACTTTCCAGTTGAATACAACAATATTTGACGAAAGAATTTTATATAATCTATAAATTGCACAGAAGAACTGTATTCAAAAGTTTGAAAACGGTCGTTTGACCAGTCGTGGAAGGTTTCGTGTTAATTCATGTTGCGTTGTTCATATCTTCTAGTGAGAAACTATTAAAAAAGATCTCCCTAGGTATACTGCACGTCGAATCTCATCGCATATCATGGACACGTGTGAGTAACAGCTTGTGACAATTTGTGTTTAGAAATTATTCCCAATAAAATATTAACATTTTTTTATTCATTTTGTCAGCTTTATTTCTACTTTCGAATCCATACAAATATATTATTCCATTATTCTTCGAGTAAATTATTCTCTTAAATAA
>NW_026534393.1:0-27850 GCF_026225885.1 Hylaeus anthracinus
TTATCATTGATTTTCGCTCTACTCGTGACACTTTCCTTTTTTTTTTTCTTTTATTCCACTGTCGTGTTGCGAGACTGTGTTTGCTCGTTCCTCTGACCGTACTTTGTAATCCCACTTTTACGCTCGGTTTGCCGTTGCACCCTGCACACTGTGTACGTGTATACTGAATTTCGAACCGTACGAGTACTCGCTCGGTTATCAGTGCTCGTTGCAATTACCGCCACTCGCAGCGATCTTTCGATCCTCACGTTTTATTTCTTCGTGTGTCTAAACGCGTTGTTGTGTGCGTCTCGTAACGTTTTGTACTGTGTACATTCTGTGTAATGCTTTTACTGTGAGGTACTTTCTCCGAAAAGGGCTTATTACATTTTTTTTCCCTCCCTTTTTTTTTTTTTTTTCGTGTACTCGACTGTGCGCGTTTCACACAAGAGAATGTATCTTGCGAATGAGCATACACATTTATTTAGGTAATTGTTTTTTATTCGCGCGAGTTCCAAGCGCGTCGAGACAACGTGCATCGACGACAAATGTCGATTGAATCGGGTCGCGAATAAAAAGTACTAATTAAGATGCGTGACACGTGTTACATCGAATTGTTCTGTCGCATTACGTAGAGCTCATACCACGGCCGGCCCGTTCTTGCGAGGATCCACCATTGTACCTGAGACTTCGAACCGGAAGACCGAAAGATAAGAAGATTCCACGCTCGACGCCTATCATGAGCTACGGAAAGAAGAAACTACGCCCTGAGTACTGGTTCAGCGTGCCGCGCAACAGGTAAATAAACTTTACATGCACTATTTTAATGACTTCTGTATCTATATGCGAATGGTCAACAGTGGCCAACTGCGTCGAGCCAGGATCGATGCTTTCCGGCTCTTCCTGCTTCTATTTTTAAACGAAACGTTTACAACAAATTACTTCCACCGATTAATCAACTTCTAGATTAATCGACACACTTATAAATCGTCCACGCGATGATTCTTGTTTATCCGAAGAATGCACTTCTCGAAACAATCGTTCCCGGAAGCTCCTAGGTTCCTAGGAGTGGTCATCGTATATATGTAGATCCGTTTCCAATTCACGTCTATTTTTGCCGTTCTCTTTACCGTCACTTCCGTGGAAGAACGTTTTCCACCGGAAGGAACGATGAAACGATCGTACCCTCGCCTCAAGAGGATTATTTTCGTACGACGTTTCCGAGTGGTCGAAGCGGAGCGAATTTGGCCGTTAGTTGAGATTCTTGCGGGATCATGCGTCGCGTTATTTTTGTAAATTTGAGCGGCGAAAACGCCGACAGCGTCCAGAACGTACGGTCGGACACGTGGTTCGCTGCAAGAGTCGCAAAATAGATCTCGTCTCCGCCATTGGATTCTCTATTTATACGCTCCCTTGACTTCTCGTTTTAAAGTTTGTCAACAACGCCACCCGTCAATGACTATATTCGCTTGGAAATACTTCGCGATGGGGAACTGTACGCTAGCTTCTTCGATAGAATTCGTGCTTCCTTCCAGTCGAACAGTAGTTTCGGCAAAGAGAAAGTCGTTAATGTAATTCTCGGAATCAGGTTTCGAAGACAAACGGTCAACGACGTCCCGTGATCGTATCAGGCGTATCTGGAATCGAAAAACTCGGTTTACGAGCATTTCGTGTCTCTGTCCTTCAACTCTTACGCTCACAGTATCGAGGTACTTTAATCACCTTGATAAAATACGTATATTCCCATTGGTAACTACAATTCTTGCCGCAAGTTTAAGATTTGATCATTCATGAAGTCGACCCTTCACAGGTGAATCGTCGCGTATGGTAAAACGAAGAGCGACTAGAGAGAAGTTCGAGAAGTGGCAGTATTCAGCAACGTGAAACTGTAACGTTACCAAAGCGTCGGACAAATGCCGTCACCCAACCGTCTCCGGTCGCGCGAGTTGCAACGAGAGCATGCCAAAGCGCATCGGAAGCTATCTCTCGTTTGTCAGCATCGTATGCGTTGCAACCTTCGCTCCCCTCTCGAGAGGCGATCGGATTTTGATACCGCGAGCGTTTTACGGGTACACGTGAACCGAGCGAGCCGCGTCACGTGACTTGCGCCAAGTCACTCGGCGTATCGTCGAACGTGCTCGCAATTTTTTCCGTTCCATGTTCGCCACTCGAGATATAAGTTTAGTCGAGCGAAGAAAACGCGCCGGGAACGCCGTGTACCTGTTCCATGGTGTTTCTTTCTTTTTTTTTTTTTTTCTTTTTTAAATTCTACTCATCCATGTGCGCGAATCCAGTGTGTCTCCGTACGTCTTTCTGTGCGCGCCTCTCTCTCTCTCTTTCTCTACGTACGATCTACACGCAACCGTAATCCTGCACATTGAAGGGTGACGGTAGCGATAGATTCCTCGAGAAATCGAAAGGACGAGGCCGAGTTGGTCGCTTGCCGGCCGTCACGCGTTTAGAGATTAGGTAACACGGCAGGTCTGGACTGTCCGAGTCATTCGTTGCATGGCGGAGACGACATATCTCTCGCTGACCTCTCGTTGCTTCACGGTGCATGGCCACAGAGGCCCGAGGGCATTATCCGTGGCTACACTACCGTTGATGAATGCCGAGATACTGGCGGTGGTGCATAGTTTCTTCCGATAAAACCGAGCGTGGTACCCTTGGCTGGAACGTAACCCGTTGCTGTAAATTCCGCATACCAGGTCCCAAGTTGTTGCTAGCTAGCGAACGATGCGCCGTAGAATCATTAATATATTTGCGATAACGCGTGGACGATAACGAGATAGTCAGCAAGTGAGAGACAGTGTCAATAGATAAAGTAACGCGCAGTACATACCACCGTTCGTATGGTACAAAATTATCTTTAAATTCCTTTCGATCCGTCCAAGCTCGACGGCGGTTGTATTTGCTAAGTTTGCCAAGTCAGAACTCTCGTTTCATGAGATCATAGATGGCACCACTATAACCACTCTGAGTCAATTAACAAAGTAGATACAATCCGAATCCTCTGTACCGCATCAGCGTTATTTTTGTTAACGTGACGAAAAGAGATGAACCGTTAAGAAAACCTCCACAAACATTCGTCTGAAATTTCGAACGCGTAATGTTGCAGTCGACTTACGTCACTTCGGATAATCGTTGCAGGTACGCGCGATTCTATCGTCACACGTTCCGCTAATTCTTCTTCGTTGACCTGCGCGACGCTAACAAGTGTCGCGTCAGAATTCTCCGTTACGTCATCGTTCCGCTATCGTATCTCGCGGCGAACACCGTCTCGCGTTATCGTTCCCAATTTTCGCTGAAATTCCACGGTGTCGTGAACGTCGAAAAACAGTTGTTACGCGTCAGCGCGCAGCTGGTCTGGTTATTGTCCGAAATGCAGCCGTAGCCGCGTTCAGAAATAGAGTCTCGCGTCGCATTCGCGCGAGTCGTAGCCGCGCGGGTTAGCTCTGCATCCCAGGAGAAAAAAAAAAAAGAGGCCGAGACGTAACGTAGCTGTCGCAGCGAAGAAATAGGAAACGTCCTTGCAGGGTCGTCGAAACGCGAGTCACGAGAGAGAAAGTCGGAGTCGGTTTGAATCTAGAGATCCCCAACGCCTGATTCGCAATACGCCACCATGAATTGGACACTGAGCACAGTTGGCAACGCGATGAATTTTATTTATAACGAGCACGTGTCGCCCGCTGTTAGGAATTTCCTGCCGTTCGTCAATCGAAGGTACTAAGCGAATATATCATCTATTTAAAAAAAAGAAAAAAAAAAAAGAAAAAAAAAAGCTTCATTGTATCTTCGGTTATAGATGAAATATCTTCCGTACTGTTACCGATACCTAATACTTCGATCGAATAGTTACTCGATTAAGGTTTGAATATTTTTGGCACATCGGTTAATATTAGCCGTGGCAACGGAAAACTACTCGTTCGCAAACTGATTATAGTTATCTAAGCGTAGATAACGGTGAACGATAGTAGCGCAGGTTAAGAGTGCATCCGGGCACCAGTGGGAAGGAGGAACGTTCGCAGCACCGAATTAATAGGAACGCGTTCTTGTTGTTCGCAGGGTGGACGACCTCTACAGGTTCATTCATGCGTGGGTTCCGTCGCTTTATGGAGAACTCGACGAGAATTACTGGCGGGAGCGGGGCTACATCCTGTCGGACACGGACACCGATTTGTCGCCCGAATTGTCTCCCCACGAACCCGGCGAAGGCGGCGAATCGACGGAGGAGGGCAAAGCTCGTACCCAGGACGGCGACGAAATCTCGGAGCTGACCAGAGAGTCGTGGGAGGTGAGTCTTAGCTTTCGATCATTTCTTACCTCTAAAGACGTATACTCGACCCGGTTGGGACCATCAAGTTTTGTTCCAAGTTTCATTTTGTCATCGAATCGTTCGTCGTTGCCACGCTGACTGTCCTGGATTTTCTGTCTAATAGTTTTTTCCACTCGGTTCGCTTAGAATCGATGGGTCGTTCAGGGTGGCAGTGAAACTGATTCATCGTTATTCGCAACACGATTGATTTCCCATTCGATCATCGTCTCCATGAATTTCGTCGTTCTTTTGGATCTCAGGCACGAGTTCCTGCACCTCGATCGAATTACTATCTGGCACTGTTCATACAGTTTTATTTCTCGAGCATACGCGCACTCCGCGAGTTTCTTTCTTCCTTTTGTTTCTTTACCGTCATCGTTCGTCGTCGAACGCACCAGGTTTTGTCTACGACATTCCTGCGTTACCGTTCGTTTCATTCGCACAGCTCGTCTTCTCCGCACAATCATCATCAAACCGTACCACCCTTTTTCGACATGGCACCGAGTATCGATTCTGTTCTCACCTAGCAAGCATCTCCGAGCTTCTGTTTTTCTTTTTATGGCCGATGAATTTTTTCATTTTTCAAACGAAGGTTATCGTTAGCATGCCCAGCGTCTCGATCCACGCCACGAAGCTCTCAGAGTTCCTCGGTGCGCGTTATTAACTTTTGCTGAGAAGAGCAAACACGCGCAAATATTTGACGATGTTAGTCATTGCTTGGAAACGAGGATTCCTATTTTTTTTTTTTTTTCTGTTACGACGAATGCGAGGATACTCTGACCATTTTTATTCGCGAGGATCGAGGATGCTGGACTGAAAGCCAGAAAATAAATCGCTAAAAACGGCCGATTATATTGGCTAACAGCTGATCAAGGCCCCCTACGTAAAGCTGTACAGCATCCTGAAGACGTCGAGTACGTCGGCGGATTCCGAGCAGATCCAGGACCCGGAGGTACCGAGTTTCTCCGATCCTCCCTTTTGACGGTCGTTTTACATAGGCACCCAATTGATTGTTCGATGTTCGGTAACGCACCTTCTAGTTTACACAGCCACACCCTCCGCTTGTACGGATTCTACGGTGCACCGTTGTCACGCGACGCTGCGGCCCGACCCATCGCGGATGCATCGTTGTCAATCGTGCTTCCGTCGCGACGCTTTTGTCGCGTCGATGTTCGAAATCGCTGGATCGAGTCGCGACAAATTGGATAACACGCGCGGTGGAAACTGGAACGTTGAATAATCGCTGGGATTCTTGTAATTTATCGTTACGCTGAGCGATGGAATTGCAGTCTTTCTTTAAACTTTATTTTACCTAACCCCTCGGATTCGGAAAATACAGGGTGTTCCCGGATTAAATGACCAAACTCGAAGGATGAATTCAGGACCCCCAAAAAAACAAACAATTTTCTCTAATTTCAACATTATTCAGTAGCTCTTAAACAAAACGTTTGCAAAACACTGAAATATTTCTAGAGGAAATTTCTTAATTTTGTTTTGGAATCCTATATTCATCTTTCAAGTTTGCCCATTTAATTCAGAAACACCCTGTATATTGACATTCGTCGTTCAGTTTTCCCGGTAGGAAAACATGTTTTTCCGAATGTCGTCGTTTAACCAGGTAAACCGACCATATTTCACGCCGCGTTTGCTTTTGCCTACTGTTTACGCGCGACCTTGTCGTTCCTCCAAACGTCGAACTCGGAAAAGTTATATACTTAATTTAATCGAGAACCACGAGACGCGAAACACGCTTACTTACCCGGCTCTCTTTCTCGACGTTCTTGAACCTCCCGCGGTCGAGCATCTCCTCGACCGTGTACCTTTACTTTAATCGTCGTTCGTTTCTGTTGACACATTCTCTTCTGTATTTAGAATCCCTTTGGCGAGAATACACCACCGAGCAACGATATTAAACATGCATGCGTGTGTACCGAAGAGCTGCAGAGATCGGCTCTGGACGAAGTTCGAATAAAAAAAAAAAAAAAAAAAAAAAAAAAAAAAAAAAAAAAAAAAAAAAGAAATGGAACGTCCGTCATAATTGAATAAAACGACCTACGAAATTTCGTGTAGACTCGGCTCTACCCCATCGTCGTTCAGGGTCGATCTTTCTAGTTCCGTGCAGTATATATGTTTGTGTACAGCTTGGAAACCAGCACCACCGTTTCGTTCGTAGAGATTTACAACCACTGCACCGCAACACATCACACGATGCAAAAGCAACGAGAAGCGAGATTGTTTGTCTTGGGAGACGAACGATCGCTCCTGCGTATCGGATTTTCTGTTCGAACGATTGCACAGCTTCTATTTCCAGCCCGTTGTAGCGTATGCCTCGAATATCTTTTGGATCGAAGCGGTCGCAACTAGTTTCAATAATCATTCGTGCCACTATACGATGCACGAAGCGATTACAAGATCAGGTTCATCGGTGTCCTACATCGGAAAACGCAGATAATACTTTTGCGGGATGCGTAACTCACGCAAATCGTTCGAGGGCGAGAGTCACACGCAGAATTAAAATGATTTCAAACGCTCTATGTTGATGATCGTGCGCGGTTGGCGAGTGCAGTTTTTTTGCAAACCTTCCGTCTTGCGAATAGAATTTTAATTCGACGATCCCGTTCAGCATCTCGTTGTACCAAGGTTAAGAAGTCGTAAATGCTTTTCGGGTGATGCTGCCGTGACCAATTTATTTCCGGAGGCCCGTGCGTCACTCCTCCCGTCCGTTCGTGGCTTCGTTTGCCAAATAGAGATTTTCATCGCGAACGGTAGTCGCCAAAATAATGACAGCAACAGCCGCGAGTCTTGATCTATTTTTGTGAAAAAAATTCACGGATTCATCGACCAGCCGAACGTATCCGCGTCATCGCGAAATTATTCCTCTACGTGCTTCGAGCATTCTACATCTATCATCTGCGTTCGTACTTTTTCATCTCTGGAAAGAGACGGTCGCGCGAAATCTAGGAATAGAGCCCTCGAAAGACAGGAAATGCTTGCACGTGGGTGGACTAGACCGAGGTCGGTGCACCGTGTTCATCGGTCAGGAATCGCGTCGTGTTTATCATTATCGCTGTGAATGACTATCGTAACCAGGGTGGCTAAAATTATGCTCCATTCAATCGGCGACTTGGCGGGAACGAACGATTCTCGCGTAAAGATCGATAAATTCTTGTCGCCGAGTTTTGGTAGAAGACCATGGCATTAAACCGTGGATGGAATTCGATCGATCGTGCTTCGATTGTACGTTTACCCACGGCTGGAGAACAGCGATGGTCAAAAATAGCCTTTCGTAAAAATAGAAAGTAGTAAGTCCCGTTGTGTACAATGTGACTTGTACGTTTTGATTATTAATTCTCGGCAGATAGGACGAAGGATTGATCGTAGCGAGCCTCGGCATCCTCGTACAGACGATCGAGGTGGCTTAACGACAGCGTGTCTCGCTTTGTATACATTTTTATATCTTTCTTCGAAACTTCGTTACAGTTTTTATCCAATCCACGATGCAATAAATATGCATCATCAATGATTAATATGCATGCGTTCCAAGGCAAAAGTTAATAACGACCGATCAGTCTTACCGTATCTACATATACCGAGTCCTGTATGCAGCGCAATCAAAACTTGAACGCTAATAATCGCATTCTATATACGGATGATACATTTGTAATAAGAAATTATCGGTTCGCATGAAATTAATTTGTTAGTAAGACATGGGGTTAATAAACGACTGCGCGATGCACGATAAACCGAGACACAGAGACGCGAACGAACCCGACGAACTCTCCTCCAGTTCCAAAAATGAAAAACGACGCCTTCGTCCTCAGGTTGTTTCCCATCAATCCGAGGACGCCCATCGGCGCGGAATCTTTAACCTTCGCGGCACAGTTTTTCGGCTCGTTGCCAAGATTCCGTCTTCGTTCCATTAGCCACAGGCTCGCTGTCTCACTGCTAAAATTGTTTCTCGGACGAGAAGCACGGCGCCAACCTGTAACGCGCTGCTCGATTCGGACAGAGTAAATAATACATTCCTTCGACTCGGGTTTTTTCCATCTGTTGGGCACAGTTTTAGGCGCGAAAATGTGCCTCGCCGTTGCCAACCAAAATCTACACTTATCGCGTGACTTTTCTTTTCCTATATTCTCCTCGTGTCTCTTTTCTATGTCGATCGAACACAGGGTTGGGACTGCTCTAGTATCTTCTTTTGTGTCGTATATCAGGTACTTTTGCGCAAGGAATTTCTACTCGCAGTTGTTTACCCCTCTAATTGGACCCTTTGAGTATTTTCCAGATTTTCAATAGTCATCCAAGGCAGGTTTAACGTTTGTGGATAGCTTCTAAGACGGTAATCCAAGCTCCGATCGGAACTTTTATGCCTACCTTTTACGGTACCTAAATTTCATTGTCTCGGTCTGTTGGGTGTTACAAAGCAGGGACTGCTCCACCGAAGGATTAATATGTGTCGGTCTAGGTCCTTGTTATGCTTATTACCATGGCGTACGTGACACAACTAGGTCGCGTAAACCGATGGAAAATTTGACCAAGGAAAATTATCTTTGCATGTTTCACCTCGCGCCTGTAAAAATTCTCTCATTGTTTATTTATCCGTCGCGCAATCCAGACGTTCGAGATATGTACAGTCGGCAGATTGATCTCGGCAATCTGCATAATCTTGACGATTATTCGGTAAACAATCATAGTTGCTTCACCGGCAAGGTACGGTTATTGAATTTATGTAGCACAAGGGGCGTTATGAAAGAAACAGAAAAGCTCGCAGCACTCGACGTCGTGACGTTTCAACTTCGTCGAACGTTCTTCGCTGAAGTTTCTTCGAACTTCAGGGACCGTGAACGGTGTGCATATTTCACGGCGGCCTTTAAACGACGAGAACAGAAAGCGACAACTGCGATAGGTCGATTGCACGCGAGCAGCTGGTTTTCGCGAAGCAAACGCTAGTTAAGAATTAACTTCGCGTCAGCCTACATTCCTTCTAGCGCTTTGTTAGCCGTTGTAATCGAGAGCTCGATTACGTTTATCGTCGCTGCGCTTTCGGTTGCATTATTGGGCGAAAATATTTTCGTATCGCGTTTTCGCGACCAAGGGATTCCGACCAAAAGGAATTCCGTATAATTGCGTCAGCGTCGCCACAATATTATCGATGCAGGTACGCCTCTGCGTCACGAAACGTACATTTATTTAGATTAATCGTCGATCGTAATTGAATTAACGACAAAGATCGTGCATCGCGGAAGTTCGACATTGTCCGTTCGAGTTGATACAGGTGTATCGAGCCGTGAAGAGTAATCGAGTAATTCGATAGTAAGAATTGTGTCTTCCCCGATGGAAAAAACAGTCGATTATTGTTTTGTTAGATTTATCGCGTGTCGCTTCGTTTGTTTTAACTATTGGTCGATCCTGTTCCACGTCGAACCAAGAATCCAGAAACTTCGTGCTGCGCGGTACTTTTAATACCCCTACAGATAACAACGATAAGTTTTCAACGATATAGTACGCGCAGATTAACCCGTTAAGTACCAGGTCGTTGCGTTCTAAAAACTGGTGTTCGTACTCTATGCGTTCATTCGATAATGAAAGCGAGAAAAATGACCACTCGATGAAAAGGTATGTTTTTTTTTCAACGTTACAAAGTGTACTATAAATACGACAGTGGCACCTAAGAGTTGCTAATAATACTTGTGGCCACTTGTTCGACATGCAGTGCGAAGCAACGGACCTCAGTACTGTAAGCTTCCACAAATACATTTGTTTTAGCGCGAAATCGTGACGTCTAAGATAAAATCAATCGCGAGAAGATTGGGATGCATTGTATTCGATTTACCGTATTTTGAAATTAATATAAAAATGTACAATGTTTGATTTAAAATATCCGCGTCTTGAAAATATATTCGATGCCGCGGTAAGCGGTATATTAAAATAGCTTAAAAATTAAGGTGCGTCTTATAGTCCGTAAAATACCTTTAAATTTGTACCTTTAAATTTGTAACGTTGGTAAAAAAACATTTTTCTAAATATTTTTCGATCGGTTACAAGCTAATCGTGCAATCTCCTCCGTTTTAACGATCACGGATTGGGTCGGATGTGGCAGATACATTAATCGAGAATAATTATTCAACAAAAATCTTCTTATCTGCCGGAACTTATGTTATGGTTGCACTGAAAGCGGACGTGACCGTTTACACGTACCGTTGGTCACGTGCACGCGTTGCAGAACCATAAAACCTTACGCTCGCCATGGAGCATTGAATTTTCTGAAACACCATACGGGACCCTTCGGTTTTAGGTCAGATTTCACCGTTTCTTTGTCCTTTTTCTCTCCCCGGTTCTAGTACGTACGGGACAGAAAATTATACTATCGATCCTATCGAAGTTACCCAATGCTTATCGAACAAAAGCGATATTTTATTTATTCGCAAAGGGGTCAATAGTCACCGGATAAAAATACAATCGGTGGACGTGACTTATATCGGGCACAGATCCAAAACGGAGTCGTAACGCGACAAGAAAAAAAAAAAAAAAAAAAAAAGAAACAGTACTCGGTGTACGGCCGACAGGCCACGTGCTGCGCGATAGCAATGCGCTCTGCACAAGCTCCGGCCGCACCACCCCTCCCCGCCACGCCTTTCCCTTTGGAACGCTTATTAGATTCACCCCGAAAGCGTGAAGCTTCAGTGTTGCTTCAGTCCTCGTCGAAGTGAAGCGCATGTCCCACTCGCGGCGTGTCTCGCGATAAACACAAGAACTGTCAAAGCCACGACTAAACTACTAATCGTTAAATTCGTATCAATTGTTCTTCGTTGGTAGAAACGCTCGTACCTACCCGATAAATTTCATTAAAAACGCTCGATGTGATCGTAGCTCGAAATCGTCGAGAAAGAGCTCGTAAGATTTTATTGCCCGGCATCCAGGACGAATACAGTAAACGGCGTCGCACCGCGAAAAATTTACGTCGTGGAAGCTCCTCTCGTGCCGAGTGTTTTCGAACAGCACCGGGGGTAGCGAATTCGGCGAAACTTGGAACGATACGTATCTTCAGCATCGGTGATATTCAACATTTTACGCCGGTCTCCGTTAGCTTCTAGAAAGTTTCTCGTGCGATCGAACGCGGTGCTAGCGAGGTCCTCGACCGACGTTAAAGCGCGAAACACGGGCATTATGTAAACTGCGTTTCGCGAGAGTAACTGTGATACAAAACGAAAGACTGCCGGAGAAAGTGAACCAGTTTTTTTCGTGTCGAAGGCGAACCGTTCTAGTCAAAATGCCGAAGCCAAAGATTCCCAACCCCATCACAAAGCTCTCCAAGTTCCTGAAACAAAGGACGAAGGTAAATATGATTCTTGTAATAAACGTTGACGCGTAAATAGGACTCGCATCTGGTTCACATTTTCCAAAATCGAACGTCGGTTCCACGATTCCATTATTCGCGCGATTTTTCTTTCTTCGACTGTACGCTCGATTCCTCGGGAATATCGTTTCCCGATAAATCACGTACTCGAGACGGACTTTTACCACGCATACATAATTCAGTATTGAAAGAATAACACTGAATATGGAATGCGTATAAGAGCAACGACGCTGGTAAACACGTTCGTATACGCCGACAAATCGTAACTGCTCGCATATATGTGTGGAGATAACGTTAAATTTTCTCTGCTCGTCGAATAAATCGCTCGACGTATGCCGATTTATGACACCGCATTTTTCGCGGTCGACTTGCTTTTTTCCAACTAGACGAACGCCGTTGTCGTTGCACCTAGATTATAAAAATTCGAGTCTTGCGATACATCCCTTTGGCCGAAGACCACCCCGATGCATCATCGACTCGACATCTTATTCGAGCATTTTGTTTATCTCTGCGGGTTGCATAGAGGATTCATTCATAGCGAAGCTATTCGTTGGAATACGTATTCAGCGTGTACGACGCGACGGTCAGAAAAATGCGGCACCTCGCTTGTTTACTTGCAACCGGTCCTTGGCCGCGCCTAGGTCCACCTTTCACAGAATCTGGCTGCGTTCGATACACGATCCGCTCGAACACGGCCAATCTCCCACCAAAGTTACGCAACGACGACACTTGACGGCATTAACTGCATAAACGGGATACGAGCGTTTCGTTTATGCGTGCTCCAATAATAAACAGGGAACAACGAGTTCGTGTCCTCTTAAACTAGCGAGCAATCGGGCTTCCTCCTGCGCGACAACGAGACCGAACGAAGGGTGGAACCCTCTAGAAGGGCAGAGTTCTGCCCTACCGCTGTAGAGTTTACGCCGTGCGTTTGATACGCGGTGTCGAGTACTTGATTCCCATCAAATACACTTGCATCGAGGTTAAGGAATCGCCGAATCGAGTAAAATGCGAATCGTGAAATTGCGCGGCGCAAGAAAGAGCAATATCGTTCGCGCCGTGCGTTTGATACGCGTATCGAGTACTTGATTCCCATCGAACACCGAAGCGAAGAAAGTACCGAATCGAATAAAATGTAAATCGTGAAATTACAACAATTGTACAAGAAAAAGCAAACGTTTTTGGTCGGTTCGACTCGAGTCAGAAGATCTTCGCTTGCCTTCGTATAAAAGCTACGCGTTTTCTTTCGTCTTGCAACATGGACAAGCAGGGACACGCCCACGTTTCTACGCTTCTTCAAATATAAATTACCGGACGCTTCGCGCGTCGGCGTTAACGATTGCGGGACCGACGTCGACGGATAAGAGCGTGTCGTGAAATTCTCGTTTCGACACGCGTTTGGCACAAGCTCGAAACTTGGACGTGTTTCAATTCACGCGAAGCTATATAGAAGCTCGGTTAAAATAAATCGGCGCCCATGCATTCACTCCCGACGTTAAAAAAAACACGGATCATCGGGGAATATTCGATAAACCAAGACGTTGAATTTTTGTCCCGTCGTTAATTACCCAGGTGAGCTGTGGAAAAATCGCGGAGGAGCCTTGATAACCGATCAAGAAATTATGGAAATTGGGCTCGTTCTGGAACGACCGATAGACGCTTGAATCAGTAGCATTCGCGAGTGCTCGTATGTACCACGATGTTTGCCGTTTTCACCGAACAGAAACCGACGAAACGCTTAGCTTTTATTTTTAACTAATCTGTGAGAAAGAGTTTCGCGGTAATTTTATGGTCAACGTGTGTTTATCATCGGGAATGTTTTAACTGCTGTTCTCGCGGAACAGATATCGTAGAATTTGTGTAATAAAAATTTCACGGAGGCAATTTACTTCGCAACTTTATTACAGGCCAGCTGACCACACGGCGATGGTCGTGACGCAAATATTAGAGTAGCAGTGTAACGTGCACGTAATAATCTAAATATTATGTTTACGATGATGTAATAAGCCATCGAGTACGCTTTCGGTCACCAACGCCTATCGAAAACTTCGAATCGATCGCGAATATTCACAGAATTTCGACGAATTCGTTCGAGCACCTTTCGGTAACGAACTGTCGATAACAAACTCGTGGTCACCCTTCGCATATCGATGCACGCTGTTTCCTGATCTCCTTGAATCTTGAGCGCTCTTGGAGTCGGTTTTAGTTCCTTTTAAGGTTAGCAATGCGAGTCCCGAACAACAGACTTTCTGTAAACAAATGACTCGCGAGTCGACGGATAAATCGATGTTAAGAAAGAAAATTGGAAAAAAACACGAAAAAATTGGAAGTTTGGACATCGACGAATTGTAGATACAGATATCACGCGAAACAACCCGCTATGTAATTAATTAATTTTACGAATTCGCGTAATTGAAAAATTGATACGATTATGGGTCTCGCGACGAAAGGTCGTACGGATTAGGATGATATCTGAGACGAGGTACGAAATGAACCGACACGCATCGTAAATTGCGTGATTCGGCGCTTACGAACCACCTACGAAATTCCACAGACTCGTTGCACTATAATTCGAAGAGACGAACCGGTCAGTAGGTCTCTGCTATTTTGTAATTGAACCGTAATCGCGCAACGACGCGCGTTCACTTATCCGTTCCCGATCAAGGCGAATCGATGATTCTCTGTTTGCTTTAATTAACATTCTAATTAACGTGCTGGCAACTATCGCGCGCGCGCGTCGCTGATCTGTTATCGTTTTTCCTTTGCGGTAGCTGATAAGTAATGGCTCGCTTAATAACTCTTCGTCGAGTGCGATGCGTTGAAAAAATAATGTTCACTCGATAGTATTTACAGAACGTCTTTATTAAGCATATTAGGAGAAAGCGAACGTGTCGCAACATTCGGTCTGTCTAATTGCGCAAAGGCGAGCCATAGTCGAAGGCTGCTTTAAACTTCGAGCATTCTATACGGATAGGATAGAGTTGTTCGTTCATTATTATATCGGTCTCTTGTTCCCGATTCTCGTGAATTGTTCTTTCGGCAAACGTTGAAATTGCCTCTCACAATCAGTGTGTATTAATTCATCGACTAACGAGTAAATTTTCCATACATTACATAAACATTTTCGACCGTGCACTCATCTTCGAATATAAAAAAATATCCATAATTCATCTATAATTGCATACAAGTCGTAAGAAATACGGCCAGTACATGGTCGAAAACGTGTACGTGTAATTTACTCGGTCGATGAATATTTATGCGATACTCGAAGGATTCAATAATCTCAACGTTTATTAAAAATATAAATCAGCAAAATTACTTCTAATTTTCTTCGAGTGTTTTCCTCGCTCGAACTCGTCTCTAATGCACTCGCCTCTAACGCAACCGATTACGTTGATTAAAGAAACATATGTTCTCCCGATTCTTCGACATTCATTTTTTATCTCCGATCGCCAGAGACTTCCCTCGACTGGTACGGTCGATATTCGTATTGTAATCGAACGCAGTCATACTCGAGTCCGAGCGTCGTAGATTGTCGCGGAATCAACGGCGAGCATAATCGCGCCATTAAATCGCCGGTAATAGTTGTTACACGCAAGTTTACGAGGACGTATTCGGAAATGCAAGCCGTTAGTAATAAAAGAAAAACATTTTTCCGCGAGAATGCTCTCGCGTTGGACATCCGTGTTTATAATCATCAATCGTCGACGCTGTGAACACAGTCCTTCTTTAAACGATGCGAGTTGATAATTCTTTCTTAAATGGCAGAGGAAATACGGTATATCGGCGTTAGTGGGTGGAAAACGCTTCGGACGGAACGAGTTTTTTTGCCGAAACGATTCCAAAATCGAATCCGTTCCGCGTTTCTTGTTTCGGTTTCGATGGTCAATCGAGCCGCCTGAACGCAATTATTGTCTCTGTAGTGGTTTCCGCGGAATTGTAAATTAAGGACGAGAGTTTACGAGCACAAGAGCCGATTAAGAACCAGAAACGAGCCTTCGAAAGCAGCTTCCCGCGACTTATTACCGTCTCATCATTGTCGACGAAGTCGTATCGAAGGTCGGTGGGGAATAATCATGCGAGGTCGCGGTGCTCGAGTCCCTCGAGGTACACCCAGTGGAATTCGCTTGTACTTGACATTAAGCTGTAGAGAGAGAGAGAGAGAGAGGGAGGGAGGGGAGGGTGGAAACTGGACGAAAGGTTTTTTACGAACTTGTCGATGGTCGTTTCGTAGAGATCGGTTCGAGTGTCTCCTTCGACTCTCAGTGCTGAGCGATTCACCGAGTCAGTCGGACTCGCTAAAAGAATCAACCGCGGTGTATCGACTCAGGGAACGACGAAGATCGTCGCTTTCGAGTAATTACAAACGGTTCACGGGTCGCGTCAGTGGGAGGAATTCTGTGTAGACGGGTGGAAGTTCGACGAGTTCAAACGCGGAGAACGCTATCGAAGCCACCATGATCGCCAATTCCTGTCCAACTCTTAATTACGTCTTCCAGCACTCGTCCAGAATGCTGTCGGTGAGGCAACAAAATTCCTAAAATAAGGTCTTAACGCGTTCAATCGTAACTACTCAAGTAACTGCTTTGCACACTTGACACGTATAACATCGGTCTGATCGGGTTTGCGATCGCGTAAACACGTGACTTTAAGTATATTTTTCCAGCGTGCGTCTCGATTGCCACCACGACCTCGAATATCGTATGTTCGGTCGAGCGAATGCGCTGAACGCAGAGAAATCTTGTTTTGTTATTGATAGGTTCACGCGAGCCACGATAAACGCTGAGAGGATCAGCCGGGAAATCTGAATTTCAAATTAAAATAGCGTGTACACGGCGATCGGTGGATGAAAAACAATTTGCTCGCACTTCGCGAGAAGATCGCATTCTGAAACGAATCCTCCTCCGATGTACCATCGACGGACCGATGTCAAAAACTGTGCGATCATGTCGCGGCCAAGTTTTTCTTGGTAAATGTCGAGATAGAGCGTGGCGAGGGTCACGGGTCAAGGAAGCTCTCGCGATAAGAGACGATGCGTGAACGATCGAGGACACGTGCGTTCGATAGTTGTTGTTCGGTCGAATTGTTGCAAAAACACATCGGGAGAGCGCGAGTTCGTTCCCCTCGGTCGTACTTTTTTTCTCGATACAAGGTAAACACGTATGTAGATTGCAGATTTATTTCACAAAAATTGGATAAAATTCCCCCTTTATTAGACTGTTGGGGTGTTATCGTCGCGGCTCGAGGAACGTGTTTTCGTCGAAATGGATCTACCGCGCGGTCACGTGGTTTTGTTTATGTTCGTTTACTCGATTCGTCCTTGGAGACGCCGCTGACACCTCGATCTTCTAATCGAGTAAAATCGTTGCGATTTTAATTGGCACGGCCTCGCTTCAATTGACGAATACCCGCGGAAAACCAGAATAAACACGTTTTGTTTGTAAATATGGACCGAAAAGAGCGCGGTTATCTTTCCTGGTGAAAGGGGGATCTCGCGAGTATAATCAACCGTGACCCCTCGATGAACCGCGATTGTCCGCATTGAAATTAATGCTTTACCGACCGCGTACGAGAAAAATAAACACTCGTACTCGTTCGAACCGAGCCTTGTTTACTTTTTTCCGCTTCCAATCAATTATCGAATTTCTCTCCAATTATCGACATAAATTTTCACAAACGAATCAGGCTATCCAGCAAAAGGATATCAATCTTATCTTTCATTATCAATGCTGTTATTGCGGACTACTTAACAATTATTCAGCGTACCATCTCCTCCCGTTTTATTGTATTGGCACATGGCTTACGCGGTTGCGTCATTTCTGCTGTTAATAATTTTACACGACGGTGTTTGTTCGTACGATAAAAGCAAATGAGATCACCGCGCGCAAATGAATAATTAACCATACCGGTAACGCAAAACCTCTTAACGATGTCGTTATACTACTGCCGAAGGATACGGTACATTTAATCGATTCATTCTCCGCGACCGTTCAGCAACGGAGATATTAATAAACGCGTGATCCTTGAATTGCATCTAGGATTTCGTTCATCCTTCTACGGAATTTATTTCTCGATACGTGGAAGTTGCATTATAACCTTTCGATTCAGAACCACGTGAAGCTTTTTTAAATTCCAAACCGTCCAGACTCCGAAAGCCATACGTCATTAGCTTCCATTAAAGTGCGAGGATTCCACAGGGTTGTTGTAGGAAAATCCCACTGCTTCGAAAAGTTCGCGCGTGTGGAATACTCCGGCATTCGCTAATGAGTTACGTAGTTTTCGTAATATTAATGGATGAGATGCAAAGCCGTAACGAAGCAACAGGATGATTCGTAGCTCGTAATCCCGCGGGAGACAGCGTGGAATTGTTATGTCGTTCAGGGCAGGTGCGCGAATGTGATTCACCGCGTGCGCATTTGCATCAATGCATAACAACGCCTCGCGTGAGCGCAACCTATCGCTTAATCCGAGTAGAGAACAGGGTTCGTCGAAAACTTTCCGCCAACTCGCGTAAACTTTCCACTAACTACGGCAAACTTTCTCCGACGAACTGTGACAGAACCTCTCGTATTGTTCTAAAATTGGAACCGCGGATTATCGATACGCTAGGCACGGTTGTATCGAGTTTCCGTTAGAAACGATGAAACTCGAACTGACCCGATAAACAACCTAAATAATTAATCGGAAACATTGATGCACGGGGTACGCATTCTTCTCTGTTTATATATATATATTATTCGTGGTACACGAAGCTTTCGAACAATTGCGAAACAATGTCAACAATTACAACACGACACTTGAATGCATACAGTAGTCTGTGTTGGCTGTGTTAGATTTAGATTTAGGTTTAGAAACCAATGAAATCCCTATAGTTGCAACCAGTACTGTCTTTGGTATATAGAACGTAACATACACGATTGAATAAGATCACCGAGTATCTCATCGAAAGATACTTTGGAAGAATCCTAGTGCAATGGGACTTCCTGCTGATAAAACAATGTTTAACGTTAAATCGATTTTATTGATCGCAAAGGTTTCGTTGTTATTAGTGGTTCGAGAGATTGATGAACTCGGTGATCGATCTCGAGTAGACTCTATCCGGAATATGTTCCCTAGCACTGCTCCGTTTGGACCGCCTTGATAATTTGTTCGTTCGTTCGCAGGTACTGTCTATGAGCGAGGAGCTCAGGCGAGCTTTGTACGCCAACAGTGCCGTCTCCTTGGACAACGACGTGATCGTGCCAGACTTGGTTGGCACTACAGAAATCCTCAGCGACGAGCACAGAGAACAGCTGTGCCGGCACTTACCCGCTAGGGCGGAGGGCTACCTATGGACCCTGGTCTTCAGCACCAGTCAGCACGGATTCAGTCTCAACAGCATGTACAGGAAGATGGCCAAAATAGAGAGTCCTATTCTCCTGGTCATCGAGGACACCGAAGGCAACGTGAGTATCATATCGTCTCGTTTACTCTAGAGACTACGCATTGACCAGGACAGTCCCTGATCCATATATCAATTGGAACCGATTTGGAAAGCCTATAGATTCACCTGGGAGTAATAGGATCAACGGACACGTTAACAAGTTTACCGTTCCCTGACCTACATGAGCGTCGTCTAGACACTCTAGACAGTTCTTACTCGGGAGTCCTTGATTCGTATCCGAATTAGGACAGCTACGAGTGTCCTCGACCCATACTTTGATCGGTATAACTTTGACTTAGGAGACTCGACAGCGAACACGTTGGTTGCGACCGAATAGAGTAGGATCGTTATTGCATCGATTCGGTTCTTCCATTATCGAAGCTATTCGTCTTCAGAATTGGCTACACCCAACCCATCATCCTTTCTATCCGTTGAATGTACCGTTGATTCCACTTTTGCGAGAGCGTCGAGGTGAAGGATGTTCTTTGTTTTCGAATTTCGAGTTCGTGCACCCTCGACGCGATAAAACGTGCAGGAATCGTCACTGTTTCTCTAGCGACAATGGCTACCGATATAATAGCGTGGAGTGTGTGACGCGGCGCTTTGAAAATTACCACGAATTCTGCATTTGAACATTTGTAGTTACACGCGAAAGAGAATTCACCGTTCGAAACTCGGAGATATTGTCGTCTATTTGATCTGGTAGATGAGAGAAACGCACGGTCATGCGATAGAATCATGCTTTGTTCGTTGTAGACGAACGCTTCAAGCACAAACGTCAGTCGATTAATTAATCGTACGTTGTTAGTCAATTGGTTTATTTTCTGTGGTTACAGGTGTTCGGAGCATTGACATCCTGCGCTTTGCACGTTAGCGACCACTTTTACGGAACCGGAGAGTCCCTCCTCTTCAGGTTTACGCCCAGGTTCCAAGCCTTCAACTGGACCGGCGATAACTTGTACTTCATCAAAGGCAACAATGAGAGTCTTGCCATAGGCGCTGGAGAGTGAGTATCGTTCTTGTACAAACAGCTCGTGTACCCGCGTTGTCGTTAATGGAATACGTGTCTTTTTTCCAGTGGCAAATTTGGACTATGGTTGGACGGTGATCTGTACCAAGGCAGAACGCAATCTTGCAGCACGTACGGAAACGAGCCGCTGGCACCGCGCGAGGATTTCGTAGTGAAAACACTGGAATGTTGGGCGTTTATATAGGATACGGCCTCCTCGTACACGTTGTCCAGGACTACTCCCTCGCCGCAGCCTAATTTGACCTGAACTCGATAGTCCCGTGAAGGTTTATCGTACCCAGGAGAGATCACAGGAAGACTACAATTTCTAAGAGACATTACCAGAGGAGATTAATTCGATTAACGAGTTTACCTACCTACCGGCTGACTCGATCCACTACTGATACATTCTAACGGACCGAGGAACAGGGAACTGTCAGTGTATAGAGACGAATGGAAGAGTTGTGATTCTGTTCGATAAACGAATCCCCGAAAAGGAAGGGGAACGCTTGAAGATGAAGAAAACAATGGCGACGATGTGATGTTGCAACGTCAAGCCAGAACCTTGACCCACGGACTATTATATAATTATCGATTATCGTTTAGCTGTCCTATTTGTTTTTCTATTTTAAGTTGGCGTATTTATTTTATTTTTTTATATATATATATACACACACACACACGCATATAAACGCGTTTCCGTTGAATGAGTCGTTTAGAAATTTGATTTAAAGATTGCGTGTCGTTTCAAGATTATTAAAAGGATCGACGACGACGATCGTGTATAAAGTGTATTCGTTGGGCCCGAAGGTCGTCGTTTCGAACTAGTCGCGTGAATCACGATCGTCGACGATCGGTGTGATCGCAAACAAAACTGAGAGAATGTGTAAGCGTGAATGGATCGGACGAGCTTGATAGAACGACGATGAAAGAGAGATGTGATAAGTATGCGGTAATTAGGAAATTATGTTCAGAATCGGGATGATGATGATAACTACGAAGATGATAGAAAAATAAAACACGACACCATGAGAAATGTTTAAGCTAACCGTTTGTTGATGTGTAGATAATTGTAGATAGTCAATGTAAATATATGTATTACCAATCGTGTTAACGGTACAGTTAACTTTACAGGAGCAGCATATTTCGAAGAAAAAAACATAAAACGTTGCTAAAATACCACCTGTGTAGCTCGTCTCACGTATATCCTAAAAGGACACACGCCGGCTACATATACACCGTGTACACAATTATACAGATACAAGCAAAACACTGAATGATACTCTGGAAGCGTGATCGCAGAGCCTGATGTAAACGATCCAAGATCTGAGAACAAGTAAGCTTTAGACAAAAAATAGAGTTCGTACTGATCTTTTACGCTGTTACGTGAACAAAGAGCAGACCGTGTAAGAATTTGCGATTAAACTGTCAGCGATGGCTGATATTCTTTGATAAACGGTAACAAACGTGCTTCTCGAGTCTCGAGTGACCACAACGAACACACACGCCTGTGCCTCGCTTCGCTCTCTTTCTCTCCCTACGCTAGAACACGGTACAATCCCAGCTGTAGAAGTTTTATGTGTAATCAGAGCCGAGTGAAAGCACAGCCACTTCTCTTTTTTTGTAGATGAATGAACCCTCTATGGGATTTGTGCTCGATGTATTCTTATATTTTGTTTCAGTATTAATTAATTGATGGACGGATAAATAAGGAAGAAATCATTTCTCGCGTAAAGAGAAAAAGCAATTCCTTTCTGTTTTCTATATCGTGCAATGATACATTTCACTCGGTTCTGACTACCGCGATAAAACGACTAATTCACACACGACCACGAGACTGTTCACGAGCTTATAGTCTCTATATTGTATTAGGATCAATTGATTGTGTCACCCACCGTTTCTACCGCTTTGTAAACACAAATTTCCGTTGTTGAACGTAAAGGGAGTAGCCTAGCGTCGAGGGATTGTACACTTGTTTAGTAGAACGATCGCTACCTAGGAAAAGAAGTTTTGATAATCGATTTTATAAATTGATTTTTCCCTTGAGAACGATTTTCTAATGGCTCCACAACGAGATGTTACGTCGAGAAGAAAAAAAAAACGAAAGATGAACGCCCTTTTATACCGTAGCAAATATACCGTTGACATTCCTTCCATTTTACTAGGAACAGTTTCTAACTTGTGTCGTTTCTACGATTTTCGATCTTCGGTATTTCTAGAGCTGCTTTTTTTTTTAAATTTGTGACGTTAATCAAAAATTTGTGCGTTCACGAAATCGATATTAACTGGGGTAACGTTTGAAAAAAAAAAAGCAGCGCAATAATACGGGCGACGGTTTGAAGAATTACTAAGACTGTGAAATCGACCGAGAGAATCGTAGATTTTAACGAGACAAGTGTATCCGGTGCACTGGTTACGAAACGCACTCACAAAAAATAAAAATACGAAAAAGAAACATTGTCGGATAGTAGCAAAATTCCATGGAGCACGGTTTCAAACAGAAAAAGAAAAAGAGTGAAGGAAAGCACAAAATGTATTTAAACGTAGCTTACTACCGGCTTGTTTAGATTAGTTTCGAGTACGTTCATACACCGAATGCGGCGCGTATCGATCGTAGCGTTGTCTCTGGCTTTAAATTAGGCGTTTAGGCGTACTCTTGTGATACTAACGTGGTAAAGAAACTTCTAACAAACGTATCGAGTCGCTTCTAACACGTGTCACTCGGTAACGGTGCTTATCCTTTCGCGGTAGAACGGTTCAACACAAACTGAGTCGTGGAATCTCGATTGAAAAAGACAAGACAATACAAATTCGAATAAAAAAGGGATAGAAAAGCGAAGTGCTTGACCGTGGCGATTTTATTTTCTTTTCCGTTTTTGAGAAATGGATTCGCAATCCTCGCCTTCGTGCTGATGATCACGGTATAAATGTATATTATAACGAAATAAAAAAAAAAAAATTATGTGTGTCTGATAAAACACTTTTTCGTTTGGTTTTTTGTTTTTGTTTATGTTCTCTTTTGTGTTTACCGCGATTATCTTCCAAAGTTTTAGAAATGCGATCTCTTTACGTCTGTGAGCGCTGTATCACGAATTCTACGAACTCGTTGTCGATGGAAATATCGAGAGAGGTTTTCTTTTAACTGTAAATATCGTGACAATGTATAGTGTCGTCGTACTCTCGTCAACTGGCTGGAACGGTTCTTTTTCTTCTTCTGAATGAAGCGTATTCCATACCAAAACGTAGGAACATTTCCAGCACACTAGGTGTCATCTAATCTAAAATATATGCAACTGCCTCCACAAAGAAATTGTAGACGTATATTAAGCGTGTCATACGAAATCGGTAAGAGATTTTAATCGTAACTAACGACGATACATTTTCCTGTACGATCAATTGCGACATATTATGCGCGAGCTCGAACGCTGCACGTTACCTGACGATCTTCGACGCTCCGATTTGCAATGGCAAGACCGTTGTACGAATGAATTTGTCTTGCCAAGCGTTTCGCGAGACGCTGCAAAGGTTTTGAGCAGCCAAGATCGATGACACTTTCCAATGTACGTATCGAACTATGCGAAGATGATTCTCCAAACTGTTGAAGGATGGTAACCTTTTGCTGTCAGACTTCCTTATCGGTTAATCGAAGCAATACTTTTGTTTTACGTTATTTCGTCTAACCATATCTTTCCGATAACATATCTAATCTTCGAGCATTTAAAGTCATTAAAAACTAGAAATTTCTGTTCACCGGTAACAGTTCGTATAGATCAAGTGTATTTCGTTGTAAATACACAATACAGATACTACAGTGGTATCGATGAACCTGACAGTCAAGGGATTCGAATCGTCGATGACCCATTTCTAACAGAGAATCAATTGCTCCTCGATTGTGAAAAAGGAAAATTGTAGTACGCTCATCTATCTTGGACAAGTTGGAATTAGTTATCCGTTAAACATAGAAACAATCAATATAAGCGTATAGCTTTCAGCGTTCGTGTACGAAATGTAGTAGGAGTTAGAGGAAGTAAGAATCTCTGCTAAAAGCAAAGTAAGCTCACGCGAAAAAAAATTAATGTAATCGCAAAGTATATGTATATTCATAGTTACTTAGTGGACGTTAACGTACTAACACAAAAAAAAAAAAATGAAAAAAAAAACAATGAACGTAAAATAACGACGAAGACAAAGAAACAAATTACACGTCGAGGCGAAGACCTTTGGTATACACATTGTCAATTAGATTCAGACTGATCGCAGGGATTGAACACGCATAAAGAAAAACTCGATGTTCTTCAGTGTTTAGCTAGATATTGTTGTCGTCGTTGTTAATAATCACGAATTAATAAGACACGATTACATGTCTCGATATGACATAACGCGGAAAAAAGGAATCTGTCAAAGTGTTCGAACGCAAAAGACAAGAGAATCGGTGCGTTAGATACTTGGAAGAATCGAAGATTCGCGTTATGTCGTTCAATTATAGTCTGTTGTACACATATAGACAGCTACTCGTACCAACAACAAAATTCCTTAGAAATGTAGAGAAGAGTCGTTCTCGCCGTTTCTAATTTTTTGTTAAAATATTTGCTTCTCACTTTCGATTTACTTGATTAACCGTAACCGATAATTCTAGGGCCTGCATGGGAGCGTCAATTACAATTTCTTTCAAAATTTTATAAAATTATATTTTCAATTTTAACATTCTATTCGTTATATTCCGCGTGCTCTATTGTTCGTGTTGCGCTATTTAATGTAAATATCGCGCACGGTTCATTTAGGATTCTTTTAATTGAGAGAACGAACCAATACACACGTAGATCTATCGCCGTGTTCCACTTGCAAACACGAAATACGTACAAGACTCGAATCTTTCCTGCGTAATCCGCGAAACGATATTCTAAACACATTTTTTACACTATCGGCATCGTTTCGACCGAGGCACGATCAACTCATCCTCGCGTTTTCTCCAGAGTATATCGTTTCTTTTCAATCTTGAACACTTCGCGCTCGTCGAGCGATCTTTTACGTTCAACACAGACTCATTCCTACCACGTTGCATCGATGTACGATCACGTATCAGCCAATGAAATCAATCGTTACCATCGATCGCGAAACCTGTTCTCCGATCACCGAATTTTTACATCGCTAGGCCCGAACTATGGTCGTCAGAGTAATTGTAACGAAACGCGGTTTGAATATCAGAAACGAAAATGTAAAAAGAAAAGACAAATCGAATTCATCTGACTCACTCGTTCCATTTTTTTTTTTTTTTTTCGAGGGGAAAAGCGACGTTGTCGAAAGATAAACATATCCACCGTGTTGGCGTAATCTGAACATTCTAGTTTCGCGGCCTGTCGTGAGAAATCATCGGGGGGGAAGGGGGGAGGGGGGGGGCCGCCACATCTAGAACAAACGGAAATGACAGGGAATTAAAAGAAGGGGTCCGGAGCGGTGAGGGGAAGGACAAGGACCCCTCGATAACACATACACACACAACTCTCTGGACCAATGAATTTTACACTACTAATTGTACTGTCGCCTAAATCGCCACTATGCGTGGAAGTAATTCTCTCCCCGTCTCTGGATCCTGAAAGATTAGGGCGCATCGGCTACCAATCGACTAATCATTGTTCCCGCGTTCACGAGCAACAAAAGTAACCCACAAAAACAACAACACGCTGTGTGTCTATCATAATCGTATATTAGCCAACTGTATACCGTGTATGTTGAATTAATCGTACGACGAGCCACTAGAGGTACGAAGGGAGCACGTTCGCGTCGATCTCTTTCTTCATAATCGAATATTGTCTCTGATCCAAGTATACGTTTGAAATAAGATTTGAAGTTACTTCGTTCAAGACAAAGTTAACTTGTAACAATTGATTCGCCAAGGAGATTTTAGTTCCCGTAGTATCGTCGTTGTTTCTCAGTGAAGAATTGTCGCAGATAAAGAATAATGTATATTTTTGCAAACCGTTGTTGCTCGTTTCGTCGAGTATCGCGAGATCGTGCTCGCGAACGTGTCCCTTTTTGAACAAAGTCGCGTGTAAAATGATAAAAGGGAGATACGAGTTGTTTCGCTCCAAATAGGAGCGAGGATGTGTGTGCACGTATGCATGTATATAACGCATATATATATTCAATACACACAGTGCAGGCGGTATGTATGTATGTGTGTATATACCACACACGTGTACATTGCGTATACATATTATACATAATTTAGCGTCGCAACGTGCATACACAGCGGAGACCCGTAGGCGCGAAGGAGGCCACTATACATATATACATAAAAAATATACATATACATATTATAAATATATACATACGAAATTGTAATGTTGTAAAGCTGCGAGTAAAGAAGTGTTACGACTGCTAACGGCGGCACAGAGTTACTAAATGAAAAAAAGAACACCCGATAGGGATGTAGGAGAAAGAAAGGGATTTATTTTTTTGCCAAGAAATGAACGTTTCGCGGTGGGAAGAGAACGGATATATCGGTAAACCAATGGAGTATTTTGCGTATGTCGTACAAGAGGTGCGAGTACTCTGCTGCATGTTCCGTGCGTACGTTATAACGACGTCATAGTCAATCTGTTCCGTTTAAGCAAACACCGCGGATCACTTTGGATGCGTGTGCGCGTACGTACGCCTGAGAATTGTGATACGTGTGCCGCGCGCACACGCATATACGTATACAAAGAAGAATATACAAAAGATATTCAATAAAACGCCAATATTGTGAAGTACATCTACTGTATATCATTCTCCTCTACTCCCCTTTCGTGTTCTTTCTTCTATGTAGTACTAATTAAATTTTCTAAAACAGCGACATCATATACAGCTTCGTGGAAATTCTCCTTCATTTCCTAAAAACTTCCTGTTAACTTCCTCTCATTTCTGTGACGTGTCCCTATTAATTTCCCATTACTTCCTGGCACATTTCCCTTCAATTTCCATCAATTTCATGCTACATTTCCCTACAATTTCCCTTCGTTTCCTGCCACATTTCCATTTAATTTTCCTTCACATCCCGGCAACATTTCCCGTTAATTTTTCTCCATTTCATGGTACATTTCCCTTTAATTTCCCTTCCATCCCTGGTACAATATTTCCGCTTTCCATGTGATCCTGATCCACAAGGTAAGTTGACCTCTTCAGATATCACAGGTTCTTTCTCCTGATACCAACAGGTATCAGGAGTTCATTTCCCTTTACTTCCTGGTACATTTCCCTATAATTTCGCCTCGTATCTGTGATATTTCCTGGTTTAACAATGTTCCAACTGCTCCGCTCCAAACTTTAACAATATTGCAAATCGCTCGGCTCAGCAATTCAACAATGTTGCAAATCGCTTCTCTCGAAACTTCAACAATGTTGCAAATCGCTCGGCTCAGAAATTCAACAATGTTGCAAATCGCTCGGCTCAGCAATTCAACAATGTTGCAAATCGCTCGGCTCAGCACTTCAACAATGTTGCAAAAGTCGGGTCGATTTTTCGGATTTTGTCACATTTTGCCGAACTTCTGGGTTGCAACTTTGTTGGAATTTCCAGCGGTGCAATTTCGAAAATTTGCTACATAGTTGCAAATCGCCCACCACATAATTCAACAATTCCGCAATTTCAACAATGTTGCAAATCGCTTCTCTCGAAACTTCAACAATGTTGCAAATCCCCCCGCTCAAAATTGTGATGGGAAATGTCGGATTTTTACTCCTGGTATCAGGAGCACATGATACGCGAAGAGGTGGCACGAGGAATTT